>NC_086333.1:35867335-36192169 GCF_032445375.1 Bacillus rossius redtenbacheri | reverse complement strand
TTGTGCTTTTATACGCCCTGTTAATTAATATTTATAGTGCTTCGTAAATATAGATTTATATTTTAACCTCAAACACAATTAAAATTCTTGTATTTGTATTACATGAGCTCTGGATGAACTGCACGCGTTGACTTCACGATGATGCGAAGTGTTGGATGTAATATAGTATTTATTTTGTTGGACTTCACGTGGAGTTCACGCGCGATAGAAGTGACATTTATTGCTGATTAGGTATGGATATAAATATATTATTAGTATGTTTTACTGAACAAATGATAATAATTGAAAGTATTAGGATGCGGGTATGATCTCAAATAAAAAAATCTGTACTTTTCTGTTCTTTGTACTACTCTCGCATACGTTCACTAGAACTTTATTCCACGTTGCCTTTGATAATACCTCTTATCTGCTTCTGCCTTTTAATTATTGTTAGGGATGATGTTAAACCACGATATCCAGCAGAATAGTATTAAATACCTAACAAACACTCCAATCGAACATTACTTACAGTTATAAAGTGTCACATGTTTATAAGTCCTTTTGACATTTAAAATCATATTGGTTACATACCAAAAATTATTAATAATACTTATAAAGCTAACCTCTTAAGTGTATACGTTTTTTTTACATTTTCAATCACACTATGCACATAAAAAAGTAATGATAATTATAAATAAATTGTGCAAATCAGTACTTTTTACCGCACGAATAAATTGTAGATAATTTAAATTAAATAAAGGAAATATAGTAGTGTCAAACGTTAACCTTTAAGAAAATAGAGTAGACAAACACAAGCAGCGTTACGAGAACTCTTTACCTCTCCCCTGCCGTCTCCCCTTCAGGTAGTTAGTTATAACTGGCTACGCTACGTACCTAACCCTCGCTCCCTTTGCGTCTTCCCAGTCGACCGCTAGCGCATGCGCTGTAGTGACGTCGCCGCTGACGCACTCTCCTGCTCTACCGGTCCCTCCACCACGTACCTAGTATCTGTTCCCCTCACGCGATCGGCATTTTCGTAACGCTTGAAAACTGTAGGCCCCTAAGCAGAGAAGTTTCGCTTCAGAAACCAAGAAGTCATACAATTCATTGAATTTTGCCAATGAATAATACCAAAATAACCGGGAGAGCCTGTTTGGTTTCAGTTCCCGAGTGGGGTGGTGCAAGGGTGTGACAGTGGCCTCGCCTTCGGAAGGTCTCGAGTTCGAACCCCCATTTCTGTCATCCTGATTAGGGTGTTAGGGTGTTCAGCGTTTTCCCGAAGGCACTGAAGGACAATTCCCTGACTGATTTCTCTCCTGGCTTCCCGACTTGACCAGTATTGGTCAGTCTTTCATGTTCTCGTTAGCGAGACGTGAAATATTGATTGAAAAATGTTTTAGTTTTTATTTAAGAAAATCTAATGCAATAATTACTAAGATTATAATTATGTAAGTACTAAATATTATTATGAATATTTGTTGTAGCTAAGAATGATATTTTTGGTTTCAAATTCGTAGTGTAGCAAATTTTTTTATTTTACTTAGATAAGAGTATATTTTATATATATTTTTTTAAATTTCTGTAAAGCATTATTTTACGCAGATTTTTTTTTTTACCGCGTTAGTGAAATATTTAACAAGCCGTTTTAAATTTTGCTTAAAACAAATTCAATAAATTTGGGAATGGCTACGTTATATTTGTAGTCTTGATAACTCATTGGTATTCCATGCGACCCACCGGCAGATTGTGTTGTTGCTTATATGTTCAGGTATGTTTCAAAGGGATGGTTGAAACTGTTTAGTTGAAATAACTGCGTATGTTACTGTTTTACATGATTTTTAGAATCAAATTGTTGCTAAAAAAAATACGAATATATTCTCTATGATTTCAATCATAAAAAATACAAATGAAGTAGTTTTTTTGAAAACCAGGCTGAATGTTGATTTAGGTTGTATATTTTTAACTTGAATACAGCTCTTTATTTTTAAACATGTTAAAACCAGTGCACGTTAGTTGCATTGCAAAGAAGCTACTCTACGCGAGTAGCATGCTATTACCCCATCACTCACTGCTCTGATGCAGGCAGAAATAATAAATGCGAGCGACGTTTGAAGTTCGCATAACACGTTTGAGCGCACGGGTTGTGTCGCTTTGTTTGTGTCGTGCTCTGGGAAAGCCAAAATGACGGGTCACTCAGAAAAAAAAAGAAGCGAAAAGCACGCCAGACCGGCACCACATGAAACTCTACCGAGGTCGAGACCGCTTTGAGCGTCGAATGATTGTGACGCGAGTAAACATGTTGCCCTGCCTCTAGCAAATTACATTTAATAACAATGAGAAACACCACAAGTACGGAATTTTAAAATTAACTTTTTTAAATTATTTCGATGGCTAGTGTTGAATTAAATCGTACTGAATACCTGTTGGACCAGTGTTCAGAGGTAAAGGGACTGTGGTTGTGAGATTGGATCAATTGACTCGCGCATATGGCGATCCAGCTTGGATACCCGATTGATGCAAACACAGAATTTCCGTGCGTGGGAAACGTGGTTGTCGTTGCCGTGCGCTGACTCGATTTTTTCGGAGTTCTACAGTTTCCTATATTCAATAATTCCTTAAAAGATACATTCTCGTATCATCATCCTTTAACGTCTCTGAAAGATCCCGATTTCGACGGACGTGGTAGGCTGTAGTTCATTGAATGATAAATTAATTAATACGTTTTCTCGTGTAAACCATATATCTAGGGCTGTATTTCCGATAAGGTTTGAGAATTTTACATTTGTTGGTTATTTCCTTCTCCTATCCAGTACGCATTAGGTTAGTACAGGGGTTGGCAGACTTTCGAGTTTGTTGAGCCAAATATTAAGGAAAAAAATTCTCCGGAATTTTTTCAGAGAGCCGCAACATGTATTTTCTCTGCATCCACATGTAATTTTAAAAAGATAAAAATACCGAGATAAAATTAATATTTTTTATTCGCATATTCGATATAGTCTTAAAAATAAAGGCTACTTAAGAAAAAACAGGTATATGTTAAGAAAATATGTAGGCTTAGTAGAGCTCTACTGATAAAACTAGAAAAACCTAAATTATTTTTATTAATTAATAATTAAAATAAATATTACCTGGGTTTTGTAAAATTCATTACTTATTTGGAACGCTAACCTTGCATCGCTTTCGCTGGTAAGAAACTAATTATTTTCAATTTTAGGCATGATTTTAAGTTATCGTCAATTAATTTATTTATTAATTTATTTTTTATTTTATTCACAGAAGAGAATGTTTGTTTACATAAATAGGTAGAGCCAAAGATTGTTTGAATAGCAAATTGTGTATTTTTTTTTGTTGTGATATAGGTTTCAGAAAGTCTATTCAAAATATAAAATATGATTCGCTATATTTTAGGCATTTTTTTGCAGCCATCCACATATGGTGAGATATCACATTCGATTTCTCTGTTTCATACTCTTCCAAGCGGCTGATGAGAACCTGCTGCTCCACAATTCCATGCTTCTTAAATCTATCAATCGCATCTGAAGTGCAGCAGCATTTGTGTTGAACATGCGTTCTGATTGTGCCGTTGGAATTTATTCGGCAGTTTTTTTCTTTGTGCTGTGGCAGCGCAGTTAGTTGTAGAGCCGTAAAATGCTATGAAAAGAGCCGCATGTGGCTCGCGAGCCGCGGTGTGCCGACCCCTGGGTTAGAAGCTTCGGGGCTTGGTTAGGCATGAACACTAGGGTGACGAACAATATAAGCATCTGGTCTTGAATCAGGCCACTTCTTAATAACAATGTCTCTGGCTTGAACTACCCCGCTATACGTGTGACCTTGTTTCAAAATAACTCATCTCGGCGATAAGATAGCGAGTAAAACAATATTTTGATGAGTCTCTAATTCTGTGGATTATAATGGTTGATCACTTTTGCTGTGAATATTTAATTTTTTTATTGAATTACCTCTCAAACTTTCAACCATACAATAGATGGACATTCTTTTCATAATTAAATTGGTTCCAACAATTTGTTATTCTGATATACATAGGCATTTAATTAATATATTTAACATTTTACGTTATTGCCATACTCAAATTTACGACATTTAAACATGCCATCATTTATTACATGTTTTCAAGAGTAGAACTTCACAAACTAAAAGTTTTGACAGCAAATAAAACGGTCAGAATCATCTAATAAAAAAATTAATACAAACGGTAATTACCATAATAACTATATGTATTCTTCTCTGAACAAAATATTTTATGAAACAATTCAGTACAAATGTGTCTTACATTTAATATAATTACATACATGATTAGTTTTCAATACGTGTATGTACTAGTGTTTACATTGATAATACAAGCCAATTAATTTTTATCGTTTTTTTTAAAATAAGTATCAATTTTAAGTTAAAACTAAACAAAGTTTAGAAGTGTATTGTTCTTTTAAATTGGAGTGATTTTTTTTAAATTGGAAGGCATAACTAAAAGAAAGTAAGTTGTTTTATGATACTTAACATTTTTTAATAACTCAAAACCATTTACAAATAGACGTAGTGCTTTTGAGATTACATCAATCTGGGGTCTTGGGATCGGACCATAAATCCTAGTCACATGGTCGTAAAGAGAGAGGATTTCATTATGCTAGAAGTATTTTCCTTGAATCTACCAATAAAATTTTATGTTGGCTAAGTCTGACCAATTAATTTGAAAGTCTGCAAAATTATTATTTTGATCGATATATATTTTAACATAATAGTCAGAGAATTAGTTCACAATAGTGATTTCAGTTTTCATATTTTCCGCCAGTTGTAAAAGAGAAAGTTATTTTCATTTTCTAGTAAATAGCCAGCAATTAATTTGTGTGTATAGTAACATAAACATATTTTAAGTTGACATAATTCAGAACTATTTTCAATGTCTTTTAAGAAACACATTTAATAACAAATAGCGGTCATTAAAATTAATTTATTAAAATAAGAGAAGGAATAAAAATATGTTTCCAGGAATAATCAGTGAACATTTTGAAAACTGAATTTTTTTTAGTTGCATTAGCCTCTGACATTGACCAAAACAAAATGTTTTTATCAACATGAGAGGCAAGCAGGACAATAATCACTAAACAGAGCACAATAATCAGGTATTGAAATGAAAAAAAAATGCATCTGAAACTTTGGTTTGAGCTGTTTCTGTTAAACAGAGAGTAATAGTTGCAAACAAAAATTGAATGGGTTGTAAATTTCTCCTTTAAAATGACTCGAAATATGAGAAAATAAATTATTAATCTAGTAGGAGATTGTAAGCCGCCTAAGGCGTAAGACACCCGTTGAAAAATGGTGAATATTACAAATACTTAAATACATACGAACTTTTTTATTTTATAAAAATTGAGTTTCTTTTAATATTGTGCAAATGTAAATAATTTATTATAATATATATAATATAAAAATAAAATTTTTGAAAAAAAAAAATGTAAATGTGTGTATGCATCTGTGCTGTTAACCGATAATTTATTTTAGCAGCAATAAATTAAGTGACCGAAAAGAAGAATATAATATGAAAATTCAAAATGGCGTAACTACAATAAATTAAACCTGCCAAAAAATACGGGCTTACAAACAAATTAAATATATAAAATACCAAAATATAAACAGTTTTTAAAATAAAATTATAAACTTCAAAACTTAAAATTAAAGATTTTTCGAAAGGCCATAAGTTCAAAATTAAAAATATCATCAAAAGGTCCCCAGGGACACAAACTTAGATTTAAATTTTTTTTCCCCACAAATTTTTGTTTAGAGGTAAACCGTCTGAAAAATGAGCCTTCTTAGTAATTATAAGCATAGTTATACGTAAGGTACTTAATGAATGTAACACTCTTATTTAATAATTAAGGCATGTTCCACTTATGTAGTTGTATTTAAAATGTT
The DNA here is from genome assembly GCF_032445375.1 of Bacillus rossius redtenbacheri. Classification (NCBI taxonomy): domain Eukaryota; kingdom Metazoa; phylum Arthropoda; class Insecta; order Phasmatodea; family Bacillidae; genus Bacillus; species Bacillus rossius. Next base: position 36,186,262 of record NC_086333.1, on the reverse strand, counting down.
ACACTATTGATAGGCTTATATTTTTTTATGTTATACACATTTCTATGAATTAGGCTAATATTTGTGCTTCATAATACGCCTGTCTCTAAGGTATATTATCTCTGTATATCTCTGTAGCGTTACAGAGTCAGTGAGTGAGTGATGAGCGTAACTATATGTATGATTAAATTTTAATGTCTTGTCAACATCAGAGTCAGTAGACACAATGAAAAGTGAATGAATGTGGATGGGACAGCAACAAATTCACGAGAAAACCCACTGTCTCACAGAAACCTCTGCTATGTTTCATACTTGAAAAAAAAATTGGTTTTGATCACGTCAAAAATCGAATCCAGGATGCGTTGATGGGAAGCGAGTGATTCGAGCAGTCAACCACATTGGCCCAATTCTCTCAAACCGAAGGAACATGTTGGAATGTTTAGATGGCGGAAACAGAAATACTCTGATAAAACCTGCCGACCAGTGTTGCTGTACCAGAAGAGTATAAACTTGTTTGTTCTCTGGGAAGTTAATAAATGCTCACACCACATTTGGTACGTGCTAAGGAAATGCAACTTGTACGAATCAAAAATTTCATACTGGAGCAGTATCATGGCTCAAGTGCTGAGAAACCATATTTTCGTTCTATGGAATGTGGATTGAAATCGTGGTTCAGCCATCATCTTGAGAAATATTCCATAATATCCGAGAGTCAATATACCTGTCGGTAAAATGCTGGGATGGTTTCTTACAGCAGGGCATAGTACGTGTACATGCATTACCATTTTAATGACCTTGTCAGTTGTCAGTACTTATCGATATGTTAAGCCCAAATTAAAAACCTGCTACCCTTGTGAACTATGAATTGTTGCAGTACACACCAGAAAGACCGACCTCCTTTTGGACTCTGACCACCCGGACCCGCCCGCGGAGTCGGCGTGGCGGGGAAGCTTGCTGGTTCCTGTCTGCACCACGCTCATCCTGGCGGCGATGGTGTTCCTGCTCGTCATGTTCCGCCGCTGCCCCATGGTCGTGTCCAGCACCGCGGCCATGTTCCTGCTCACGTGCGTCAGCCTGTACCTGCTCGCGCTGTCTCTCAGCGAGGACCGGGCCGTGTACGAGTGACTTGCGTCCACCGCACCGCCCGCCCGCCGACACTTCACGCACGGCCAGTCTTCTATCACTTTGCCAGCCAGGATGTTAACCATATGTTTACAAATATTATTGCATAATGCAATCACTTACATAGTTTATGTATTATTTCCGTAAATTTGAAGTTAACAAAGTGTTAATGTAACACTTATTAAGTCAAACTAACCCTGCATTTATGAAATATTTGAATCTTTTGTGTATGTCATAGTTAAAATGTTATAACATTTAACCCTTTTATATTAAACTTTTTTTTTCATAAATTATTTTATTTATGAATTCAAATTGGGGATCTTATTTCAATGGCAGCAAGGTCATAATAGATAGAAATACACATACAAGGCAGGGAAATTAGGAGAGGAAAGATCTGTGGCCTAGTCAAAGGAACCCTGAATGAAGGGGGGAAAAAGGAAAAAAATCTAAATCAGGCTGGAATGACAAGGATTCAAAACAATGTCCTTCTGAATTGAGTCCATTGTCTTAGCGCTCGCTCCGTTGGGCATTCTAAGCTTTTCAGGTGTCAAGAGTGGCTGTCAACTTGGCAGGCCAGCCTTTATAGAGTGGAGAGCTGTGTCAAATCCCTGGTGGGTTATTCCCGAGTATTCTCAAGTGGAATCGTTCGAAAATAGTGGCCAGTGAGTTTTACTGGTTAATTACACTCATTTCCTCCACCTTTGTGTAACGCTGCTAATCCATTACCTTCCTGATGTTCATTCATGCATGCTCTCTCGCTGAAAATATGGCAAGTCTCTGTTAGCTTGCTCCGATTCTCCGGAATCTTGTCTCTCTATCTTTATAACCTATTTTACCTGGGGCGGGAAACGGTTGTAAATAACTTATTGTTAATATTTAAAGTTTTCAATGCAACAAAATTTTCAGTTGAAAACATATTTATGAGTAACCATGGTTTAAGAAAAGCTCACTTCGTTATGGAAGTGCAGTTCTTGTTGTTTACATTACTTAACATACTACCACTTATTTGAATCTTTAATTTGTACACAAAGCTTATGACTGTATTTTACTGTTACAAAAAATGAAAAAAAATATAAATAAATATCCCCATGTGTAAGGTTTTTTTCTTGACATATAAGTTTTAAACTTATACTTTATTCTGATAGTAATCAAAAATAGTGGCAGTTAGCCAAAAGACTTTTAAATTGAAAAAAAAATTGAATAGTTCTAGTTAAATTTGGAATCAGAGTGGCAATATCGGTAAATAAAAATATTAATTAAATTATATATTTATTCAAAATTATTTTGTTTCATTTTTAAATAAAAATTAAATGTGTGATTCGTACCACAAAATTTTAAATATTAAAAATTTAAATGCAAAATGGAAATGATTTAAAGATAAACTAAAATGGTTATAAGCTATTTTACAAAACAAAAATCATTATATATATATTTATATTTTTCAAATTATTTCATTCATATTTACATTGAAGCGAACATTTCTGTGTCAGAAGGAATCCTTGATTTAAAATAAAAAATTTCGAGCATATAAATCGTGCAGAGTAATTTAAAGGGCTGTTAAAAAAATGGCCAAATTAGCAGTAAAGCGTCGTATTGACTACATTGTAAGCAAATGCGTTGAAAACAGAAAAAGTGGAAGAGAGGTGGTTCCTCAACAAAGCAGGGATTGTTGAGTTGGATGGCGTGGGGGAGATGTGCGATACACGGCATAAAAAGAAGACTGTCATTTTCCTGAGAGATATTCAGAGTGTATTAAACACAAAATCGCCAAAGAGATGTATTGTCCGGGAAAGAAAAAAATCAACAAAATCTCTTCCATAAAGAAGTAAAGCGGGGAAAGGCAATAAATCCATGTGAATAACATCCAGTATACGTGAAAATGAAAGTAGTACGAATATTATTCAGATATGGTTGCTATAATGGTGAAGTTAAAGTTAAAATTGTAATTTTTAGCAGAGAAAAAAAAATTGAGTTCAAGGAAACCACTTAGAAACATGAATTGCTTTTAGTTTATAACTCGGGCAGATTTGTGATATTTTTGGAAAAAAGGTTAACATATAATAAAATGGTCAGATGTGTTTTCTGAAACATTTTGCGTGGAGATGAAATATGTCATGTACTAACACGTGGGCTGTTTTTTATGTCAGTTAATTTTGCTATAAAAGTGACACACGCTTATAATACAAACTCGGCTTCATTATTGCTTAGCTCTCTTAAAAATAAACCTGTGTTGGTGTTTATAAAACCAGCTAGGGTATGTCTCGATGTAAAATAGTTATACTCCATTGGTTTTTCGTAGCCAAAGTCACAAAAAATCTACTTTGTTCCCAGTTTTAGGTCTGTCTAAAAAACATCATTTTCTTTTCATTGCAGCAATTAACCCAGTTAATTAAGATATAAGTGAACGTTAAAAGAAAAATGGAGAAAATAAAAATAATAACAGTTTTTTTAAAGCTCGATAGCATTAAAATATGTGTACGTGTACTTGTGGACGTGTAGAATTTATACTTCATCATTAATTTACACACAAAAATATTAAAAAATCATTAGTTACAGAAATGATTAATAATTTGTTAAAAAAGGTTTGTAAGAGAAAATATATTTTCCATGCAAACAATGGATAGATAGACTTAAATATATGTTTATATATATAATGTTATATAAAAACTGAAAAACCCGTTACAATATGGGCATTACGCATTTTGAAGAAACTTATTTTATTGGTAAAAGTAATTTGAAAACACAATTGCACTGTTTTAATTCTGAAATTAAAACTACTGGTGGGTGGAGGATGTGTGTGTGTGTGTGTTTGTATGTGTGTATAAAATTGGAAATCAGATGACAGAAATTTTCGCAACATTTCATCAAGATAAACAAAAATTATTTTGTAATAGTGGTTGGAATGCAGGATGGTATGTTTTTGCGAAATATCATTTAAACAGTAGCAGTATGTATTGGCCGGTCCGAGCACTGGTGCTGGTGCGAGCTGCGAGGTGGATGACCTTGACCCGGTGGCTATTTTGAATCCACTATTTTGAATTCCGCCATATAACACTCCACTCCCTAGCGGTGCACTTTTCGCTACGGTCGCCATATTGAAAATACGTTATTATTATACGATTAAAATATGGAAAATTATAAAATTTATATCAACTAATAACATTTTTAGTAAAATCTTTACACGATCTTGGAGTCGAACTCCCCACTCCCTAGCGCTGCACTTTGCGTTGCGGCCTCAATTTTGAAAATCCGTAATCATTCGATTTTGATGGGAAAATTTTTAAACTAATAAAAATATAAAAATATTAAAACCTCGGGGTTCGAACCCAGTGAGGGCATCCTTTCCCCAATGGTTGCAGCTGCCAGACTGATCCCACCACTTTTTTTCCAATGCATATATGAACTTAAACACACAAACCTCCCCCCGCCCCAACTCCTACAGCATTTACTTTCTAGCAGCAATCCCCCCTACCCACTCATCCTTAGTTTGTTACGAATACCGGTTGTTGGCCCCGGGACCGCTTCAGTTTGCTGCAGTTCATCGCTCCACACACTCGAGGTCGCAATGTTTGCCTGTTGCGCGAGTAGGGTAAACATTATATCGACCATGTGTGTGTTATCGTGAGTACTGACAATGACACTGTTTCTGTGAAACTTCCAGTGTCTTACGTCTCAAAAGGGCTACGTTAGCAACTTGCAGTGACATCTGTTATCGGTGATGACGAAGTCAGGATTCAATTACACATATTTAAACCACCGTGCGAGTGGACTATTATAGACAGAAAATCACAAAGTGATAATCGTAAACTGACTTACGAAGTGCACGGACTTTCGTGGAATGAAGGTGATGTGGACTATGACCAAGTGAACTCAGTGCTACGAGGCCTCGTCGATCCAGAGACGACGAAGTTGTTTAGGTTCTTGGACATGAACAAAAACTCATATTGATTGCATGTGCAGCACCAACATTGTTGATTTACGTGAACAAGACAACTGTCATTCCTTAAACAGACTAATCAAGATGTATGGAAACTAAATTGTAAAGTGTGAAAAATTTCCTACAGATTTCCACTGTGCACACTGCAATGTTTAGTTACTGAAACTTTGGCTCTATGACAATCCTTGTTACTACGAGAACTAAACATAAAAATAAAATAATGTTTTCACTGTAAATGACCGATGTGAAATGATGATGTAAATAAAAAAGTATACCCATGTCATTTGTTTTATTCAATTTTGCTCCGATTTTCACATAAAATGTAAAGTTTATTAATTTTATTCTTTCCAAAGTATGTGCAGAAAAAAATCAGTAATGTAAATATATTATAATCTTTCAGTAAAATTGATTAATATTTACTCATTTAAAGTATACGAATATTTTGTTATTCAGAAAAATAAGTAATTAAAAAAATTTAAAGACAAGGATATTATTCTAGATATAAAACTCACAGTCCAAAAATTTATACAGAGAATTTGTTTTTTAAATATTCACAATATTCGATTTGTTTTTAAAATTTTTTGTCTTCGCATCTAGAATCATAGGTAGTATCTCTTCGTCTCTCACGAAAAAGCTCGCCCCTTGTCTCCATCTCACATCGACTCTACATCTCACCAACTCTGCATCTCACCGGCTCTCTCCTGTCAGACACTTAAAGCAATTCTTACATCGTTGCCCTTTGCATTGCACGGGCTTGGAACCATGTTTAATACTGGGGTAGGCCAATGCACATAAAAAACTCATTATAATCTCGAAAAACATATTAATATATGCAAAACTAGTGTTACTCTAGTATTAAGGCCGCAATACAACAATACAAGAGTACAAGAAAAAAATGAGTACTTGGATTAACATATGATACATTGTCCCATAGCAATGCTGAAATTGCCCAACAATGATGACATACTACTGAAATCATCCATTTCAACGGAGAAACATCCCCGAAACCATGTGTATCAATGACTTGGAAAACCCATCGATGTAAAGGTCCAACAGTTTAAAAACCCATTAAAATAGCACCACAAACAATAAGGGTGCAAAAACGGACTCCCAACCACCAACTCCTCGTCCGCCATCAAATCATAACCACAATGCAAAAACTGACTCCCAACCACCAATGCCCCGTCCGCCACCAAATGATAAGCACAATGAAGAAACGGACTCCCAACCACCAACACCATGTCAGTCACCAAATCATAACCACAATGCAGAAATGTTATCACCACCAATGAGGGTACATGATCAAAAAACATGTCACCACAAACAACGAGAGTGCGTGATGAAAAAATTTTGCACCACTAAAAACGAGGATGCATGAACCAACAAAGTAAAATCCTTCCATGAAAATCCACTGATGAATGTTATGTACACCATCAACAACAGACACTTGGGTGGCCACCAAATGGCAAACACTAGCTCCATACTCGTACATTGTGGTTTATATTCCTGAAGGGCCTTCACGGCCTCACACGTATCTCTGTATGGCTTTTCAGGACCTCTAAAAAGTTTTCGAAAATAATTTTTTTACAAAACATTTATGTGTACCCTTTGCTTTTTTTGTAGTATTATTGCCACATTTGTAAGAATATAATTTTGCCCTTTAGCTAACAAACTCCTCCATCACCAACCTGTTGCACTCGTCTTTGAACTTACCCACCACCTTCTTATTGGTGAGCAAGTAGCAGGGGTGGCCAATGGGATAGCTGTTTGTATTCATAACTGCAGCATCATCGGCCAGGTCCTGGTAAACTTCGTGCATATTTATTTCTTATATAGAACTATCTGTATCCATGTACACCAATGTTATATTGTCCTTGTCTTTTGGATTAATGATATCATAGTGAAAGCCATACATTAACATCTTGGACAACTCCAAGACCGAGAACCCTGTTTATAAAGGACAGTCAAGAAATATGTTTTCATGCTGTAATTTAATTAATGCCAGGTTTTTGTCGAAGATAGTCTGTCCTGGAATGCTGGCTTTGCCACAAAATTTTATAGCCTCCTTTCACTGCAAACTAGTTTCATACACTGCCACTTAAAATTGTTTTCATTAGTTCCTTAAGCTAGCATTATTGGAAATCTTAAATAAGTCCTCTTCAAAATCATTTGTGGTCGCGTGACTTTTCAATGTATTTTCAATGAATGGCTTCATTCATGCACGCTACTCAAATTCCAGAACTATATGTACTATCTTTATTTTCAGTCCACGCTGGATGGCTTGCTTCAAGTTTCTATAATGCACTATGTACTTATTTTTTGCTCAAGTGTCGTCATTAATTGTATTTGATGAGAGCCAAGTTGGCACTGGTTGATGGGCAGGAAGGGCAGGTCTTTATGCTCGTTCTGCAAGGCGATGGATACGCGATATAAACGTTTAGGATGTAGCCCATCTGCCTCTCATCCGGTATGGTCATCACGTCAGTCCCAGTATCCTCCTACCTCAAACGACATGGCCTATCCATATAAATGGTTAAGATCCAGATACATTATATGCATTGACGGCTGGCTGGGAATGTAGGTGCGGGGAAGACAGGTATTGTTGGCTTAGGAGTAGTGCTAGACAACTTAAGCCACACCACTCCTAATTGAAGCTTCAATAAACATGTACATATCATATATATGATTAGTTCCAGCGATCCCTGTGTTTGCTTAAGCATTGCGTCGAACAAGAACCCTGGCGTACTGATGTAGTGGATGCAGTCAAGTCCATATGTTGATACACAGCTGTAGAAAGTTCTCAAATACACCTGTGAGCAGCAGGTCTGTATTCAATTACACATTGCTGTAGTCACCCAGGGACATGCAGCTGAACTTGTCCCATACTAACTGTGCATGAATATAATCATCACTAATATTGCTATGATTGAACTTATAAAATTCTTCTTTAGGCATCAGTTGTGGCTCGTCCAATTTCCCCCAGCTGTATATGTAATCGTAGGAGAAAACACCTTTCCTCGTGACTAGATAGATTTCTTCATTCGTAAAAAATTTGGCCGTTTTCTCAAATTTGTCGGCTGGTAGGTTCGACGCAAGGGACGCCAAGCTGTGTGCCATGAACCTGATCGTGTCTATAAACTCTACTGAAAACCTGTCGCCCAGCATCTTGGAAAAGGTTATAGTAGTATGTTTTGGTTCCTCCGAGAGCAGGCTTCAGGCTGTGGTTTGTGGCGGTTTCGGCTGCCTTGGAACCTACAACTCCGATGATGTCACGGCGGCCATCTTGAATGACAGTGTTTTTGACATTTGACCTTGACCTTGACCCCGGCGGCCATATTGGATCCGCCATTTTGGATCCACCATCTTGGATCCGCCATCTTGGATCCGCCATCTTGGATTCGCCATCTTGGATTCACCGTATTGGATCCTTCATCTTTAAATCAAGTGCCCCACTCACTCAAGATGCAATTTTCGTCATGACCACCATATTGATTTTTTTATGTTCTGCTGGAGGCCGCCATCTTGGATACCATCGACTTTGTTGCTGCTGTTTGTTCCTAGAGAGCACCAGCATTGCTCTTGATTTTTTTTGTGTGCTGCTGGAGGCCGCCATCTTGGATACCGTCGACTTTGTTTCTGCTCTTTGTTCCTAGAGAGCGCCAGCGTCGTTCTGTCTCATCACATAAGTTCGATGTTCCATTACCTACCAGAGATATCATGGTCCTTATCGACATATTAAATTTAATTTTTTATGCAAAATACATTGGAAGCGCTGTGATTCAAACTATCGCAGCTCTGACCTTTAGGTTGGAAAACATACGCCTTTAACCACACGGCCATCGAGAAATTTACCAGACTGAGAATTAAATAAGCTATTATAAAAATAACATGCATATTCGGACTTTTTTTTAAATTTTAAGAAATAATAGCATCACCTATTCGAGACAGAAGCGCCATCTTGTATTAAGACATAACTGTTGCAATTATCGTTATGGGTGCCATCTTGAAAATCTTTATTTATTTATTATCCTAATTTAATGAAAAAAGTACAAAATTCATTAAAAAATAAATAATTAATATGCTGATTGATTATATCTGTTCCCGTCCTTTGTTCGAAACCGGCAAGAGCAAAATTAAAAAACAACAGATCCTTCCTCCATGGAAGCCAACTACAGACTGACTTCCCACCACCAATACCAAGGTATATATCGTCAGGTGGTATGACGTCATGTACGTCATCTTGTCTTCGTCCGCTGGAGGCCACCATATTGTTTTCGTCTGCAAGAGTGTGCTGGCGCTCTCTAGGAACAAAGAGCAGAAACCAAGTCGATTGTATCTAAGATGGTGGCCTCCAGTGGAACAGGAAAAAATCAAGAGTGAAGCTGGTGCTCTCTAGGAACAAACAGCAGAAACAAAGTCGACGGTATCCAAGATGGCGGCCTCTAGCGGAACAGAAAAAAAATTAATATGGCGGCCATGACGAAAATTTCTTCATGAGTGAGTGGGGCACTCGATTTAAAGATGGCTGATCCAATATGGGGATCCAAGATGGCGGATCCAATATGGCGGATCCAAGATGGCCGCCGGGGTCAAGGTCAAAGGTCAAGGTCATTCAAGATGGCCGCCGTGACGTCATCGGAGTAGTAGTTTCCAAGGCATCCGAAACCGCCACAAACCACAGCCTGAAGCCTGCGCTCGGAGGAACCAAAACATACTACTGGTAATAATTTTTCTTGCATGTAAGTAATGATAAATATTTATTTATTGTCAAAACTTAGCACGTTGTGGAAGAACACGACCAGATTTTTGGGCCGTTTGCGCAGAAGGTTACACTGGTTTCAGGCAGCTCCAAGGTAGGTACCTGCCAGTGAACTGATCGTGGTCTCACACTTTATAATTTTCAGCTGTAAATGATGTTTTGCAGTAGCAGCACTGTTGGACTGCAGAGAAGCTGACGAACTCTAGGGACGTCATAGACTTCATGGGTAGGCTTGTTTCGTATGTTTCGTTTACTTGTGTCCGATATTCATTATTGTTTCCAAAGAATTTCTCCTCAGAATCGGTACGTCTGTATATTATTGGCTCCTTTGGCAGTGAGGAAGTGAACGTTACTGGGATAATGTTATTGTCGACTTTTACATAAATGCAGTAACTGTACGCTTTATGTTTCTGGTATGCATATGTACTTGACTGCTGGGGGTCCAGCTGGCATGTCTGGATGGGCACGAGCATGGCTTCAAAGTCGGCGTACACAACGATCGGAATTTTCGTCATATGAGGGTTATTCTTGAACTCAATGACTGGTGGCTGGCCGTTCTCAGGTTTAGACATCTCGATGTGCACAGGAGCATGGGTGTTGCAAACGTTTTGTGCATGTCGAGATACTGCTGGCCTCCAAGTCCTGAAACGTGCAGTTTCTCATTAAAATAAGTAAAACAGCATTGCAGACATGGATTTTCTGATTATTGACAGTAGATAATCTGGGCCCCGGACAAGTTTTGAAAAAATTTTAATATAACAAATGCGATTTCTTGTCTTCTGTAGATAGCATCATGAATCTAAATTATGTTGCTTCTCCTGCTTCCCAACATGCACTGGTGCAATTTTTTTTATTCCCATCTATGGAATATAGGTACATAGACTAGCCTTTCAGTGTTCTTTCGTTAAAATACCTTCATTTGGTTAAAAAGGGGTCAGGAACTAAATCCCTGTAAAATCAAATTTTTCCTCCAACTCATGATACCTGTTATCCACTCCCTGAACATCTCTACCTTCGACATAACGCGACAGTGTGGCTCACTTAAAACACATGTTATCGTACAGGTTCTTGGGGTTTATACAAGCTTCACTATTCTTTATTGTGGCAGGCAAATCAATCTATAAAGACACACGTAGCGGAACAAGATTGTTGACTCGTAGCTGGATATTTTTTCACAGCAGACAAGGTACATCCCGATAATTTACTAACATATTCTTCCTATTCTTTACATATATTTTCAATACTCGCTTTTACTGCCCCTTCAATACTGCTCACTTTATAAATATCAAAATTTCATGTTTCTAAAGCCCTCTTATCAATGTTTTCATCAAAGGGGGTGGGATTGTTGTAATCGCTTTCGAGCCATACAGTAAATTAATTGGCTGATTTTCTTGAACTTTAGTCATGATCTGATTGATGAAATTATTTTTCATATGGGCAATGTAGTTACAAATGTCACACCTGTATAATAAGGAACCTTACCTTAAATACAAATATATGAATATAAAAAAATATATATAAAAAAATAGAGCCTACATGATGTCCAGTTTTCCAACAAAAGAGAACCAAAGTTCAACAAGTTGAGTATGTACCACACAACAGCTGTGCAATGACACAAAATGACAAGAACCTAAAATTTCCACGCTGTACTATATTGATATTAAAATAAATAAATTGTTTTGTTGAGTATACTAAGTAATATTACAAATGTGTTTGAGGATAACATTTATCGAAATTTTTTACTTTTTAAAACGTTTATAAATTATTATTAGAATTGTTTTAATTCTTAAGTTGTGGTCCTTAAAATCTTAATATAATATTTTATGGTATGATTTTTTCAACAGTGAATACTATTTATTGTTAATTAATAATTATTGTTCAGTAATTATTGATATCCTGAGCAGTTGATTTGAAGTTAGTAAAAATTTTGTTAGTTCATATTTATTAATTTATTCTTTATGGTGTAAGTATTTAAACAGTGAGACATAATTTTTAATAAATCATTAATAATTAATCAATAATTATTGATATACTGAGCAGTTATTTTGAAGTGAGCAATGATTCTGCTAACTGAGATTTATTAATTTATTATTATTTTAATACAATTTCTTGTGAATACAAAATTAGTAAATATCCTTAAATACTTGAACAAAAAATCAAAGCCAAAAAACCCCGCGCTGTGTTATTTTTAGCAAAATTGTCTTCTTTCTTCTCTCTTTCTCTCTTTGCCGTTTTACCACTCACGATATAGGCTACCTACGAGTCAAGGTTTGAATTGCCTAAGAAGTTTCTCTTCTGTCATGTGTACTGAGTTACACGAGCTATTTTTTTGTAAGAATAACCTAAATTTTCTTGATAATACAGTTATTTAAATCAGCTGAAATACTAATGCCATACCACTTTATATATACCTACATTCATTTGATTAACATCAGGCATAGCATAATGCGGTATTTCAAGTTATGTTAAGCAGTCTTTGATACAACATGTTTGTCGCTGCTGCTGGAAAAAAAAATAAACACAGGAAAAATAACCGTTTCACGAGTCGTCAAATCGTTAAATTTTAAATTTGATCGGTTTTCCTCCTGGGTAAACAACCCTAACGCGTGTTTATGTTCCGCACGGAGCGAGTCGCGCGAGCGCACGGGAAGCGAGGAGATACAATGTTTTGTTTTGCGAGCCGACGTGACTGCGAATGGGAATCTTGGTGCTTACGCGCCCTTGCAGCGGGGGTCGCTGGCGAGAGAGGAGGGTGCTCGCTGGCACGAGGGCGTAAAGGAACGAGGAAGAAGGCGCCGGAGTGCACGTGCCGCGGCGCGGCGAGTTGCTGAAGGCAGTGCCGCAGGGAAGTGATGTCGGACAACCGGTCCTGAATTACAACAACCCTCCTTCCGTCCTCGTCCTCCCCTAGCGAGGAGCAACGGACTCGCCGCTCTGCCGTGTTCGCGGGTCCGCCGTGGCCACTCACGGCAGTTGCATCACGCTTAGCGGGTCCGCCGTGGCCACTCACGACAGTTGCATCACGCTTCGCGGGTCCGCCGTGGCCACTCACGGCAGTTGCATCACGCTTCGCGGGTCCGCCGTGGCCACTCACGGAAGTTGCATCACGCTTCGCGGGACCGCCGTGGCCACTCACGGCAGTTGCATCACGCTTCGCGGGTCCGCCGTGGCCACTCACGGCAGTTGCATCACGCTTCGCGGGGCCCCCGTGGCCACTCACGGCAGTTGCATCATGCTTCGCGGGACCGCCGTGGCCACTAACGACAGTTGCTTCACGCTTCGCGGGACCGCCGTGGCCACTCACGGCAGTTGCATCACGCTTCGCGGGTCTGCCGTGGCTACTCACGGCAGTTGCATCACGCTTCGCGGGACCGCCGTTGCCACTAACGACAGTTGCATCACGCTTCGCGGGACCGCCGTGGCCACTCACGGCAGTTGCATCACGTTTCGCGGGTCCGCCGTGGCCACTCACGACAGTTGCATCACGCTTCGCGGGTCCACCGTGGCCACTCACGACAGTTGCATCACGCTTCGCGGGACCGCCGTGGCCACTCACGGAAGTTGCGTCACGCTTCGCGGGTCCGCCGTGGCCACTCACGGCAGTTGCGTCAGGCTTCGCGGGTCCGCCGTGGCCACTCACGACAGTTGCGTCACGCTTCGCGGGTCCGCCGTGGCCACTCACGACAGTTGCATCACGCACTCACGACAGTTGCATCACGCTTCGCGGGTCCGCCGTGGCCACTCACGACAGTTGCATCACGCTCGCGACCTCTCTCCGGTCGACGCAACATTCATGAGCGCAGTTTTAGCGCGTGTTGGGGACGGAGCCCACTGAAATCACACAGTGTTCTGTTCTCCTCGGCTTCCCGCTCGTAACAGCGTGACGTAAAACTCTAACTTATTTTACAGTTGGTGGTAAAAATGACTCTCCCACCAGCAATAAAACCAGTCGTTGATGGTAGAACTAACACGCCTAATTGCCACGAAGCTGATTACTTCTTTGAGTTAGTAAAATCCCATTATTTTTCAACTTCTTCATTTTAATAATAATATCTGTGTTTGACCTCGCCAGTACTCGCAAACCGTTTAAAATTTTACCCAGTAAAATTACGAACAATGGTCCAAGGATTTTTGTAAACTTGCAGTTATATTCTTGAATTTACGGGTACTAAGGTTATTGACTTTGAAAATGTATCCACGAAAGTAATCTTGGTATACTAGTAAAACATTCAAAATCTTGTTAAGGATATTGCAAAAACTTCTACGATTGTATTTAAATTACAAAACCGGATAAGGAAGTGGAAATATGGCATAGTTTCTGTGAAGATTTAGTTATATAAAATTAAGAAGGACACTTTACTTTATCTAAGGTGAATGCTTCATTGGAAATTCCGTAAATTTGGTGCAATTTTTAAGAGTGTACCCGGACCCTTTGGTGGGAGACGTGGGTAAACCTCAACACATCTAGACGAGAGGATCGCGGAATGAGACGACGGTAACGGCCCCACAGAGCCTAGTTGATGGCATTTGCAACCACACATGAACCAAGCGATGCTTTAAAAATTTTTTTTGCTAAATCGTTGGAAAATAAAAGCAATTAGGATGGCCAGGATATTAAATTTTAAAACTTTTGCTGCAAGAGTAATATTGTATAGTATATATAATGTTTGTATGCATGCATGCATGTATGTATGTATGTATGTATGTATGTATGTATGTATGTATGTATGTATGTATGACGTTGATAAACTCCGACACCATTTGACCGATCGCCATGAAATTGGCACATCGAAGTGTTTTTTTCATGGAGAAGGTTTTTATGCTATCCATTTATTTTGTAACTCGCCGCTAGATAGCGCTGCAACATATCAACTTCCAAACCGTTCAACCGATCATCATGAAAATTGGTATACATAAATATTTCAACACGAAGAATATTTTCGCGATATCCATTTTGTTATAACTCTTCACTAGATGGCGCTGCAGCGCAAAAACTTCTAAACCTTTCAACCGATCGCCATGGGTAAACAGATAATCATAGGTCATAGACATTTAAACAGTAATTATGTGTCATGTCTTTATGTCCAGCAAACTGTCATATAGCGCTATCATCCTGTGTTCAGCCCGGGCAACGCCATAGATAACTATTATTCTTTTATTTGTAGGATAATGACATTTGTTATCACACGCAACCAAATTAATTTCTCAATTCATTAGAGTCACCTGGAATCCCACTGCACAAACTGAAGTTGAAAATTGGCCGTTGAATACTGCTCCTTCGGAATCTGAAAACATCAAAGTTATGCAACGGAACCAGAGCTTCCTTGAAAAATCTGATGCCAAATGTGATTGAAGCAACAATTATTAACGGCAAATGTAAAGGAGAAGATGTGCTAATTCAGCGAAATCCAGCGATTCCCACTGATTAGTCCTTCACGTTCAAACGTCTGCAATTTCCTGTGCGCCTTGCGTTCGTGATGACAATAAACGAAGCTCAAGGGCAGTCACTGCGCGCTGCGGGATTAAATTTAACGAAGCGATGTTTTTCGCATGATTCTGGGTAAAATACAACCCATTCATTTTTATATATGAAAATAAAATTAATATCCACAGGCAGGACATCTGCAGGGTTGTGCTTGTATAGTACCTATAAATGATTACTGTAAAATAAACTTATTATATAAATAAATATGCAATTCATCGATCAGCTTAATTCCTTCTCAAAAACTCAGTTCATTTAGCTTACTATTCCAGTAGCTAAAAAAGCAATTTAACAGCAATTTAGTAACACTAAAGTTTGGTTAAAAAAAAATGGTTAGCATTTTTGTTTGAACGTGTAATTTCTAAATTGTTAAAATAAACATAATGTGTTAACACTTCATAATCTTACTTTTTTAATTTTTCTTTTAATTTTATTTTATTGCACACATATTATTGATTTAAGTAATACATACAAATAATTAAAAAGTGATTTTCATTGAAAATTTAATTATTTTAATTTAACAAAAATTTTCCGACCTTAATTTACTTATGCTCTAACCATAAGATTGATTTCTTAGTAACCTAAGACGTATGTTAACTTTTGTAGTTTTCTGTTAGTAAAATTGGGCAAGAGATAGCATTTAATACGATACTACACTACCTAATATGATACCACTTTAGTTAATAGGATACATATGACGTAATGGGAGATACAGTAGAGTCCACTTTTTTTAAAATCAAACTCGGGCAAACAATTCGGGTATTTATTACATTTAAACTATAGGACCACAGGTAATTACTTTGGCACCCGGTTCGAAACCAGTCATCGACGAGTCAGATGGAGAGACTTAAGCAGGTACTCCGATGGATACTATTGCGGTTTAATGTGGTTTAATGTAGCTAATTCCATTTATGCACTCTCTGCTGGTCCATCCCACCTAGTATATTAGTATGAATTATCTAACTTAGCTTCTGAAAAAGTCGTTACCCTTCAGGTAGTACATCTGGTTTCACTGATTCAGCTGAAATTCTCATCCCACAGGCAATTTTAATATTTAGAACGGATATAAGCTATAAAAAATGGGAAAACAACCGTTTTTATTATACATACAAATTTATCCAATGTTATGTTTAATTGTAAAAAATATTATTGAATATCTGCATGATTTATAAAATTTAAAATTTTTTATATTGCTGGTTTTGGACCTTAATGTAATAATGCTAATATGGTCCTTAATGTAAGAGTCATCGTCTGTTCTATTCAATTACATTTGTTGTTTACTTTCTCAAACATTTATAATTTTAGGAAGAATTGCCAACGATAAGTCCACATGCGTTTTAAACCACTTATGTAGTAAATTCATTTAGCTAAAAACTTTAAGGTTAACATGGTCACCACATTTGACGTGTTTAATTCGCTTCAATCCTTTCGTAGTCCAAATCAACACTTTTAAAGCATAGCTATTCTTGTTCTATCACTAAAATAATATTTTTTGGTTTATTAAAAACACAAAAAATTTCATTTAATTTTCTTCCACGCTTATTTTTTTAAACATTTTAAGCCCTAAGCCAAATTTTGGAGCGTGTTTCTGACAAGCGAATTTGTGCGAATTCAGATCCTGCTCCTAAATTTGGCTGGCATAGAAACACTTTGTTCTTGGACAGAGCGGCTTTTCAGGAAATAATTTACATATAAAAATGATCAATTTGTTTCGAGTACTCTTAGTTACACTTCATGATTCTGTGAAACTACATTGCGATATTGCAAGAATTTATTGACATGAAAATGTTATTCTTTAGTAGTTTGTTTCATTGCCCCACTATTAGCGCAATGTTCAGGTAGGTAAATTACGTCATTAATGATTTATCATTTTTGTTGTGGAACAAGAATTGCTAACTGTACCAACTAGCTAGAGAGTTTTTTTTGAGCTGTTGTCAATTATGTTTTAAATTCTCAGTTGTGTTAACTTTTTGTGAATTAAATATTTTGTAGTGCATTTTTTACAATACTAGGTTGTTCGGGTGTATGCCAGTAAAATCATACATACGTAAAATCATTTAACATTATTAATATTCTATCAAAACTTTTTTTTGTCGGAGGAATTTTAATAACACATATTTTCATAACTCTTGTGTTCTACATTCAGCTCCTTCAAATTAGTTTATTTTTGACTCTCCACAACTATATCGCAACAGAATGAAGACTACAAGAGGGATTGGTAAGACTTACACCAGTAGTCTATTAAAATACATAAAAATAAATGATTAGGTGTTTAATATGCTGTTTGTACCCTTAGAGTATCCATGGTGCACGATAGGACATGGCCAGTGCCATATTTTTAGGGAACGGATTTTGGTATCCTATCCGTTGCCGATCTGTTACTCAAATTCCACGCATACGCAGATCTCACTTTTTTCGTTGATTTCGTCCAGATGGCGGACCAGCGTTTGGCGTCATTATCCAAGTATTTAGTCAGTTTTATGGTCATCGAGGGACGTACCTAGCGTATTGGTGGGCCAAACCAAAATTTATTTTAGCAGAACTATTCTGGAATGCATTCTGTACAGTTTAATGCTCATAAACATACATAATCTCAACCTAAATAGTGCTTAAGAACATTAGAAAGGCGGTTCTGCTATGGTACTGCTATCTCTAGTATTTTTGCTGTAACAATTGTATCGATGGTTGCGAAACTTTCGCTTGAATTCGTTTAAACCAGTTTATAGCTTTGCTCAGCGCACTGTTTATTAAAACGTTTGCCGATTTGTTTCCTTACTGGGAATTCTGTTTGGACACTTTCTGAAATACGTTAGGTTACGGTTGTATCCCAACAAGGCAGTGCTTATTCGCTACCCTACCTGAACGTCTATAAAAATGCGCCCTTAGTGTGGTTTTTGTTCCGCCAAATATCAACTCGTGGTCAGGAACATTCCCAATGGAATGATCATGTCAGCAAATTTACAAAGATGCAAATGTGGGATAAAAAATGGATGTGATCGTTATTTTTATGAGAATTTTAAAAGTGTGTGTGTGTGTGTGTGTTGCGTTTTGGTATGTGTTTAAGAGTGTGTAGTTATTTAAATAGTTTGTGTTTGGTTAAAAAAAATATTTTATGTTATGTTAAAGGTTAATTATTTTTAGTTTCCAATGCATTTGGCATGAGTTTTATTTTAATTTTTATTGTTAAATATATTTCTGTCCTGTGTTTAAAACTATAATAAATAATAGTTTTAAAAAAACTAAAAAAACACGCTTTTATAGAAAACGCAAATAAAAAAATAGACAGTAAATTTTAATAAACTTGAATTAAAAATAGTGTAAAATAAAAAAGAATGTTATTTTAAAAATGCGTGGGGTGCATGTTGTCAATAGTTATAATTATTTTATTGACAGATATGAGTAGAAGTATTATCATTTTGATAATATCTTAAAAAGCACCCCACGCTTTTTTTTAATAACACACATTTTTTATTTTACACTATTTTTAATTCAAATTTATTAAAATTTATTTTATATTTTTTAGTTGGATTTTCTATAAAAGCGTGTTTTTTTAGTTTTTTGAAACTATTATTTATTTTCTATTTTTTAGTTTCGTTTATATATAAAAGCGTGTTATTTAAATTTTTAAACTGTTATTTCTTCTAATCTACTATTAATTCCGTGTTAACTATAAGTAACTGTAATTATTTTCCTAATTATTAATGTGTACAGCTGTATTGATAGTCAAATCTCGATTTTAGAAGCCATTCAAAGATTTTAACGTTGTCAATATATACAGTGAGACTTAATGGTATAAGGTTATTGACGAACGAGTGATATCGACCAGTCTTACATACTGTACGAAATTAATGCTGTGAAGCAGGAAAGGATGGAAGTTAGGGATTAATTATTACGTGAAGCGTTCCACATTTACGTAACAGGAATTTTGGGAAAGATAAGGATTGAGAAAGGATGAGGAAAGGACCTTCTCAATGAGAGTGTATAGAATATGTGAGAAAATTTCGGATAGCCCAGACTGGGATTCAAACCCAGAGCCTTCCAATGACATGTCGGCTGCTCTACCATGTACGATAAATATGGAACAAAGCGCCCACCGCTTTTTTCACAATAATACTAGAATATTTCATTCATTATTGTTTTAAGTTTATTTTAAAAAATATTTTTCACTTTTTAGTTCGATATGCTTTAAAAGCGTTCTACTTTTACATTGTTATTGGACTATATCATTTTATTATTACTTTCAAATGAGGTATTGGTGACAATCAATTTTAAACCACATAAAACATGGGACAATAATGGCAGTAGACAAAAAAAAACACACTATGTAGTTATGTTGCTTGGAAAATTGCAAATATTTTTAATATTTTTATCCCTCACTGTTAGACAAATATCCCACATAAATAAATTCAACTTTACTACAAAAGTCAGGCAGTTTGAATTTCAGAATAAAAACTGTGGCAGTGATAGATAAGCTTAACAGATCATCTTTAAATTCGTAATTTCCGGAGGTATGTAGGGCACACACATAAACCAAAAGTTTGTTTGTCCTGATAGATTTTATGTCACCAAATATTTTCACCACTTGAAAGTTTTATTTTAACTGCTTAGTCTATTTATAATGCGCCGGCTAGTTAGTTCAGGGTGAGCAGATAACTTTAAAAACAAGACACCTGGGATTAGACGAGATAATGAAGTTCGTAATAAATAAAAAAAATTATGTTTATAAAAATTATGTCACGAAATTCTATTTAGTTCCTTAGGGTTCATTTGTCTATAGGGTCATAAAAATCAGATGTGTGTTTTGGGTAGCGGTGACAATTAGGGAAATTAACAAGCGCCACAATGGCGTAACTTACGGTATCGGCGACAATCGCAATTTCTATCCACAATAATTAAATAAATTATACATATTTCCCTAAAACATTTTCTACACACGTAGCTTTGCACATCTACTTTTGTCATAAATACACACAATCCTATTTACTTTCAATTGTTATATTTATTTAACAAACTATATTGGCTTTAACTTCGAGCGTCCTTCGGTCTTCAAAAAGTCACCAACATTCTTTCGATCGTTGCCAGCCCGTTCAAAAACGTCCATATGGCGTATTCCTATTGGCCCGTACGAATCGTAAGATTTAAGCTTTAAGTCCAAAACAATTACACACAATTACAACAATAACCGAAATATTAAATGTTTTTCAAAATAAAACTTAACCAAGGAAAAATACGTGTTATTAAATGTTGTAATAAAAAAATAAGTTTTTAAATGTATTGTTGCAAACGACTCGGTCCACAGTCATAGAGAGCATTCACATTGATAGATGTTTTCTGTTTATAATCAAATAATATTGACAATCGATACTGTTTTGTAATGATTCACAATGTTAAATTAAATGTTTGCAAACGTTAATATAAACAAACAATCTGGGCCTATGTTTCGGCACAGCGTGTTTATTAGTTTTTTAAAACTATATTTATTTTTCACTTTTTAGTTTGAATAGGAGGATTGGCGAAGTCCCAGACGAATTACAGTTGGATTTACGGCACCAATCTCAAAATTTGTTGAAAAGAAAACAATTTTTTTTTTCAGCTATGGACAGTATTAGAACCCACTACCGGTGACGTCATCGAAGACCCGCGCCCTAATCCGTTCGGCCAACAAACCAACTGTCGAGGATATATTGTAATAATACTATACCCCTAGTGCTCGAGCTGGAAAGTAGGTAGACGGTACGCATTCGCCGACTGCACGGTTGTCTCACTTGCTCTCACACAGAGGCTGGGTGAGGAAATTATTTAATTCTGTCGATCATAATCAGGATAATGAGATATACTTATTAAATTAGTCTATTGTCACCGGTCCTCGATAAGTGTACGAAGTTTAGATTAAATCTGTCTTTTTAAAGTGGGTCAAAATCGAGTGCAAAGGAGTCGGTTACAAACAAACATACAGGTGAAGCTAATATAAAGCGTGTAAAAAACATATCAATTGTTGATAGGTATCTGTAAAATGTACCTCAATATGCATGAATAATGTTTCATTACTTGCTAATTGTTTTTTTTTTTTAAATTTAGTTTGTATTGTATTTCATAAGTTGTTTATCATGTTCTTATTTATTGTGGTAAGCTTATTTATGTATGTTTTGTGCCGCAAAATTGTGATTTTTTTCTGTACATCTCACATTATTTATTCTTATTTTTGAAAAGTGTTGAGGGGTACTAATTAATTTTTTTTGAATCCAAGGGAGTCCATATTGTTTAAGCTTTAGGCAATCGGTATGCCCATGGCTAGTACCACTGCGCTAGTGACCGGATGTGCATACCATCCCACCCTGTGTTAGCAGCGGGTCAGATTATTCCCGCCTGGCCTCACGTACCGCCTCCAGTGCCCCGTGCAGCGACCGCGCTATCTGGCACGCCCGGCTTGACACCCACATTGCATTACGATGCCACCTCCGTGCCGGAGCGGCCATCACAACCAGCCCATGCCAGCAGCATGAAAATATTTTTTCTGTTTTTGCTGTTGTTCTCAGAATCCAGGGTTAAGGCAGAGTCCGACCTCCGAAGTTCCCCCTCACTTTGGGATGCCCAGAGGTCCGTGCCTGGACTTGTGGTGCTGCCTTGGTACACCATTTGTCACGCGTCGCGCAGACTAAATTATGCCTTTCTTCCGGATGGTAGTCGAATTTAACGAGAATCTAGCGACCACCATTTCTCTTCAGGCTACCACATCCATGTTCCACATCCAACCTCTATGCTACCATATGCTGCCTGTATGCTTTGCTGCCATCCCGAATACTCTTATAAAACTAGTTGGTAACTTAATTACTCTGTTCATCTGTTCCTAAGCACCAATATCGGCGGGGCTGCCTACAACTTGGGTACCACACCACCACCCACCCTATGCTTCATCCACGCAAAGAAATAATCCCTTCCAGAGGCGTGTCCCGCTATCCTTCCACCCGGACTTTGCGAACTAGGTTTAACTAGGAATGTACCCCAGGCCTCGAGGCCAGAGTCCATCTGCCTTCTCGCCTGTTCTAGTGGCATCTTCCACACATTGAGCAACAGCACTTGGCCAGTACAGTTGTGGATTCGAAGTGCCCGCTTATTTAAGAGGAAGTAATTCCTGAACAAAGGGAGAATCTTCCGTTTTTTATTTTAACTTTTACTTTAGTTCTTCGCAACATGTAGGAAGCGTAATATTTCCGTTATTATTTTGCACAACTTTTATTGGCTTTTAGTGTGACGGCAAGTACTCCTAAGATGAAGTATCTGGATTTATCCCCACTGACCTGTTCTTTGCTAAATATTATCCTTTAGCCATTTTGGCCCTTATCTCTTTATTCTACAGCATTACATTTTGTTTCTTAGTAAGGTTCAAGCGTATAGCTCAAGTCTTCGGGTCCACATTTTCACATCTTTCGGGATGCCTTATCGCCAATGCGTCATCTCTCCTTCAGAATTCATCGCTTTCACTTTCTGCCCTGTTCCCAGAGAAGATGACCTTGCAGGGGTATTAGCCTTTGCTCATCCCCACTAGCTGGGCACACAGGGAGATGAGTCTTCACAAAATATAATATGCTTAGTTATTTGTATAATAATACCTATGGCGCAAATTAATGCATCACCCAAATATATAATTGCTGGACATAAAGCTTGAAAAATAACAATTTTTAGAGTGAACAGATGTAAGTAATATTGCGTTTATTAAAAGAAATATTTTTAATTGAAAGGTTTTGTTAAATCATGTTGCCATACGCCATAAGATAATATTTATGAACAAATACTTAATAATTAAGAAAGTTCAATTATACCGGCCAGTCCTTAGAGATTTATTATCTTATTGTTTAAACTATACTGTATCCAATCAAATGATTTCCTTTGGTATTTAGATATTGTCCAAGCTATTTCTGTAAGCAAAAGTTATTTATATGCTTGTCAGTTTCATTATAATGTTTAAATACATAAAGATCGATTATATTTCCATTCTTATTTCCTTGACTTAGTGAACAGTTCAACTATAAAAATTTTCAAGTCGATTCTTAGTCATGTAGTTCCAGTGTTGTTGTGCTTCCTAAATTTGATTGTTCTGCTCGACTTTATAACTCTAGATTTGTTATTTCTATTGTGTTAACCAGTACGCCTTGCAAATGTTTTTATTCCTGTAGAAGGTCTACAGCAAATGGTTAAGCAAGGTGGTTTAGTTATTTGTTGTAACTTTACATTTTATTGTATAACTTTTCTGTGGTTAAGTGGTAGACATGGCGGCATGCCTTAACTGTAACACATAAAATAAGTAGATAAATAATCAAACAAAATTTTTCAATGCATTAACTGCTAACACAGCTTAACCCCTATCAGCAAGACCCATAGCATCTCCTTTAACTTTGAGCCAATAAAATCCACCACATTCCACACCGGGACACTCAGAAATTTATGAGCTATTATTATTCTGCAAAATTGTTGTGAAGTGATGGTTCAATAGTTTTTCATAGATCTCCGTAAAAATTTTTTTAATATAAGAAAGTGCTACGTATATTGTTTGATTATCATTTAATTTAAATTTTAACTTGTTTACTGTCGGTAGGTTAGTAGAGGCGAAGAAGTCATCAAGGCGTAAGGAAGAGCGAGTAACCAAAATAGTAGTTAACGAAAATTTTAGGTTCCGTAAAGTGTAACGATTATGTTTGGGACATTTGATGGCATCAGAGGCCTAATTCCAGCTTTTTAACTGGAGTGGCAATGCGTACCGGGATCTGGGGTCCTCTCCACGGGAAATTAAAAAAAAGCATAATTTTTTAAAATCTTTTTCAGCCTTTTTTCCCCACAAATCGCAGAATAATTGCTAAAATTCACTATATAACCTAAAATATTAATTGATAATTAATTTTATTAAAAGCCAAACGGGGTTGGTAAATTCTGGCAACTGCCACCCCTTGCCACTCCCGAATTAGGCCTATGGATGGCATGTTGGCATTATGAATTACTTTTGTGATTACATATTTGTATACGTGCTCGTTTGCATACTCCCACACATTCTTAGTCATGTGTATGTACATCTAACTTTGAAGTTTCACTTCTCACGCGCGCATCACGGTATTCACTGAAATAAAAACAATTAAAATATAAAAAAATTACGCCAAAGGCACACAAATATTTATTTTTGCGTTAAAAATTTTCATTATGTCTTTAAATTTTCTATCAGCAGAGTTTGTATAAGTAATTATACTTTTGTTTGTTTCTAATGATTCAAAATATTTTTTATTATTTGCCGTACTATATAATTATGTGAAAGTATTAAAACTTATTTAAGACCCTAACACCTAAGTAAGAAAATTATAATTAAGGTATATTTTTTAAAATTCCAAGATTAGCAATGGAGAACGTAACGTAGTTTTAAGGCTCGGTGATTTTATTTCCTTGTCATTAAATATGGATACAAAATATTTTTTTTTTACCAGTTATCTTTTAGATCACAGAATTTTTCATTTTTTATTTACTTAAAGATTTCTTAACTGTAAAGTGTCACGCAAAAAAATCCTAATCATGAGCTTCAGCGTGACTTTCTACTGCGTTAAGATAATCCTATTAAGAAAATATCTGTTGAGGAAATTTGAGACTGAGCACAAAATTTAACAGAATATACAGGAAAATATCTCAAATAATAGTAAATGACGTGAAAATGAAATGGCTAACATAGTGTTTGAGACAAAGATTTGCAGTAATGATGGATTATGCACCAAATAATGATTCCTTACTACAGAGTGTTACTAGCCGTGTGCCCGTTGGGAAAGTATTCTGTCGTGACTTTTGATGGAAAAACAAAAAAACGCTGATACAACTGACGTATATTTATAAACAGAAGCCTAAACACTAACTTCCACATTTATAACTTCAGAAACTGACAAACTATCATCCCCAATTTAAACTTAACTTAGAAAATGAATTTTCAATAATCGTCTCTTCGTGCTCGCTAAATTTTGTGCTTCTAAACCCTCTGGTTTAAGCTGTGCGGTGTCTGTCAGTCATTGTTAGAGTTTGGTAAAGATCTTAAGGGGAAAAAATGGTTTTGAGGAAGATTTTCTGATTTGTTGTTGGCATATCTGTACTGTTTCGTAGGTTAAAAAAAAAGTTGCGTGCTTCCTCCCTAGCTTCTAGTTCGTGCAAACTCTCGCGTCCTCCGGCGAGACAAGGGACTGCCCAGGCACCGAACTCCTAAGTTCCGTCGCCGCAGGATCCTCGAGCACATCTCTCTCCTCAGAGGGAACGATGCTCTACTCCCCCTTCCCTCTCCCTAGCCCAGGAGCACACGCATAATGCAGCGCATTGCTAATTAATGTCCGGTCAGTGCGTCGCGCGCCCGCCTGGAACAAGCGCGCCGCCGCTGCTGCTGGCGCTCGCCCAGCCCCGCCCCGCCCGACCCAGCCCTACTCCGCCCCGCCCCGCCTGGCGGTCCCTGTGGCCGGGCTGCTCCGTTGCTGGCTCGAACGTCGCCGCGAGTCCTTGCGGTGATGTCGGCCCGTTTGTTGCTGGAAATACCTGCCACCCAACACATTCATTGAAGTTACACTTCACTATGGGCGCTGTGAAAAAAAGAGGACGAGAGTGAATCATTACGATGCGCGCGCACCATACAAACGAAATTTTCACAGGGTGGATAAAAAAATAACTGCAGGCAAATAAACGTTAAATATGTGCTTTCAAATATTATAATTTAGTGACTGATATTGAATACTGGTACATTTAATTAAAAAAGAAAATTAATTAATTGTAAATATTAGTGATTGAATTAGTGTTTTTATACTTTTTCAAGTGTATTTATATAAGTGACGTTATTTTACAGTATGCATAATTTATTCGCATTATGCGTTACTACATAATTATTTAATTAATAATTAAAATTAATAAATTAGTGTAAATATTCAGCATATTTATTAATTTTCTGTATCAATTAAAAGTTATCTTAAACATTATACTAGATTAAATAAATCATTTTAAACGTGTTTATATAAATATTGAATAGTGAATACTGATTATTTATTTGAATTTTATTAAATTACAACCATATTTGTGACAATACTCCAGGCCTTTTATTTTTTATTTCTATTTATTATTTGAATGCAAATTTAAGGTAGTTTTTAGTATGCGAAGTACGTATAACTTCTACCGCGCCTACATAACTACACGCACCCATGTTTTAAAATTCATTACTAATCTTTGGTTGAACATTTTCTTATATTTTTTCTTTGTACGTACTTCCTCTTTATGTTATTGTTTGTTGTTTGTTTATGTATTTGTTTTAGGTTTTTGTTTTTATATAATGCCAGCATTTATTGGACAATGCCTGTTGGCTAGCACTAAAATTAAATAAATAGCCTTTTATGTGATACTATTTAATTACATACACTGTAAATTGATAGTATATTTCTGTTCCAATGTAAATGAACGACCGATTTTGTGACACAACTGCAGAAATTGTGGGGGGTTTGGTACTCTCTCCACTCTCAGAAAGACTGCACCACGCTCACCTTTTTGGTTGACCAATGATTATACGAAACAAGTTTAAATAACGTCCTAACGCAACTGGTAAAGCAGTGTACCAAGTACTGTAATCCCCATGTTTCTGGTAAGCATGGAGATGCAGGAGCTATTGTGTATGTTGAAAAATATATATTTTTTAACATGCAATATTTTTGTTGCAATGTCATTTTAAAGTCATTTGGTTACTAGTTTCGGACACGTTTTCGTAAAATGTAAGAAAATTATGATGGCAACATTAAATGGCTGAAAGGCTGCTGTGAGTGGAGCTGACTCACCAGAAAGTGACACGCTACGTCAAAATAAACAGGCTTTATATATTTATCAAAACATAAAAATCTTCAATTTGCAACCAACATTGTTTAAAACGCTTTTTTCAATTGAATTAGTTTTTAAACAACAAAACTCACATAACAATATAGAAGGTTATCTTTGATTAATGTATTTACTTACATTATTATTACTAATATAATTTTATGTTGTTATAATATGTTTAATAATCTATATTTATTATTATATTATTAATTGTACTATTACATAGAATTATAAAATTATTTGTATTAATATAAATATATTATTATTTTATTTAATATATTATTGTTTTATTACTATCAATAATAATTGAAGACTTCTAGCTAGTTAAATAAAATATAATATCTTTCAATAGTTTACGTCGGTCAGGGGTTTCCCCCCCTTTTCTTTGATAACCCAGCGCTCTTAGCAATTAAGCCCTACCGCCCTGGGGCCCCCACGGGCGTGGATGCGGATATGCCGCATACGCAACCAGGAAGAGCGTTAGAGCTTTTGGCTATGCAAAGGGACTGAGGCTACCCATCTCAGTTTATGCACCACCTCCGGCCCCCTACTCCTCTCAGCTCACCAGCAAGTTGGATGCTCCCTTAGCCCTCTGGAGTTGTCATCACTTCTGGCGCCTACCCCAGTCTCCCGCCTCACACTGGGACTCTACCCAACAAGAATCCTGGGCCTTAAGGAAACCTCAGCGGGGCACCATTCAAAGATGGTGGATTCTTCCCGTACTACGACCAACTTTTGGTCTCGTCGGCAGACTGTTCGCCGGTAGTTTGACCAGACCATCACACTTCAGAGTGCAGCCACGAGGTGTCCTCGTCGCCTCGGAAAACCCTCCGACCAGCCGTACCTCGGCCCGGCGGGTTTACAGCCGGTTAAGGCCCGGATGCGACCGCACCCCTCCGGCGACGACCGCCATCAATCCCAGCTGGAAAATAGCCATCACAGTGCCCGGGCTGGAGGCACCTGGGGGTTGCCTCAGTACCTCCACCGACTACGAGGCTAAAGGAAAAACCTCGCCGTGCAGTTTACAGCCCGTTTTTAGGCCCGGTCGCCCGACACCGTAACCACCATACCCAGTCAATTCCTTTACCATGGGGCCTGATCCATTCACTATGGGGCCCTTTGGGACTGATGCACCGAAGCTCGGCCGTCTAACCCCCCAGAAAGGTTTCTATCGCATCTGCTGTTGCCCGCAGATTCAGCCCTTTCACCATTTCTGGTCTCATACATGCAATTGAGGATGCACTGAGGCAGAGTTAGACCCGGCAGCGCCCTCTTTAGTTAGAGAGGTGCTATGACAAGAGGTTGGGGAACCCTCCCAACTTAGTCACCACGATCCTCCCCCAACAGTGGTGCCAACGTGGAGGCAGAGGGTTGCCACTTGGTGTGGAGAGGCTATATAATCGCGTCACACACCCTTTCCGCGGGCTTGATGGTTCATGTCTCGGATACTAGAACCGGCAACAGTTCCGACACCTCAGGCGACAATCACCTTCCTGATCGGTGTGTGGAAACCTCAGAGCAGGTAGAGGAGACCTCGGGGTTGCCTGAATCTCCTCACCGACTGCAAGGCTAAAGGGGAAACCTCGCCGTGCAGTTTACAGCCCGTTTTTAGGCCCGGTTGCCTGCTCTCCAGCGCCACTGCCAAATAGGTCAAGCCCACTCCCACCACCTTTCAATAGTTTCAAAGAAGTTTGGTATCAACTACTTTAATGCTATGAAAAAAAAAAGGTAAAAAAAATTATATATATTAGCCGAGACTTGAAATTACGCCGAAAGTAACTTTCAAAGTAATTTATTGCAGTAATGTGGGGACAATTTTTTTAATAATGTACACGTTTAAATTTAATCTTTTATTATTATTATTATTGATATTTTTTTTTGTTTTTGTTGGTTGGTAACATAATAATGTTAAAAATTTTATTGTACAAAGAAACGAAGTTTTGAATCACTTATTTACCAAAAAGTGTAACATTTTTTGAGAAACTTTGATGGAGTAATGCAAGTTCTAAGAAACGTTTCTCTCGAAAAAAATTTATTGTGGAATTAATAACATTTCTATTAAAAACAAACAACGTGAATAACGCAACAAAAAAATTGCTTGGGGCGATAAAGCAAGCCGAACAGAGAACGTCCATTTGTCTCTCCCGTATCTTCAGCCATCCTGTGTTTCCGCTTGGCCTCATTCCTGCGTCCAATCACCATTCCCTCGACTCGTAGCTGTGAGTCTGGACAGCGCCCAAGATGTCTGCTACTAGACTCGGCAGACGATAACGCTGTGGGTTGCTATATTCACTGCTGTCTAGACGCTCACCAGCTTAAAAACCAACCACTCTGTTTCTGTACGTCGGAAAGTGGCGTGTAAGCCAGTAAAATACGTTACTGATTATTTAAACTCAATGGCACCTGATGTGGAGATAAATATATTTTAAAACCTTTTTAAAACATATGATACACTGTGTACATAAATGAATTATTTTGTAATGAATTTTTATGTAACTAAAAACTATAAATTTCGCTGGAGTGGCTCAGTTTCTGGGTTGAAGCCGCATCGAAAGCGAAGATATTTCTGACGTTTTGGTCAACGCTGCATTCGCCATCATCAGGGAGCAGTTACCTACTGAGGTATTTGAAAGTTTTTCTGCCTTTAAATACTCGTGACTGAGAGGGAAGAGTTTCTTGATTGGCCAACAGGCTATAGTATTAAAAGGCAGAAGGAGAACGTGCAGTAACCTCAATAGGTAACTGCTCTCTGATGATTGCGACTGCAACGTTGACCGAAACGTCAGCGATGTCCTCGCCTTTCACGTGGCTACAGCCCAGAAGCCAAGCCATTCCATACAATGACCACGAAATCTTAGGATTTTTATAAATTCTGCTTTTAAATATGCCGTGAGTTAAATAAAATTAACTTACATATATCCGGTACAATAGAGCTCCTTCTTAATACTTTTCATTAGAGTAAAGTAGAAAAAAATTCTGTCAAGGAACAAAATACACTTTTTTTTAAATAAACTTTTGTGCAATTTCATTTACGATCAATTTTGCCAAGTCATTGACATCTCGCAGAGCTCAATTCATGGAAAACGATTCGGCGCCCGAGTGGTTCTGAGACCACAAACATCTCGGCAGCATTACTGCGCCTTCACCTGAGCCCAGCCACGGAGCGAGGCGGCGCTAGTGAGGCCATAGACTCGCCTTCCAGCGGACACGAGGCTCAAAGCCAGTCGAGCCGTCATGAGCTCAGTTCACCGTGGCTTACAGCAGTCTCCAGGAAACTACTGCCATGGTTCCTTAACGTACACTGTAATATATATTTTTTTGAAAATTGAACAGAAATGTTCATGTAAAATTATTTACAGACATTTGGAAATTTTTACATTTACATGAAAACTTTTGTGTTACTAAAAACAGTGGGTTTGAATTGTCCCAGTACATCAAATAGTTAAACTTATTTGTAAACCGTTCCCTGAATAGCTTTCCAGTTTTAACAGTGCACATTAAAAAGGCATAATTAAATAAAATCCGATAATTGAACATTTGATTATCTTTTTTATGGTTTAAAAAATGTATGCTTGAAGCATAAACAAAAATTATAAAAAGTCATGCTTCAAGTGTCGTAATAAATTCTCAGTAGTATCATTGAATATAAATAATACTTATAGAAGTCGCCAAGCCATAAGAAAAAATTTGTGCACTTTTGAAGTTAGTGGGACTGCCCGACCCGAGATGGCATTGTAATCACCTCGTCAAGCTGGTGGTGCCGTTGTGCGGTCGGCAGGGGAACTACTTCAAAAATCGCTCTTTCTTTATCTAAACATCAAGCGAGTATAAAAATAAAATAAATGATCATCCCTCCTCTTTCTTCAGGCATGAAATTGTAGTTTTGTCATCAGGATTACATATACTGGCAAAGTTTCAAATCAATACGACAATTAGAAATAGTTTAAAATCGACTTTCAAGGTTTGATTACGCAATTTGTTAGTTATTAAACTACTTCACACAAACCCGCTTGCCAAAGCAAAAATGAAATTACTTGCACTATCTGTTCTACGAACAAGATGATATTCTTGTTCTTGTGCCTAAGTTCGGTCCCACTCGAACTTCTTAAAAATGTTATAACATGTAAAGTGATCACGTAATGTTCAAGGTACATTAGTTTCCTTAGAAGCTGTTGTTACTTAAGTACCCTGCTGTATGAGTTGTACCACCCTGAGGAGCAGTTATTGCGTCCAATTGTAGCGAATCCCTTGTGATATCTGTCAACCTATTTCCCGTTAGAATTTTTTTTTTAATAATTATGCAGTAGCATGTTTTAATTTATTGTGAAATCTCGGGGTATGAACTCGTGTCAAATTATCATGGTTTGAGTAAGTTTTCACGGTATTTTTCTGGAGGCAGTAGTATTAGTAGACGCATCATAGTTCAATAAAATTGTTCATTTCTTCTCAACAAATTACAAAGCAATTATATTGTTTGTAGCATTTGACACTTAAAAAACAAGGTTTGTAATGATTTTACTCGATGCATCCTAGAAAGCAAATACTTATTAAAAATAATCATTATCTAGCTATCGACTCAAAGTTCTTCATTCACAATTTAAAATGATTTATTAATATGTGTCCTGGTTAGAACTCAAACTCAGACATTGATGCGTAAGATTATAAAACAAAGTTCACAAAGTAACATATGAAATAATTTTTTTAAACGAAATTTTGAAATTAAATTTTCATTCACATAACTAACGATTTAATAAAGATATAATGTATCTATAAAAAATTAGCAATGATTGTTGCCAGTTACGTGCTGAACAAATTAATTACTGGGGTAATCATACGATGTGTCCCAAAATAGTCAAATTTAGTTAGAACTACGTATCGTTGACAAGTGGCGGTATTGGATCCATGACGAATGACATTGTTAGTTTATAGTTACGCTAAATTAAATTTTACCTATTTGAAATATGAAAAATATTATTTTTTGAGTTTTATTTGTAGTACTTGTTTTAAATAAAAGTCGAAAATAAAACTAAATTACAAAATGCTTAAGAGTAAAATTATTGACATAAGGCCAGTAAACTAAATAAATGTAAATTTTCACACATTCGAATCACCTGCAAGCAGCAAGGATGCTGTTTCTGAATGGTTATCCAAATTCGTGTGCGACTAACTTCCACAACTGTTGTGACTCGACTAAAGCCTCACAGAGTGGGTATTACAACTACCCACAGCAGGTAGTCGGGGCAAGGTACGAGCGCTGGAAATACCACTGAACAAACAAGTGGCGTTATGGTAGCCATGGCGTTATTGCATAAGTTTACCTACATAAATCCCCTGGTTTTAGCATTACATGTTGGCGAAAACCATATGTTATTAAATAATATAATATTTCTGAAACATTAATAAAAAAAAAAGCGAAAATGTCTCAAAAGCCATTACTGTTTTATTCAATTCTTTAAATAACATTTACCTACTCATTGAATTTACGACCTTATGTTTAATTTCGTATAGCTGTTAAAAAAAGAAGAAAATTAGGGAAAAAACATTTTCCACGAAATTTTAACAACCAGAGCCACACTACTGTTCCATATGAATATTACAGTAAGTAACTTTTCTCATAGTTGTGATGTAAAAGCAGCTGCATTGGTAAAAATATTTATTTTATGTGTCGTCCGCTAGTGTTTGCTGGTATTGACACCTCTGTTTGACTTACCATTAGCTTAAGTGCATTGGTTTCAACTATTTCAGAGTTGATTAATATTTTACTATGGTCAGCTGTTTCCCGCCAAATTATATCAAATTGGTCTTTCATATAAAAATTCTTCTATTTCAGCCAAAGGTAAGGAAAATATTTAAACAAAAACTAAACCAAATATAATCAATTATAGTCGTCGATTTGATCACTCGCCTTTGTAAATGTTATGGTTGGTCGTATCAAAAACTTTTTAAGTCAAAAGATTTTGGTATTACTCCTGCGAGATATAATACGGGATATTTTCCATATTGTGGGCGTTACAGATATTTTTCTGTTTTTCAATTTACCCTCCCCATTTCTACCCCTTTAGTCGGATATTGCCCACTAACGAACTTGACCGAGATTTACCAGTTTGTACCAGCGAACCAGTTGCAACCGGAATCGACGAGGCTGACCGCGCAGCGTTAATTCTTTGTTAACGAAAATGACTAATACCTTAACTTAAAATATATTTGTGTATTTTTCTTAGTAAATTTGTGAAACTTTAACATTGTGAATTTTTATTTCTAGAATTTTAAGATTCCTGCAATTAAACCTGAAAATTTAATTTTAAAATTTGAATTATATTCAATTACGTAATATACCAGCAGCCGCGGGTATAAAAGTGAGAACCAGACAATAGGATCCTCAGTTCACCTCGGGACGCGGTGCAGCGCGAATCGTCTTGTTTGACTAGCCTGGTGCATTAAGTCCGCTATTCTTGAAAACTCGATGGCATCTTTAACGTCGACCTGGATGGACAGTGTACCACCAACGGAGAAAACCCTGATGACAACCGAGTAGATCCCAACGTCATCGATGCTGCCAACTGTGGAGATCACGGTAGCATCTGTACCACCACCTGTAGAGGAGACTTCGAGAGGTGTTCAGCCATCGCTTGAAGTTTTGTCAGCAGCCTCAAAGACTTCAATGGGCAATGGATATTTATCGCACCAGTACAAATACTGTAAAGCATTATTCACCACAACTTCAATTGCTCGTCGGCATGAAAGAAGTTAATGTCGGAATAATTGAAAAAGAAAACTGTTTTAGTGCATAAAATGTAATAAACTAATTTCACATCTCAACCAAATGGATATTATAAAACTGCCATTGTTAGGGCTGACATAATGGAACACAACCGGAATATAAACAGGGTCAAGGCAGTGTCAATAATTTTTTTTAGGTTGACCACTTAAGAAAATGGTTGGTTTTGTTTTACTCACGTCTCATGCCTGTTGCTGCACGTATATAAGTATGGACTGGACGGTGAGAACCTCAGTCTACCTCTGGCTACGGTGCAGTGCGGATTGTTTTATCTCACGTATAGTCCGGTATTATTGAGAACTCTATGGCATCATTACGTCGACCTGGATGGAATTCCTACTATTAACAGCACAGAGCCCGATGGCGACATCGACATCTATGGTGTCAAGAATTGCACCTACTCTTCAAGCACGGCAGGAGATTTCAACACATTCAGTATCGACATCAGAGAAGAACTTGAAGACTTTCGTGGCTGACATTTCAGTAGTGTTGCAATGGCTGTCAACAGTGCCAGTGACAATAATTAGAGAAACTTAAGATGGCGGCCAAGTTGGCATGCATCCTTGCAGTAAATGACTACTGCACACAAGTGGATAAGAAATTAAACTACTATGGCAGCAGCACCATCTAGCAGACAAAAGAAATATCAGCAGCGTTCTCCAGCAGAAATAATCAAGATGTCTGCCATTATGTCATACTGACTGATGTAATATCTACCTTGGCTTAAGTGGTGGGAGGTTATCTGCCAGTGGCTTCTGTAGAGGGAGGATCCTTCACCGTTTATATTTTGCTTTACATGGCTTCGAATGGAGATCTCTATGGCACAAATATATTTTTATTAAATTTATTTTAATAAATTTTATTTTTTATTATTTAAAATTATTTTAGTTAATAATGACTGAAATTCAATGTGGCGGACAGTTTTCCAAATAGCGACAGTTATTTTTATTAAAATATGAATAATTTATTAAATTTTAAAATTAATCCAAAATCTTTCGGTAAACATGACGGATTTTCAAGTTTGGCTCCATAAAGAAAATTGCAACACTATAGACTGGGGCATTATATGGTAAAATTTTAGAATTCAAAATTTCGGGAAAAAATTGTGTAATAGTCCTAAACTAATATGGCAGGTCCAAAATGGTGAAAAAACCATGGCGGATCCAATATGGCCACTGGGGTCAAAGTTAAAAGGTCATGTTCAAGATCGTCCAAGATGGCCGCCGGTATGGTACAATCCATGATGGCGGTTGGCGTCTTACTACTTAGCCAGAAGCCCTTTTCCGGATCGGCTAATATACACTACTGAACCTCCTTCTCCTTGTTGTCTAGCGAAGTCCTCCTCTCGAGATCGTGAGTGAGCATCCCGCATCCCACATGAAAGAGCGAGTGTCTGCACAACACAGCATGTAGTGCCAACTGTTGCAAGTATCGGGACTACTGATAATAAGTTATTTGCATGATATAAATTATTTCTCGCTGCTGAATAGAACTATTGTATCCAGTTGCAGCCTTGTAGACTCGTATCCTAGTAGCCCCGTAGTCTTGTAATCTTGTAATCCTGTAGCCTCTTAGTCTCGTAGCCTTGGATCGTTAGGACTCTTAGACTTTCAACTTCGTAGTCAATTAGTTCTGTAGCCTCGTAGTCTCGTAGCCTTTTTTGCCATATAGCCTTGTACCCTTGCAGCCTTGTAGTCTCATATAATTGTGGCTTCGTAGCCAAGAAGCCTGTAGCCCTGTAGTCTCATAATCTCGTAGGTACGTAGCCTCGTAGTCTCGTAGCTAGTTGGAGCCTCGTAGACTTGTAGTCTCATAGTTCTGTTGCCTCGTAGTCTTTTAGTCCTGTAGCCTTGTACTCTTGTAGTCCTGTAGCCTCGTAGACTTGTAGTCCTGTAGCCTCGTAGACTTGTAGTCCTGTAGCCTCGTAGTATTGTAGTCCTCTAGATTCGTAGTCTCGTAGCCTCTTAGACTTTGAACCTTGTAGCCTCGTAGCCTTTTAGTCTTTTAGTAAAATGTTGCTGGAGTTGTTGGAGCTGTACATATTCTATCGTATCCCTGTGGCGAGATCGCATCCCTATGGTGAGATCGTATTCCTGTGGCGGGATCGTATCACTGTGGCGGGATAATATCCTTGTGGTGAGAACGTATCCCTGTGATGAGATCGTATTCATGTAGCGAGATCGTATCACACCAAGTTGAATTTTTTTCGTCCAAAAGTGCTTATTTTTTTTGTCAATTGAGGGTCCAGAGTGTGTATTGTGTGTTCATTGCGTGTCCTGTGGTTGTGTATTGCGTGTTAATTGTTTGTCCTGTGTGTCCTGTGTGCCCATTGCATATTTCCAGTGTGTGTATTCCTTTTCTTTTGTCGAACGTTCTTCCTTTTTTAAATGTGCTTTCTTTTCGATGAATGTGCATCCTAATGTGATTTTTTAAAATGTTATTTTGACTCGTGTATTAATTAGTTGCTGTTCCAAAGTCAACCTTGATGGATGGTCTACCATTGATGTAACAGACCTTGATGACAACGACGGCCATAGCAACGGAGACCTCGACGGCAGCGACGTCGACGGTGACGCAGATCCCGTTGGCATCGTCGACGACAACCACGCAGAACTCAATGGAATGTGTAGCATAGTCACCGACAACATTAAAGGAGACTTCTACAGGTGTGGTTCCACTAGCAGAAGAGTCATTCGTGTCTATAGTACTGGCTGCAGAGGAAACCTCAATGGATGACGTTTCACCGTCGAGGGAGACTTCAGTGACTGCATCACCCCTAGCATCAATGATGATCACTGAAGGTGCATTGGCTTCTTCCCAGCATCGGAATCGTTACTGAGACAAGATTTTCTCGAACAACTGTATTGTCCGCCGACACGAGAAGAGATAATGTGTCAATAAAGTGCGTCAGAAAAATTTTACTATTATAAATTTCACAAGTAGGTTTCAATAAATGATAATTAAAATAGACATGACACAAGCTGCGAAAATAGTTCTGTCAAACGGTCGAGACTGTCATTGCAGAAGACCCGTGTTGGTGGTGAATTACAGAGTAAGGATGCATCGAGGAATATAGATAATAGATATCCATGTAAATTCTTTAAAAAAGACATTAGCATTTTCTCGAAGTGCACAAAGGCATGAAAAAAGAGAATGTTCGAAGAACCCATTACGCTTGGCGTTTCGCTGTGATGAACGTCATGCGGGGTTTACCCGTATTGACAATTTGAGATGACATGCGAAAAACTGTAAAGGTGAAGTCCGTTCACCTACTGTGAACCAGCTCTAGTGTTGCAGTCTGCTCCGCAAGTTAAGGTTGAGACACGTACGCGCAATGTTTCTAACAGTAAAACCGATCCTCAGCCAGAAACTTCGATATCATCTCAACATGCAACACAACCTACGACTGTTCACGGTGCGTTCAGACTAAATAAAAATGGATTCTACCTGGCTAAGTCAGCATTCCGTGGAATGTGTTAAAGACATTTATTACCTCAACAGATCTCTTGCACCAAGAAATGTTTGTACCTTTATTACTGATTACAAGATGTATATTGATAATCAACTTAAATAAGTATTGGAACACGATCGGTTAGTGAAGTATAATTTGTGGCTGTAATGTACTTATGATAAACCTGAGATATTTCAAGACGAGAC
Source organism: Bacillus rossius redtenbacheri (assembly GCF_032445375.1). Classification (NCBI taxonomy): domain Eukaryota; kingdom Metazoa; phylum Arthropoda; class Insecta; order Phasmatodea; family Bacillidae; genus Bacillus; species Bacillus rossius. The sequence goes on along the minus strand of NC_086333.1, from coordinate 36,148,689 downwards.
ATGCAAAAGAGCCTTCAAGACAATGATAACGCTCTTTACCTATCACACGACGTAGAATAGTCTGTAAATTGAGCTACTGAAATTAAATGTGTTGCGAAGAGGAAGAATATCAGGGAAAATATAATGGATGGACATTTAGTCATGTGGATCTATTGAAACTCAGAACAAACAGACTCTGCTTACTGAAAAAATAATATTTATTATTTGCTAATATCTTACTTGTAATTGAATAGAATTTATGTAATACATTTTATTTGTAAAAAAAGTTTTTTTATATCTTGAACCTGTAACTTTATTAAGTTATTTTAATTAAATAATATCCTACATAAAATTACATTTTTATATTGATCAAGGATCAAACTGAGGAGATCGAATCGATAATTTTTTTAAAAAGTTATTTTATAATTTTTTTTCGAATTTCTAACTAAATAATTAATTAGAGAATTCCAAGATGGTGGATTCCAAGATGGCAACCGTCCGGTAAATAAATGATTCCTGCACGCTAGCGGGTAAAAATTAACCTAATATGACGACAGTGACAGCAGACGAAAAACAATAAGTCGGATCCAAAATGATGGTCTCCAGCAGATGAAAACAAGATATCTGCCATGATGTCATACTGGGTGACGTAATATCTGCCTTGGCATTAGTGGTGGGAGGTCAGTCTGTCGGTGGATTACGTGGAGGAAGGATTAATCTCCTTTTGTAATCGAATGATCATGTCGGATTCGAACTCAGTTCTCCATGACACAAGAACGTGTTTTTATAAAAACTAAACAAATTAATTTTTTATTAATTTTCATCTTTTCCCTTCAAAATTGGTTAATAATAACATATTTTCAAGGTGGCTGCCGTAACAAAATTTGCAATGTTCTAGAATCCAAGATAGTGGACGTAATGAAACGTACAACGACAGTGTCATACACAACAAATATGGCTTGCGCAACGAAAAGTGCAGCGTACTAGAATCCAAGATGGCGAGCATAACGAAAAGTGCAAATTTTAAAGTAAAAAACTTTTATTATTTTTTTTCGGAATTTTTAAAGAAAATTCTTTGAAAATAATTAAAGAATTTCAAGTTTACGACCAAGGTCAAGATTATGACCTATGATTGGGTTTATGAGAAATTTTGCCCCTTTCCGAGGAATATTGGTCTTCTCCGAGTAATTTTGGACTCTCTAGAAATTTTTGGGAAATAAAACATGAGATTTAGCCTAAAACGGAACATTTTCCCTAAAAACGGTAATTTTCACTTCGAATTAGACATTTGTTTTAGAAATTTTTAGTCATTTTTGAAGAATTTGACACCAAAACGTATTTGATACCACTCCACACCTCGCTCCAACTCCATTGCCAGAAGGTACTCAACTATACGGACGTTTGATCCTCTGATACCTGAAACGATTTTCACGAATATTGTAGAGACTAAAATTATTTGTCAAATAGATAATTTTTACGATTTGATTTATTAATTCACGTAGTTAAAACTTTACTTGATTATATGTGAATTGAAGGTGCCGACCAAAGTAACAAATCATTAGGGTTTAACTATAAACTGATTTTCTCCCATATTATTCAAAATATAACGAGACTTTATTTTTATTTACGGTATATAAGGGGAAAAAAAATTACAAACAAGTTTATTCGAGACATTTACATTCACTTATATTGATATCACGAGATAATTGTAAAATTATTTTAGCCAAGACTAACGAAACATATTCGTAAAAATACTGTATTGTTAGATTTAAATTGTTAATGACTCTGCAGTGGTTATATAAGTTCGCTTTCGAAAAAATAATTATTAAAAAGAAAATTGTTGAAATAAATACTTTATATTTATATAAAAAAGAAAGTTTGCAAAATACAGTATGATACCAACACGTTGAACATAAATATAAACCTGTGTGATAACATATTCACACAGGTGATAAATAACCTTGATTCCGCCACATCAGGTCTAATAAAGATGACAGAGTTTGCAGCTGATTATCAGACCACATAGTCACGACCGTTTGAACGTGAAGTTGCATTTGGTTGAAGTTAGTGTAGAACAAAAAGTTTCGACAAATTTTTCACTTTGTTTGTAACGTACATCGGCACGCAGTCCGAGAAAGATAACAACTTACTTGTACCGTTCCGATGAGAAAGGTGGAGGAGCCACTGCAAACACTTGCACAAGTTGCTTCTCTCCACGAGATATGAAGCTCCCACTTCACCCCTCTCTTACCCGCAAAAACCGCAGCTTTCGCAGTAGCTGTTCGCCTCATTGGCGCGTGTTCGCCGGGGGTGGGAAAGGTAGCGGGGTGGTGGAAGGGTGGGCACGAGAGCTCTAGACTCCACTTGCAGCGCTACCTGTTAGCTAAAAACAGCGGACGTAACGATGCAAACTTTACCGTCGGCAGGAGCGGCCGGGACTCCCCGCTCACGGGGAAGTGTTGTTTCCGGAACTTGCCGCTCGCGGAGAGATGGCGGCGGCGGCGGCCCTTTTCTGTCGCTCGCTCGGCGAGCAGGCTCGAGCGGCCATCGGCGCAGCCAACTAACTCCGCGCAACTTTGCCGCGACGCACCATTCGAGGTAAAGAGTTTCAGTTTCCCTGTTGTTAGCACTCGTATGATTAACAAGCAGCAGCCTTTTCCATTCGCTTGTTTTTGCTCCAATTGTCTGAAGTTGCTTGGCTGCTGGGTTCTAGCCGCGTCGAAGGCGATAGTTTCACCGACCTTTCAGTCGACCTTGCAGTCGCCGTCATCAGGGTATCGGCTACCTACCCTGAATATGGCGATTGCAAGGTCTACTGAAACGTCGGTTAAATCAAAGCCTTCGACGCTACTTTTCCATTAATTTTGGGCTTTAAATATATTTAACCCGAATACCTTAAGAGCTTTCAAAAATACAGAAATACAAATTTTTCAACCTTTATAATTCCTTGCAGTCTAAGAAGAAACTTACAATTTGTTCTATTATTATTTCAAGGGAGTTGCGTATTTAATGTACACAATTAAATATAACTTTACGTAAATATACCTGTACTAATGTTTTACTCAAATATATAACTAACATATATATTTTGTTGCTTATTCCTAAAAAAAAATATACAGTAGGGCTATTTTCATTTTCCGTTACAGAGATAAGTAAGTAACAATAGATAATTATATGAACATAATTTATCTAAACACAATTATTTGAAGGCTTTATTCTCTGGTAGAAAAATAAGTTATTAAATTGACATTACTTAATATGATTCTATTTATTTTCAAAATTGACAATATTATAGAATTATAAAATATATTCTTTAAAAAAATTAATTTTAATTTTTGGGAAAAAAGAGTAGTCATTGATACTGTATTCATGACAGTATTTTCTGCCTGTTTGCTCAAAAACACATACATCAACATATTCCGTTTGAACTTCAAAGATACTACACAAATTATTTCTAAAAAATTAAAAATACGAACGATAATGGTCAAAATGGTAACTGGCGCTCTTTGAAAATATCGCATTTCACACTCTTACCAATATACATACACACACACACATACATACATACATACATACATACATACACACATATATATATATATATATATATATATATATATATATGTATATAAATTCCCAAACACTTTCGCAAAAAACCGTAAATAGTTTCCTAGTAATGGAATAAAAATTTCTTGTAGAGATGTCTTACCTACCTTATCATCGCTGAGACAGGTGGTTGAAATGCTTTCTTTGGAGATGATTTCAACAGTTTTTTTTTTACCTAGACCTGTTACCACTACCTGTGCAATGAACACAAGAGCGTTCTGGGGAGTGTGGGATGAGCTTGATGATAAGCAAGAGTGGGTTCAGCGGCCAGTCTTTGCCATGTGTCATGAGGGCCTCCTTCAACACATACTGACTGCAGGCAGTGGAAGCCATCCATCCCTGTTTTGGGGCTTCCTTCAGCCTCCAAGAAACACAACATTCCTGACACATACGGTTGTCACAAGACACTTTCATAACTGTCTTCTGAATCAAAACTGAGGTTATGATTCCACGATCCACGAAATCCGATTAATACATCATACCTTTTCTGCTCTTCAAGAAGAAAGTGCATGTGATAAGGGAATCATCCGGTTTCCTATTACCGCTGTGAGTTCCGTTGGTATCAAAACTTGATAAAAAAAAATTTACCTTTCCATAAAGCCGGAATTACAATAGGTCGTCGCTTTCGTCCTTCGCCCATCCGTCCGTCATCCGTTTGACTGTCAACCGCTGAGCGATTTACAACACGCCACTCGTTCGTCAAAATGTATTTACATTTCAACGCTGCTGTTGATGAAGCCCGCCTAGCGCCTGTCTTCATTCTCTCCGCTTGGTCCGTCCTCAGCTGACCATGAAGCAAGACGTCACGCACACAACTATGGATTCAGTACTTCCCCCAGCACGACTAATTATTAACGAGAAACCGAGTTGCTTTGCCCGAATTTCTCGGAGCCACTGCAACGTCGCAGGTACCGTCGTGTTTAGAGCCATTCTGCGCGACGTCAAACCTTTGGCTTTAACCTTTGAACACTGGCGACTCGCCTGCTCGCACGCAACGCCCTGTCATTTGGGACGTGGCTTCATAGCCATCACAACCACTGTCGTGTTGGAACTGGGCTGCGACCAGCTTAATAATGCCTTGGCAAAGCGCGCGCGCAGGCAGTAAACTGTAGTTACAGTAAACACGGTACTGGGAATTTGTTGTTTTTGTTTTATGTTCACCTATGCGTGTTTATTTCTCCATCCTGTAAGAAACAGACATCATATTTCCATTCTTTAAAATCCAGCTGAAATGATGACTCTCTAAGATTACTTCAAAGAAAAGCAAGTTGCCATTTTCTCTCCAGTGCGTGGGACAATCCTTGTTAAAAATAAAGCAAAACTAGCGCATGTAGAAAGAAAACGTTGGCAGTAAATCTAACATAATAATAGAGTAAGTAATATGTAGCTATGTAAATACTATACAGCTTGGTATTAGTGGTGGGAAATCAGTCTGCCGGTGTTTTCAGTGGAGGAAGGATCCGTCGCCATTTTAAATCGTTTAACCTAGTCGGGTTTGAACCCAGTAACTTTTGAAACATTTTACTATAAAAATTTATTTCTATTAAATTTTATAAATTTTAAAAAATTTCCGGTTCAAATTGGATAATAATTACGTATAGCAAGATTGCGACCGTACCGAAAATTGCAACGATAGCGTCCGAGGTCAAGGTCCTAATATCAGCGGCTTAGGGTGGCTTGGTTCTACGGGTTAAGACACTTTTAGGTATTTTAAAGCTGTTTAATTTTTTCAGGAATAGTATGGGAAATTTTCCTTAAAAACAGGAATTTTTCCCTCGAAACAGGCCTATGAATTTTGAAGACATTTAACACCAAAATGGCAACCGTGACGTCAGAAGTCGGTCGGTCATTGACCCCACCTCACATCTCGACCCAGACCCAGTTTCAGGATTTTGTGTTTGTTATTCGTGGCCCACAACGGAAGTTTTTTTTTGGACTGAAATTTGTTACCCCCTGGATGATACTACTCCCGTCAAACATCTGCGTGTTTCGGGTGGCCTGTACTTTCGGCAAGGCTTCTCAAATGTTTCACGTGCCTCAGCTGAGGCAGTGGAGTGGTGGGGATGACCCCGTGACTGATCAGGTGACTTTACCCCTCTCCTTTCTTCCGGGCCGAAGTAGGAGAAATAAGCATCTTCTGGTTCATTTGGTAACGAAGGGGAAGCGCACCAGGAGGGTATATATAGATCCGACCTTGGCACAGCAAGCAGACAAAGAAGCCACAGTGAAGGAGTGGAGGTACTACGCCTTCGAAGAACGTCATCCTTCCGCCGCCCTGCTAGACCGCCCGAAGAACGTCACTATGCTCGACAGCACACCGATCGTCGGAATTGGACTCAAGTCTCTATGTCTGGTAAGAGGAACTTTAACTTTCATTCTGTAATTTGACTTAGCCCAGGCGTCGATGAGGTATCCCCGAGTGTTGTGCTGCGGACAGTGACAGTCAAGAAGGTAATCGTCAGTGACTTGAATTGTCAACTCGCGCTGCAAATTGGAGACTCGTTGGGCGAGGTTTTTTTTTGGTGAAAAGCCGCTATCCAGTTTTGGGCCCTGTGAGAGGTGGCCATTAGCACCAGAGGTCAAAAATGCTCGCCATCGACGTGTCAAATTTTACTCGTTTGGCGAGTAGGAGGTAGTGAGCAGAAATAATGAGGGCAATGCCAAAGTAATAAATGCGTGAGCGCGTGACGAGAAACGATCTGTGGTTGTTGGTTTGAGGCAGTCTTGCTATGGCAGTGTGTATGTAACCGACTGTGGCATTCTTTTTACTTTCGAGCAGCTATTGTGTTTCGCTGGTATGTGTGTGCGGAAGTGGTAGGTCTACGTCAAAACAGTTGTTCAAACAAAATGTAATGAGTGTGACAGGGGCGGACATGCTGGCAGTTGATGAAGAGGGCTGAGGCCTGTTCGCATCGCGGAGTCGCTGTCGTCGAGGAATCTTGGTGTTCCTGTCTCGGAGCGCGGCAAGGAAGTCCAGCGCTGTTGGGGCAGGAGAGCGCTGGTCGGCGGGCTGCTGCTACGAGGAGACGACCAGCGGAGCGAGCCCGGGACAGGACTGTCTGCAGAAACTACAAGGCGAGTGTTCGGCTGGCTCTGACCCGCAGACACGAGGGGTTTATTTGGAATTGGTTGGGTGTTGATGGTGTTAGCAATTGAAACCATGTTTACCCTTGAGGCGAATTAAACGCATAATAAATATTTGAGGCAATCTTAATATTGTAAATAATTTTGTGTTTTAAATATCTGTTTACGAGCAAGTTACATTAAAATTTGTTTTTCGCCAATAAAATCATCTTATTGTATTACTCGCTCTGCTTGCTCTTCTTAATGTTCAAACGAGTTCAGTGTTGATGATAATGTTTTGTTAATTCAGCAGACATATTTATTTAAATATTAATCATCCCTTTTTAATTCATGCAAGAAAAGATTGTTTTTCAATAGCTTTGTTTGTGCTAGGATAACGTTAGTTTATAATGTTGCTAATCTTCGAAATTTTTTTGGTGACAGCCCATGCTGTAGGCGAGCTTGAATAATTCAAGAAAGAATGACCATATTTGCAAGACCATATGATTGCTCGAGTTTAACATGATTGAAATTGTTCAATATTTTTTAGCTGTTAATAAAATTTGCGACTCTCACAAAACACAGTTTTTGTGTTCGCTCTAACTCAATCTCTTGTTTCCCCTCTTGAAGAGCAACAAGGAAATACTTTTATATACTAGTACCATCTTTATTCGACTCGGTGATAAGTTTTTTTTTATAAAACCCGAACTCTTATATGTAGAATGAAATAAAATGTTTACAATTTTAAGTATATACAAATGCAAGCTCACATTTTTTCTTCCGATTAGTTAGCTTCGTATATATTAATTGTTATCATAACTTAATAAATCAAAAAACAAACAATCTGGAAGAAATAAAACACCTAAAACTGTATTCAAGTATTCAATTTTCTGTTTAGTACCTACATTTGATTCCGAAGATATATGTTATGCAATAAAAATTAATGTACCAATTTTTTACCAACTTAGGGGTAGAATTTTGAAATGATTTAAGTCTGTACGTTTATATAGTATACCGGCTACTGCTGTATAAAATATTTCAAAACCAGTTTTTTTTTGTGAAGACGAGATTATGCAATAAACTTCCAACCATCGAAACAAACCAATAGGCCTATTCATATTTATTTGGAGAATATAACAATTTGCATTCAACATATTTTACCTGTTTTAGGAAGAAAATCTGCCTATTAGATAGCATGCTAATCTCTGTGTGTGTATGCTCACCGGTGTTTATATTATATAAGAGTTTCTCTCTCTTTCTTGTATCTATTTTCCCACTTAGAGGACCTGAATATTGTATGCATTTATTTTTCATCTCCCGGATATTTAATTTAAAATTGTGCACTTTACTGGGGCACTAAATTACACATTTCTCTATAAGTTTAAGGTATGAAATGAATGAAATATGTATAAACGACGAATATAATTATTTTATACATCAAAATTATTACCTTAAACTTTGTAAAGAATAACAACTAATTACACATTAAAACATATTATTTTATCCTTCCAATAGAAGGTAGGTAATTTAAGATATATTTTTTCGGTTAATATGATTTAGTTAAAATTTATAATTCAAAACAAAAATGATAGGTTATAAAGGGCCATTAAAACTATTTTATATCACTTAAAGTGGCTGGTAAATCGATAAATTTGAACACCTAATTTATAATCGTCTTTTGTGTCATTGTGTTTTTTTACCCCACATGTTAGTTTAGCCTGTATTAATCAAATTCACATACAAATGATTAAAATGCAGGCGAAAGTTAAGGAATGAGAAATGTTTATAAGGTATAACTGGAAATTTTTATTTATCACGCATGCACTGAAACCGACGGCAACAAGCAAATCATAAGATAAGAGCGTCACACGAATAAAATAGACTGTAACGAAGTGTAAGCTGCATTGATGCAACTACCGGCAGACAATGCATTTAAATCTCGGGAGTATAACGTGTACCACTGCTCCCCTCCTCACCAAAACTGAGTTCTACACGTCCTTTCCCCGCGTCATCTTGGGTGCTTTTTGTCAAGCTTGTTACGTTCCGGCGGGCTTGGAGCTCCTTGTCGCCTCCCGTCTCCCTGTATTTTAGAACTCTGGCTGCATTCGGTCACTAGCTCGTGCACTCGGTGTGAACAGGAAGGCGTTCCGTAACCGAAACAATAGCTTCAGTGTAGAGGTTACTTAAAAATTTATATCTAAACGTATGAGCTGAAAAACACCCGGTTAAGTAATACTGCGAATGTGCAGTAATCGGTCGTTAAATAAAGCCAAAGAGATCAAGAGAGGACTCTGAAAATTTTAAAGTTGTGTAATTTTTTATGAATATGTCGCTTCTGAATTCTGAAATACGTTATTGTGGAGAATCTTTGTTAATTCATACAGGTACATTGTTTTATGTGGAAATAATCCATGTTGGCGTGGTATGTGTGTTTTAAGTACTACTGAAATGGCTACGATTAAACATCTGAACATATGCTTGTAAATTTGAATTCGTATACGAAAAAAATATCACAAATTTTGAACTATAAAATGTTACTACTTATGATTACATGTAATGCTAATATCTAATATTCCCAATGGTGTAACATTAAAAAGCTATACAGTTAACAACATGAACATTCACGAATTCTGAAAACAGTCACACAGACATCTGCAAAATAATAAAATACCATAAATGACTCATAAATCTTCGTATCATATTACAAAATAAAAATTCCAATCAAACATAATTAAAAATTCAGTGCTTATTTCACTTCTTCCTTTCTTTCTCTTGAAAGGCTGCCAATAATTGCTTATATTTAACTCCTTTTGAACAAGGCTACATCTTAACATGCCTATGCCAAGCAAAATAAAAAAAATATTCTTTGAATCGAAAACCCAGTCTGTTTTGATATTATTTATGATTCTTATTTATTCTTAAGGAATAATATAAAATACAACTATTATTCCAAATTTTTAAGTCAATAGCCGATTCACACACGTCCCGTATACAACAATCGAAAAAATTACATCTGCAGGCATAGTATTATTTTTGGGAAACTTCTAATTCATAACCCTAATTATTAAGTGCCCAATCGTAATTATACCTGTAGCCTACTGCTACGTCATCCTACATAAAACCACCGTCGTGCATCATCAACCGTGATGTAGAAAACAGTGGTATACTTGATGACATCATAAAACGTAAACGAGAGGCAGGAACGATAGCATTTATAGTCGGTATAAAGACAATCTCATTCTTGATAAATTATTGCTCAAATACCATCAAAGATTAATATTCTAAGAAGGCCATAGAGTAAAATATAATAATGTGCGCGGTTCTTCCAATTTTTTTTACGATAAAAGGATCCACCGAACGCCCGGATGCCATTGGAGAAACGGAACGGATTCCGAGGGCGTGCGTTTTCGTGCCTTCGAGTCGGCAACGGAATGCCTCCCTCTCTCTGTCCCGCTCCGTCTGCGTCGCTCGCCAAATCTGCAGGAGAGCCGTCCTGTTTTCTGAGGCTGCGTCTCCGGGGAGTCTAGTTTTCTCTCGTTCTCCTTCCTGCTCTCTCCCTCTCTTTTCCTTTTTGCCCCTCCGACATCACCTTTTATCCGTCGTCCCTTTAAACAAAAAAAAAAAAGAACTACAAAGCTGGGGAAGATGATAGCGTCTGCTGCACCTCGCCCCTCCCTTCAACTCCAGAGTTTACGCCAAAGAAGGCGCCATGCTCGCGACGCTAGGACTATAAGGAGAACGGGGGGACACGGTCATAAAAAATGGCTCCTTCTTTCGGGCAGGCTAAAATTACGTCCCCCGAGACGGATCGCGACGGGTCGTATTGTAATTTTTTTTTTTCGTAACGCGCTGGCGCCCTTCTTCGGGGCTGACGGCGAGAACTCGGGGTCCGTGCCGCATGAGAGGGACGCTGAGTTAAGGAGGGAGGAGGTTTCCTCCGTGTGCTGCCGCATCCTCCCGCCCCGACGCCTTAGGTACCTCGTGAACCAGCTGGGCTTGGGTTGGCCTGTCTTGGCTTTGATTTGCCTGTATTGGCCTGAATTGGTCTTGCTTGACCTGGCATGGGTTGGCATACCTTGGCTTTGATTGGCCTGTCTTGGTCTGGTTTGGCCTGGCCTTGCTTGTCCTGACTTGGCTTGGCCTGGTTTGGGTAGGCCTTGCTTGGCCTGGCTTGGATAGGTCTGTCTTAGCCTGGCTTGGCCTTCCTTGGTCTGGCTTGGCTTGAACTGGCTTAACCTGGCTTGAATTGGCCTGGTTTTCCTTGCTTGACCTGACTTGACTTTGCCTTGCTTGGCCTGGCCTAGATTGGCTTGGCCTAGATTGGCTTGGCCTTGCTTGGGTTGGCCTGTCCTGGCCTGGCTTTACCTGGATTACTTAACCTAATTTGACATGGTCTGGCACCTAAACGCTATATCGCTGAGACTGTGTGTCTGCATATGTCGCGCTGTAGACCAGGTTTCTGGCAGTAAATTTGAGGTCCACCTATCTGTAGCTATTCTATGCTGTTTAAGGCAAATAAATCAAACGATTAAGACTTTTAAAAAAAAATGTTAAAACTAGTGAAAAATATAGTATTTTACTCAAAAAAAACTGCCCAAAATTGATTAAAAATTCACTGTTTCAACAATTAATCAGTCAAATTTCTTATACCTATTAATACGCGTTATTACTGTTTAATATTTAAGGCCAGGCGCACTCATCAAGTCCTTATCACATCTACACGTAAGAAACTGATCTGTTTGTGTGTGGTATCTTCTTCGTGATGCGTCAAGTTAAAGTAGATCTACCACTTGACACATCTTATTGTTGTACATGACCAACGACAAAAGTTTTGATTTCCGTAGCAACAATATGGCAAATATGTAAATTATGAATTTTATTATCAAGATCCTATTTAAAAGTATCTGTTAAAGCTATTGCGAGTCTCGCTTTCATGTCTGACAAGTTTTTGGTCGCACGGCTATGCACGGTGGCCAAAGGCGGTACGATGTCCGTGATTAGAATTGGCTTCAAACCAGATATATTTTAATTATTTTAGATGTTTCAATATGTTGGTATTCAACCCAGGAAGCTCGTCACTTTCTCGCCCACAGCGACCACCGCGAGCGCTGCGGGCACACCTTGGAGACTGTACAGAATAAGACGCACGCTTCCTAAATGCTAGTCGAGCCCGCACTTGGCAGCACTGTGTCAATAGTAGTTTTCCAGCAACGGAAACAATGTGTGACCAATGCCACGGACAGAGTTCTGGTCGTGTAGCAGGTTATGTGTTACCCTACTATCGTTCAAAATTGCTTGAAACAACATCATGATGTCCTCTTCCAGCGAGTGTACTACATAGTTGAAGACAGCATCAGTTACGATATTTAATTATTTATTTTGTTCTGTCGATCTCACATGGTGTCGAGTTCTCCCGGATTTAGAACATGTATGTTTATGCTCAGAAGAAGGAAATTACTTTTCTTATTCAACTTCAGGATTTAGCTTAGTTGGTATAGTAAGTACGCTAGTTGTAGTAAAAGACGTATCCCTATAAGCTCGCTGGCTTGAAGGTTTAATAGCCACTCTAACTGTGACTTACCCCGAGTGGTTAGTAGAGTACTGTCGTAATGGACGCGTTGCATGAAGTATTCTCTCTGTGGAAAACAGAGAGGGGTGAAACTTTAATTTACAATTTGTCGTTACCGCACATAGCATCTACCGTAGCAGCAGTGATGTACAAAAGAGAGTGACCTTAACCCTTTGCCATTTTGTTTTACATTTCATAGCAAATTTTCACTTAAAGACTAAAAAAAATAATGTGAAGGATTATTTCAGTACTTGCCAGTGATGTGGAAACATCTAACCTAGTAACGAGAAAATTTATGAGTTCTCATGTTGCCAATAAACTGATAATACGAAATTCGGACAAAAAATTGAACGTAGAATTCTCAAAAATAACGATAAGTGAGATAAGTATATAAAAATATCAATTCAAGTAAAAAGCGGTACAAATAATAGCAACTTTAAGAATGAATGACACAATTTTCAGAAAAATTGTGTTGGCACAAACATGGCGTCAAAGATATTTAACATTTAGTTGATTCTTTAAGGCATCACGAGTGTGACGCAATCTCTAAGATATTTTACTAACTAATAGTTGCAGTTAAATAGATCCCGGGTTTCGAATGGATTTTCGACAAGAAATTGTATTAAAATTCTGCCAATATTTTTTAAATTCATCAAATAGTTAATAATTTAAAGTTTTCCGACTTGTTAGAAATTATACTTTTACGGCATCACTAAAATATTGAACTGAAAAATTCTGAAACAAATATTATAACACTAAGTATATGTAAGTTTACATATTCTTGTTTAAATAACTAAAATCAAAATGTAAATACTTCCTACAAAAAAAAACCTTAAACGTATTGAGCTGACTAGAAATTAATTTATACAATATTATTATATTATACAATGTTTCCATTAGCGGGGTTTGTACCACATCCTTTCGTGTTAACAAGCGCGCGTTTTACCACTAAGCTATCGGGACTATTACAAGCAATTTGACTATGTGTTATCAACAAAGGTATGCCATTTTAGGACGTATTTTAAAACTTGATATTACTTTTCACTACGACTATTTTAGTTTCCAAATATATTCCAGGGTAGTTTATAATAAAGATTCATTTCACAAACAAATATGTTTGTTTTGTATCCTAATTTTTACTAAAGTAATAATATACGTTTTTTTTTGTTACAGGTGGGTCCGCCATCTTTGTCCAAAATTTCCTTTCATCGACTTCAGTTCCATTTTCACGAAATTACTCATACCAAATGCTGTATACCGAGAGCTAAGATGTATACATATCAAAAATAATGTTTAGTTTTACTGATTTTTATACCAGGAACTCGCTTTGGTAACGGAAACTTAAAGGAAGTGAAAATTGGTTGTGATTTTTATAACTTGCTTGTTTTTATTTTCATTAAACTTGTACACCCTAGGTGGTTGACATATAAACACCGTGACTGAGTCTTGTGTGCTCCATAAAAAAATGAAAGCCTCTCTAAGGGACAGCGATTAATTAACTCGCTCAATTAGGCTATGCAGAATATCTATAAAGGGCATATAAGTTTATATCAGATTTTAAACCAATGTTTGAAGTAAATTCGTACAAATAAATAATTTTGTTCTCATAAGTTTGTAATGTTAGATGTGTGAACGTAAACGCCGTTTGCTCAGAAAATATTTCTGATAAGTTTTCTCTGCTCTATACCATAAGCCATAATAATGATTGCACCTGTGTTTAAGTTTACTATGGTGAAACATTTTATCTCTAGACATTTTAGATTGTGCATTTAATGTTGGATTTTTGGTTAGGAATAGTGAGTTTTCAGTAAGCGGTAATACGCGTGATTGTACTCTTAATATTTAGATAGTAATTTGTTAATGAGCTACTAATTAAGATGACGTATTTGCACAACATTACAGAAAAAACTGAAAATATCAATATGTTGAGAAGGAACGGTAATCGATAAGTAAGGCACATTTTATCGTAACGATATCTCTATAATGAGCCCTTTCGCCCACTGTCATTTGGGAAGTTACGTATTTTTAAGTATAATCGGAATTGGCATGAATTTTTCACGAAAAAATCTTTGCTCATAAGACATTGTGATTTATGGCCGTCTGCAAGAGAAGCCATTGTCCTATATAGCCAGGCCATTCAGGGTGCGTTTACTTCTGCACAGGATGGCTATGATAGGTGTGCAAATACCTGAAATAAATCCAACCAACCACGAAACACAGAAAAATTCTACAAATTTTTAACGCAGAGCGCGTCTGGACATATTTTCTCGGAAAATGCATGGCCCTAATAATTGGGCTTTACCGTGCGCAATTAATGAGGTTCAATTTTTATTCAGCACATCTCTGATAAATTGCGGGCACATACGATAACTAAAACACTAAGCTAACGTGTTATTCTATTTCCAACCAATCTTAAAGAAAATATTATTATACAAAATTAATTTAAACTATTTATTTAAAATCTAATATTTTAAATAGTTGTTTCTCATATTTTTATACATCCATTTAATTTACAAGAATTTTACACTGACCCGTTTTATTAAAATAAATAAAAGGTGTGGTATTAAATAATGGCTTTTCGTTGATGGAGTTTATAATAAAACACATAAAATTATCTTAACAAACATTAAAATAATGACATTATTATAAACATCCTTTGCACGCTTATCATGAGTTATGTATAGGACCACGTATTATTCTAAAAATATCTGATCGCTCATTAGACTGAAATAAAGCATGCCCTCGCTTCGGAATGATTCCTTGTGATTGGTGGCCGTCTGCACGAGAAGTCATCGCCATGTTCGGCCGGGCCAGTCGGGACGCGTTTGCCTCCGCGCTGGGTGGCTGAGATTGGTGTGCTGACAGAAGACACGCACCCGAAATAAGAGAAGCCTAAGATGTACATCAAGTTCTGTCCCTGCCCGAACACGCCAGAATGTTCACCTTCGGCCAACCTCGGGATTTGTTTTATTTTTGCGCAGGAAAAATGAATTCAAATATTAAAAGTGGTCGGTTAGGTTAGCTACATTAAAACACTATGGACCGTTAGTTAGTTTAGTATAGCTATATTAAAATAAAATAGAGAAATATTAATATATATAAATAAACCCGAGGTTGGCCGAAGGTGAATAATCGGGCGTGTTCGGGCAGGGACAGAACTTGATGTACATCTTAGGCTTCCCCCGAAATAAAGCCAGCCGACCTCGAAACACAGACAATGCTACCCAGTTAGAAAAATCTCATCGCGAAAAAAAAAAAACATGGCCCCAGCTATGTCTCTTATATGTGTTCCCGTGTGTAATGCGTGATCTCGACGGAGGTAAGAAATAATCTTGGCTTTTTAGTTCTTTAAATGATTCATGCAATCGGAAATTTTGATTTAATACAATTTATTTAACAAACGCCATTAGAATTTAGCAATGTCGGTCGTGGGAAAAATTCACAAATGCAAATAAATTAAAACAAATCTAAATCAGCTTGATCAGCTTATGTGAAACAGAAAACCTTAACGATGTTTGTGCTTAATGATGGGAACAGATGGCAGTTCCCGAAACGTCGCAATTGTTTTGTCACAGCTAACCTATTGTGTTCGTTGGTGTTTTTGTCATTGTATTATCCATATATGTTTATCTTCATCGTTGTGTTAGTATATTTACTGCGTTGTCCAGGTATTATTGTCCGTCTGCATGCACTGCTGTTGTTTAAACTGTCTCGTCGTGCTGTTACTATTTTTTTCATAACTAAATTGCTTCCACGGAATTCTTGTGCCGTCTGATATTTAAGTTTGAATGTGTTGGTCTGTGCGGTCGACGTTGTGTTGTCTATAATACCTGTTTAGGTTAATAGTTGTGTTTATCTGTTTGACATCAGCTGATATTTAGCTTATTTTTTGTGGGTTTATGTTTTTCTTTCTTTGCAATTATGAATTTTTCCTATGTGACAAATAGTGCAATATGGCAAAGTCGTATGTCCAAGAAATTGTATTAAATCGTGTTTTGCTGATTGAAATAATTTTCTACTGTCTTGTCGGTGTGCTCGCCATGGAATAAAGATGCACGGTTTTGTTTGTAGGCGTCGTTCCCATAGAACAAGGAGGGAGATAAACAAGTGCGACTCTTACAGTGGAAAACTGAAACCATGTTTCGCGCTACATGTGACGCTATCGGTCGGTTGGGCCCATAACTACAAGCAAAAATTACTCGGACGGGATGTTCAAATCCATAGTGTTGAGTTTATAATATTAATTTAACTACTTGACGAATAATAGCTTAATAAAATTGATTTAAACTGCGCGAGAAACACTTAATGCTGATTTGTAAAAAAAAATGTTCTATAAAAATCCATAGTTTTCAAAATTTGTGTTATGCCCTGCCACAAAATATTTAGCTACCAAAATAAAGTGAATTAATTTTTTACTGGTTTGTTTGCCTGATGGTAGCTTACACATTACTTCTCAAAATCAATACAGCTATGTTAGTAAAATTTTATGAAAACTACTTAAAAACAGACCTCAGTCTCGGCAATTACAGTTTCTCCCCGTGATTTTTCTGCTGAGTAGCTGTTGCTCAGGGACGTCGGAACAGGGGGGGGGGCAGCAGGGGCGAGTCGCCCCCGTGCTGTTATGCATGGGGAGGCGAGAGTAGCATTTCGCCCCCCTCCTTTTTCCCAGAATAAATGTTTGGTCCTAGTAGTATTTTTCTCAACCAGTAGTAGTTACAAACGTTGCATTGGTGATCACATTGATTAGAAAATCAAATTTATGACTGTCAGTATACTGTAAAATGACTGCAAATTCCTAGATGGTATTTTATTTAAATTGTACTACATCTACTGTCAGAGTAGTATTTAATACATACTACTTCATAAAATTCTTGGAATGGTATATTTAATATTTTGGTTCGGAAACTCATTATTAAGCACCATTTTGCATCAAAAATTCCAAATTTTTCCGGGGAGGGCCCCCCCACCCACCCGCTCTGGGACTGAGGTAAGTGTGATACATCTTTACGCCCCCCCCCCTCCCACTCATTAAAACGTTCATACGTCCCTGCTGTTGCTGGAAGGAGCAGAAGCCAGGCCTACAGCCCGTAGAGCCTGGCGCCGGGCGACACGGGCCAGTAGACCCGCCCCTGGGGCGTATCGACGTCTCTGAGACACTGTCCGACTGCGTCTAGCCAGGCAGCCGTCTCGGCCGTCTCGGCAGCCAGCGACCCGCGACCCACGGGGCCATCTCACGTGCCGTCTGCGCAGATTTATTCAATTGCGCTGAGCTAATAGTTCCGAAACCAACGTGGGAAATTGGCGCCACACACAATAATTAGTATCTACACTTTCTGGTATGAAAAATATGCTGTTTTGAAATTTTAATTAAATAAAGAAATTTTCCACACATGCTAGAATATTGTTAAATTGTTTGTATCCGAAATGATTGTTTTGCAAATATTCTAGTTATTAACCAGAAAAAACGACCATAAGTGAATTATTTTGAATTTTAATTAGATTACATTTATTAATAGTATTTTAAAAGTATAGTAGTTTACAATGAATATAACCCATACACTAATTAAACACCAAATAGAATAAAGTTCAATTTCTCTTTTCTCATATTAAACCCACTATGGTATAACTTTCCTCAAAATACCGCTCTATTCATAGAGTCCAGAGGATACTGCGTGAAAATTATAAAATAAAATAACGTTTTTCGCGTACTACTTCAATCTACTAAGTGTTCTGTATTTCTTGAATAGGGCATTAAAAAATTAATCGGAAGAGCTTGTTTCTTGGTATAACTTGTGCAAGCAATCACACTTTTTATTGCTAGCGATCACGAGCAAATGTTGTGAGCTATTTTATTTTATTCATTAGCCAATAATTGACTTTGTAGCGAGCAGAGACTGAGTCCACTTGGGGCTTAGAAACTGTGGCGTGAAATATTTATGCTTCGAGGAGACCATAATTGTTTATTTAATTCCGGCCTGATCTTATCTCATACGTATTTGCTATAGTAGATCAAAAGACGCCTGAGTGCACTGAAAACTTTCTGTGTCACTGTGAAAGTTGAACACTCAAACTACAAAAATAATAAGCAAGGATTAAAGCAAATAAATACATCGTATAACATAACAAATTCTCTGTATTTTGGATTAGAAACAAAATTATTTTTGATGAAGCGTAAAAGAGTTATTTATGTCTTAGTAAATTTTTCTTGTGCAATATTATAGCTATCCATGAGACAGTCATTAATTACGAACGAAGGAAATAAACTTTTGAAATTATAAAGTTATCCATGATCCAAAGCTTTAAATAAAATAAATAAAAATAACATAATCTATATATAAATCTATGTGTGTATGAAAGTTCCCTACGGACTCCCAAGCGCTGGACCGATTTTGATGAAATTTTCAGACAATCTGCAGATTAGAGAAGCTGCTGATCCTGTGAAATTTGGTAGCGATCGGATCAACAGAAATTTCTTTTGTTAACTTTGTTTCATATTTTCAATAAAATTTAATACAAAATTAGATTTTTTTGGATGTTTATCAGTTACAACTAAAAGCAATATTATGGTCACTAGTAAACTTTAAATAATTAAATGACTGCCATTTAAGCTGTTTAAAAGAAACGCGAGAGATTATTGGTGATGACGAGTTTTTAATAAGGAGAAAATTACTTTTTTTACCACGTGTTTGTAACGAATACAAAATTTCGATTCAGGGGAAAAAATTTTCCGTGAAAATCATCTC
This sequence comes from Bacillus rossius redtenbacheri, assembly GCF_032445375.1. Taxonomy (NCBI): domain Eukaryota; kingdom Metazoa; phylum Arthropoda; class Insecta; order Phasmatodea; family Bacillidae; genus Bacillus; species Bacillus rossius. Next base: position 36,129,729 of record NC_086333.1, on the reverse strand, counting down.
AGCTGCCGAGGATGTGACACCCGACGGAGCCGGGCTGCGACTGTAAGAGCGTGGAGGGCGGCGAGTGTTGCCTTCCAGCGGGTGGGTTGTCTCGGAGTGCTCCTTGGTCCTCGCCTCAGTCCGCGGTGCTTGCTGGTCGGTGGTCAGAGCGCGGGAGTGCCTGGGCGAGACTCGTCTTCTCTAGAAGCCGGTGGGCCGAAACGTACAGACTGTTCTTATTTATATCAATATTGACAACCAACTAACACTTTTCTTAAGTCACCATTATGTTCTAGATGGTATACGTGTCTATGACACTACCGACTCTTTGCCTACTTCGAAGTTCTACGACAATTCAATTGTCTAGACCTCTCTGGGAGGGAATGACATCACAACATTGCCTTATTTTATACTGATTATCGCAGTGTCAAACTATATTGAAATTTAAAATTGAAATTTTTTTTGGGATATTTACAATTACATTTTTTTTTTGTTTGAGTTCTGTTCTACTACGACTGGGAATGTTTATCAGCGTATCAGTCAGCAAAGGGAGGAAAGTTTAAAAAAAAACAAAAAAAAAAAACGTTAGTGACGCCATCGTAACAGAATATGTAAAAGTTTTGTGCCAGAAACTAATCAGTATTTTAGTTTAGCAACTTTGTAGCATCCGTCGCACAAGGGCGGATGTAAACCTTTACCTACTATGGCTAAGTAAATTTATTAAGGGAATTCCTTACGGAATTTTAAGTAGGAAGGGCCTTTTGAAGAAAAACGTTTACGCAGTAAGTCTGTATCTGTGACCAATTTATATGCTTGTATTTGTGAACAAAACTGATGCCAACGCTTTAGAAAGTTGGATAAACGTAATTTAATTGGCGTATAAGCCTTCTAGTAATACAAGATTACTTAAGAATGAATATTACTTCAAAATTCAATTATTTAATTCAAAGTAAAAACATACAGAAAGTCATAACAATCGTGACCTCAGTGGTTCTAAGTAAGAAATATTGAGTCTTATGGCTGAAATAGTTAGTCAGACATATAACTCTAACAAACTTAAAAATATATTTTGTGATATTTTGTAGGTTTCATTGTCAATACAGTGTATGTAACGAACAGAGTGCACAGTGCCCGCCTTAATGACACTATATTTATCCAGAGACATACTAGTACAGGATACGTTAAAAGGATAACATGATAACTCAAGATAATTTTTTTTTAAATATGTTAATGCACTGTTTTATTTATGTACATAGGAACCTCACATTAACCCAATAAATGCATATAAAATAACTAAGGGGAGCCTACCAACACATTATAGTAATAATAGGTATATAAAAAAAATTTAGTGTTCATAACTTTGGTGGCAAACTTGTAGGCAGCACTACCACATATTTTGACACATGTGCACAAACATAATAAGTGTAAGTGTGGAGACGACGCCTTACATAACTTAGAGACAGGTAACACCCCATTACTATAAGTGACACTACCACACTGCTACAAGCTCATCAGAGACGGCGAGCAGTGGAGAGAAGAAGACGGCACAGTGATGGAACAGGAGGAACAAACTCACCGGCTCTCGGTTTTGTCCGCCAAGGTTTCCCACTTACAAAAATTCCGGGTTCGACCCAAGCCGGGAATGGAAACAGAATCGCTTTGTTGTGCGATTCTTTCCCACGACGCGGAATCTCTGGTGTTCATTTTACACACGCGGTAGTGCCACAGTGACAGAAGCTATGAAGATCACGCGACACGTTTATTCTGTGGAGGTTTGACCATTTGCGGCCTTAAACTATGCGGGGCATTGGATCCATTTACTTTGGAGGGGCCGTACTATTTAGAAGCTAGGACTTACAGGGGACCCCAGAAAAAAAGACGCTCAGGGGCTCTACCCTGGAAAATTTGAATATTAAAATCTTTGAAAAAAAAACATTTTTTAACCATCCTCACTAACGCACTCTCACACATCCACTCTCACCCTTACTCTCACCCACTACCACTTAAATTTCAATTATAGTTTCACAAATTTGGCTTAACAATTATAAATATAATTTCTTAATAAATTATACTCAGGTTACGTTTAAAAAATGTTAACGATCACACTCTGTAGAAGTCGCGTCATTACACGAGGAAATAAAATCTTGGAAAGTTTTTCTAATAGCCAAAATATATTTTGTATATATAACCAAATCATCAGTGGGGTTGAATTAATTTCACAATGCACACACACAGATTATTCTTATTGCAGAGGCAAAGAAACCGTTTTTTACACTGCATGACCCTGTGCTAGGCACTGAAGAAAATTTCCTCCGAGTCAAGTATTTCCGACGAGGCTGGGAATCTATGTAGACCCGGAACCCAATTAGGAGTCCCGGCTTGTGGACCAAACGCCCTGGCAGTTATCCCTTGGCCCGGCGCGGAGAGTAAACTTAAGACCCAAACGAACACGATATGCTAGTTGCGCGTCGGAACGCTTGGTGCTGAGAGGGGAAGGGGGGGGGGGGGACTTGCAGGTGTGTTTGAACATTGTTGATATACGACCCGGGGGTGAGAGGCTGACCCAAATCCCGAGGCAAGTCGGTCAGCCGAGCGCCGCGGCCTGAGTGCCGCGGAGCTGAAATCCCGCCATTGCCCCGCGGAGGGTTCGCGTGAATGCGGCGCGCGTACACTAACCAAGTTTGCCGCCGGTCGCCCGGTCCCGGGTCTCGAAGAGACTTAGTGACCCCCCCTTCCCCCTCCCCACAATCCCCAAAGCCAAATCCGAACCTACCCTTTCCTTCGTAACCCTCTTACCCGCCCCATCCCCGTAAACCCTTTGCAGTTCCCATTCATACCCGTCTTGCATCAACCGCTAACGGCCGCGGGCATTTCGCGCTTCCGATCCCCTCTCCCCACCCCCCCAGAAGCGGTGGATGCGAGTTTTCCGTGCAGCTGACGCGACCGTTCCACGTGAACCGCTACGCGAGGACTGGAACCAACAGAACAATATACGAGGTCCACGAACGATAATTTTTTATTTTTTTTTTTGGTTTCGATGTGAAAAACAATTTAATAAAAACTTTATATATTTTATAAATTTTACTAGCTGACCCGGCAGACTTCGTACTGCCTAATTAAATTGCAATAAAGTCTTGTCAAAATGATATGTAATGTGACATTTTTTTGTTCCTACATATTTTATAGTAGGGGCAAAAAATTCTCCTGAACAGAAACGTCACCCTGGTGATAGGGTGTTGTGAATAAGAAATATAATTAAATAAAACATATAAATAAAAAGATAAATAAAAAATAAGTAATCTCCTTATTGTTAATCATGTGAAACATAATAATTTTAATTTTCATTGCAGTGCATGATTAGATCGGTAATTAGCTTGGTTTGTAGCATTTTGGGTTCTTCTACCTAAATTGATTCGTCTAATAGGAGGCATATCTATATTATAGATTATTTTGTCACATGCAATAATTAGCTATCATAGGTAAATAAACACTGCACAAAACACTATATAGGTAAGAATTTGTTTCGTGTATAAGTTGACAAAAGCAAACTCATTAGGGTAGGTAACCTTAAATCCAAGAAAAAAAAACACTGACATTGACAGTTTGTTGTTGTTTCAACTTTTTTTTTTAATTTGATATGAATTGGAGTCAAATCCTTCAAGCCGTATTTAAAATAGGGAAATAAAATAATAAAAACTTAAACTTATGAAATACTTTTGGTAACGCTGGTTTTGTTTGACTGATGTTATGACTTGAAAACTGATGCATTTTAGAATAAAACAAATGAAATAATATCGCGAAGCCGACCAAATTCAACTATTCGATTTCGGTTTATTTTTTTTTTGTTTATCTGTACTCCAACGCACACTTTTTTGATAGATATGATTGAACTTTGTACAGAGGTAATAAAGTGCAAATTGACTCTTTGACGTTAGGAACATACCTACATGGTTTAAAAAACAATGAGTGCTCGTTTTAGTTAGAAAACGTTTGTATGGGAAAAAGAAAAGGGCTGGTTTTAGGGGTTTTCCGGCAATTATTCGAATTTTTCTCGCCGTAAAAACCATCTTTGAACTTCAACGAACATTTAAAAAAAAAAAAAAAAATTGGCCAAATTGGTCCAGGCGTTGTTGAGTTATGCGCTTACCAACACATTTTGCGATTCATTTTTATATTATAGAAGATTATTTAACAATAGAAACCCTCATAATACTTATTTGGTACAAAAAATTGGTTTTGCCTAATCAGATTTGTAGTTTTTTTTATGGATTAATACAAACACTCAACGTGATAGATTTTTACAAATAATAATATTATTTTTATGTTAGATCATTTCAAATCCAATATTAATAAAAGCTAAACAGGCTATATATAACATAAGGTTTGAGATAGCGAGTAAACATGATGTACTTAAAGATCTTGATTAAAAGTGGTTGTCAACCATATTATGAAACTTGCTTAGCAAATTTCATCCGTTAAAAATACTGTTTCATAAACGTTAAAACATTTGTCTAATATTTTACTATCTGTAGTTTCTTAAAAATATATAGTAATAAAATACAATTTTACAACAAAAATTATGAAATTTATATGTTTTTAATAGTTAACAATAAAATCAATAAATTAAAAATATAAAAAAAGAATTGATTTTAATTACCTATAAAATAACTTAAAGATTTTCACTTATAATAGTTTTATAATGAAAACAAAGAATGTTCAGTTATCTTTAGTAAAAAACTAGAACCAGAATTGTATCATATGTTGCCAATCAGAGCTATCTCGGCAAAACTTAACTTTTTTTTTTTAATTTTGACAGTATTTAAAGGGCTAGATTTATTATTGTTCCTCCAACTGTACCCTCTAGACTTAAACGTTATTAAGTCGTGTTAGACAGTGTCCCAGTGCTTCGGCCCGATGCCCTACGGTCCCACGCATCAGAGCTAGCTGTTAGATTCAACCTTCTCTCGCTTCTTTGCACGAGACCGGCGTGTAATTTCTCCCGACCACCGTGTATTTGGCTGGCTGCTCAGCTCCGGGCTACAACGGAGCTCAGCGCGCTGTGTCGTGGACGGCGGTGGAGTATCGGCTGGACTCTGCGATCTCGGTCAAGCGCCCAGCTCCTGTTTTAGTGTCTGGAGCACGCCTGGTGTGGTGGTGTGTCTGTCTGGGTGGCACACCGCCCCTAACTGGGTTAATGCGGGTGGCACCCCGGCCTATACGCGGATTGCTTAAAAGACTAGAACATCAGTTTAAAGAATCTGTAAGTGCACGTGGGTAACCTAGATTGCCCTCGTGTACCTGAGAAACCTGGCTGGCGTCAGCCGGGCAGGTGGAGGGGCGTGCTTCAAGCAACACGGATCCTTGAGATATGCAACAAGCTTGTGTCGAAGCTTTGATAGGCCTATTCTAACACGTCTATCAGCTGTTCCCTGATTCCACCTTTGAGCTGCAGGTACAGGGAGGGAGGAGGTGCGGAAAGCCGGACATGTTCCGAAAAACATGTCTGGGTGGCACATCCGCATGTCGGACAGAGTGGAGGGGGACCTGTTTTCCAAGACTAGTTCAGAAGTGGGCTCTGGATTGTAAGATCTGTAAGACGACTCCTATTCTACCCTAAAAGGGCGCAGACATAGGAGGGGAGGTGGCGGGTGAGACTGCCTTCGGGCCGGAAAACAAGAGTCTGGGTGGCACAGCGCAAGCACACCCCTGCGTGGTTTTCGCTGTCTCTCTGAGAACTTGTTGCAAGACGATGACCTACCACCTCCCCAGATCACTATCCTCTAGCCCCCCTCTTGCTGGGTTATACCACTACAACCATGCGTCTCCAGGTACAGTCTTCCCTCTTGCGCGATCTATAAATCCAATGTAGTATTAAGTTTTGTTTAACTCCCTCTCTTCCCGCTAGGGAGCAGCTTCTCCCTCCATCCTACATGCTTTAAAGCAGTTTTTTAATGGACAAATGCCATTGCAGTTTTGCACTGTTTGTCATGGAAAAATATAGAAAATTGTTTTTTTTTGTAAATTTTTTATATTTATATTTTTTATTTAAATTTTTGATTTTCAAAATATTTACATGGCAATCAGTGCAAAACGACAATGGCGGAAGTCCAAAAAACTGCATTAAATAAAAATTACCATTGCATGAATATGTAATTTAAAGAACGTTTTCATCCTAAATGCTCCACGCATGACTGCTGCATCCTGGCGCGCTATCTATCGGCGCCCGCGCAAACATTTGGCCGAACCATGCCAAAGTTTGGTTGTGTTCGTTTGTGCCCCTACCACATGGGGTAACTGCCTTCTCAAGAAGAAGTTACTCCTCCCTATGTCTCGTAGGCACACACAAATTTCTTTTATCAACCCTCTCTCATTCTATTTGAAGCCCCTTGGGCACCATAACTAGGTGACTCTTCCGGCCCTCGAGAGATGAAGGCGTCGGGCAAACTCCCTCCTGATCGCGTGTGGAACCACTACCAGCTGTCCTGAATTCCACCGTCTCTCTTGCAATAGAGAATTTCCGACAGCCACGTGAAATGTAGTCACAGAATAAAGTTTTTTATTCTTCTTGCGGTGTGTTAGTTTGTAGTTTGGTCTTCTGCTTCCGCGTCTACGCTCCCGCGAACTGCATCTCCGATGGATTGCATTATCACCAAACTCCCCCATGTTCTGGTGAATAGTACCTACAACTCCGCTCCTTTTGAGTCTTTTTCGAGCCCTTTGCAGCCCCTGGCTTCTAACCTTTTACCTTTAACTTTTTTTTTTTTACCACTGTGCGAACGTTTGTTTCACAGTGGGGTCCCAGTGACGAGTAGCAACCACGAGCCCGCCCTAAGCACTGATTTCGAGTTCCACTTTTTGCGCAGCAGTCTCCATTCCGCCCACTAACTGTTCATAACCATCTCTTCTGCCTCCACTTCGCGCTCGCAGGTACATCAGTTTAAAACCTAAAATGTAAGAAGTACGTACTGCATTGAAAGTTCTACGTTCAGTAGGCAGTGATTTTCTACCATAGTGACAATAAGAAAATTTATATGGTAGAAACTAAATTAAACGAAAACATAACATATAATTTTATTCTAATTTGAGATATAATCCACACTTTTTATGAATATCAAAATGCTTTCGTTAAACTTAAATTGAATTATTTGTTAAATTTATAATTAAATATTCAAAATTAAAGCTACTGTATGTAAGAGAGGTTTGGCCGACCAACCTATAGCTAATTATAGTTCCATGTTTGTCTAACTATTGTTCTGTAAAGATAATGTATGTTTCAAATCGACATTAGCTTATCAAAATATCATGTAATAACCCAAAGCAAAATTATTTCTGTATTCTAAAAAAAAAAAAAAAAAAAAATTGGTTGTCTGTAAAGTCGTTTTACGGACGATAGTTTAACGTGACAACGTCATAACAAAACATTGATGAAATGATTGCATACTTTTATGAATAAAATTGAATCGATTTTATTTTAATAATAAAAGAATAAATACTTGAGATTATACTAGTAAACAGATTTTTAAATGCAAGAATAATTAACCTTTAGTGCCGAAATTGTTGTAATAAGCAATGAAAACCACATTAACTTTTCACTTCACTTTATAAACAGTCGACGAAACATTTCACGTGTAGATGACTTGTAATTAATTAAAAAAAACTGGCGTTAACTATAAAGATTAAATATAATTATGAACAAGTTTTCATACAAATAAACTGTAATCAAATATCTATCATCAATTATATGAATCACCATAATTTTTTAGTCAATTGTGACATAACCTATTATTACTGCACTCGCCGACAGCGTAACGGGACACAGCGTAACGGAACAATGAGCGTAACGGGACACAGCGTAAAGGAACAATGTGTGTAACGGGACACTTTTTCGTGCGTGCAGCCGGCGTTCATCGATTTATTAGACGTTGTCACGTCAAAAAATTAATTTTTAGTGAAATACTGTTGAAATATTTACTATTTAAAAAACATAAAGTTAGTTGAATAATAAAAAAAAATTGTTAATTTTACTAACCATTTTAAGACATGCCACGGGTGACCGTAACAGTAATACTACAATAATATATATATTTCCAATAAATTTTCCTATAAGATTTTTATTTGTTTTCAAATGTATTTTCTTTACTATCTTAAACCATTTGACTAATGAAATAACCACAGTAAAAATTAAATAAAATGGGATAGGTTTACTTGAATTTTGAAAAAGAGCTATTTAAAAATAATAAAAACATGATAAAATAACTACGAAAATTACTAAATAATCAGTTTTTATCAAACAGGGGAATATTATAACAACAAAAATAACATAGGTGCATGGCCACCATACGCGTTAGAATTGAAACTTCACAGAAAATGTTAGTGAGGCTGTTGAAATGAAATTTTTCTAATAGAGAATTGAACAGTCGGATAAAAAGTAAATATAGGTATAAGTGCCAAGATTAATATAAAGGTTAGAAAAGTATGTATGCACTTATAAAAAACCCAACAACATTATTATAACTCATATGCGCAAGAAAACAGGGCTTTCCAGACAGAAAAAAAACTTTACCTGGTAAGCCTGAGAGACTGTTATAACTGTCATAATAACGTGCATCGGTCTCACACTGGGGAAAATGTGATAGCGCCACTGTACATCCCGTCAGCTCGAGCAGGGGCACATGTACTCCCTGCAAGTGACGTCTGTTCCGTGGTTGCTGGTGGCTGGAACGGCGATTGCAGGGCTTCCGACAGAACTGGCGACGTTAATGAACCCACACTTCATCCTGCACTGCAAAAAAACGCTCTGAACATCAAAGTTTGCCGCATCACGTCGTTCATAGGAAGCTCGCAGTGGTTGCAGTGCAGCACGTTTTACAGTCAACGTACACTCGGTTTCAAACAGTGGGTGGGAGAGGCGCTTTTGAGGGCAGTCATTTAGGGCTTGAAATTCACGCACAGCTTCAGACATGTCGTTGAGGGGGTATCATTTGGTTCCATGACACATGTCTTATGGACACTGTCATTGGACATAAGTTTAATTTTTTATTTGCTGTCACTGGCGGAATGGAATCTAATGTGGACCGCGTTGATGTATAAGGTGATTGACTGGAGTAAGACACACTTGCAGAAACATCATCGGGGTCATTTTCTTACGTCACGTGGAAAGGAGCGCTTGTGTGGCTGCAGTGTCAACTTCCTGTACAATCAGCGCAAACAGAGCATTAGCACACCTCGCAAACTTGTGTTATAATGACATTTTATACAATGAAATATGTTTACAGAGACAGCTGGTGGCTCAATGGTACAACACTGATATTCGGAAGGCACAGGTTCGAATACCACTTCGGCGTTTGGCTCTTCTCCATAAACACATTTGCAATTCTACGGCCCACACTATATATAGTGTTTGTTTAAACAGGTAATGCCATTGCTTGCTGTTTACCGTAGCATGTAAGTGTACAAAAGACATGATTTTTAGAATATTTTCTTATACAGGTCCTTGATATTGACCAGTGGGAATGTATATAGCGAGTATTCAATGAAAAATGGAAAATGTCTGGATGTTGTGGTGCTTTTGACGGCATGCATGTAATAATAAAGACGCCTTACCATTTGGGAAGTGGATATTTTAATTAATAACAAACAAACGAATTTGTATTTACGGCTGGGGTCCATGACGACTATTGTTTATCTTGCACAGAGGTCAGTTCATACGGTTGCAACGGTGATGGCGGAGAATTCTTACGTACCTTGCTTTCCCCAATGCTTCAAGACGGATCTTTTTGCTTCAAAGGGAAATGGTGCTTGTTGGTGATGATGCTTTCTCCTTAAAGTCTTACTTTATACAAGTCTATGCACGGTCATCTTTAAGTATCGAACAGAACATATTTTACACAAGCTATGCCGTGCCTTTCGAATAGCTGAAAATGCGTTCGGTATTTTGTCCTCATCTCCGTGTGTTTGGTCATTCGATAACCGTCCTAATAGACATGGCGATTAAAATAGTACAAAGAGCGTGTGCATTTCACAACCATTTGCGTTTTACATCTCTACATACACACCACCAGGATCACTTAATGCCGAGGACACTATAACTAGACGTATTCTTCCTGCCATGTGGAGATCCGAGATTTCCTCCCTTACTATAATTGGATAACCTATAGAAGCGACAATAGAGCGACAAAAACAGCAGAAAAGTTACGAAACTACTACAAGAACTATCTCTCAGGCAATGGGTTATTATTCTGGCATGAAACAGGATACATCGAAATGTTCTGTGCGACGAAGGCCAATTAATTTTTGTATCCAAATCTGTATTGTCAACCTACTGTCCTCATGCTAATGATGTTCAGCTGTAACTGTATGTGCGTTGAAATCATGTTAATATCATACATTTCTACAACCTGTTATTCTCTTTATAGGCCTATGTGTATTTTAATTTATACTTATTTCGCAGGAAATCAGTAAACGGAGGATTGATACCATATTTTGTCACATAATGCAAACATATACGCGAAACAATTTAGCTCTGTGGATGTTGTTCACACGAGACTCAAGATTTTGTGAGTGTACTAAATAAAAAAAATCGTTTCAAAATTGATGGAGGTTGTGCCGGCCTCATCAAATTTAGTTGTATTTACTTACCAAGTTCAAAAATATTTCTTTGTCTTAAATAGTTGGGTTCTTGATGACTTCATCCATTACACTGAACATTTCCGGGTGTATACAGTGTCTGCTCCCATCCAAGTTCCTTTGCTGTTAGCTCTTTTTGTAGCTTCATGAAAATACGTTGAGCTAATGTACTTAATATTTTTGGTGCATACCCTGTGTAAAACCCACAATCTTCATATAACGTGCTATATTATAGTACGCATCATTCAGACATTCCCTCTTTTTTATACTCAGGGGGTGAAACAGTTTCACAAGACTTCGTTGTCTTTATAGAACCCCACGAATTTAATGCTTTGTTCGTCGCTCCAACCTACCGCCCTTTTCACTGAAACACTATACCTCTGCACACAATACACTGCTTGATTTCACGCTTTCTTTTCTCCCACTGGCAGGGTCAGCGTAGTTGATGGCATAACAGCTGCATGCGTTCAGCACACTATTAGAAATAACAGTATAATTACGGAGTTTTAAACAAATAATAATTTAACCCAAATAAACGAAGAGTTTTTCCTAGTTTCAGGTAACTGTATCTTCATAAAAAATTACGCTGTATTTATTTATTCTCCGGTTTACATTTCGTTACAAAGAAAAGTAAACGCACTTATGTCAGATGAAGAGTGTTCTTACTGTATACTTATCCATTTTATTTAATGTTTTGTTAATACACCAAGAATATTATTTTGGTTAAATGTTCAAAGTAAGTCAACCCAGGGTCCGTTAATTTACTAAGATAGCCGTAAATTTACGAAGAACTATGTAACCGGTGTTCGCCGTGAATTAAAGGTGAAATTTTTTAACCGTGTAGCTGGTCAGTGCCGTGTTTTGGCGTTGTGGCAAGCAAAAACTACATTGTTTGGAGAAGCTCGCCTGGCCTGCTTACATGTCGCAAGAAGCTCGCATCCCGCAGCTGGTCCTCTCTTCTTGCTCGTTTTGTGCGAGCTACTGGCGACGTGTGAACCCGGCTTTAGCACCAGTTGTTCCCCGCTAACCGCCCCTATAGTTCGTCTCACGCTTAGATAGCAGTTCAGGGTAAATGGGGTCCGCTGTTGCCAGGTTAATACTACACGACTTCTTAAGAAAACACTATTATATTCAATACAATCGTTCTTTACACTAAGTTAAAATATTTCTTTATAGTGTTGCTAGTGTTATTTTTTCAACACCATGAAATAATGTCCATTTAAAGCTTTATCCAAATTGTTTACATGTTTTACTATAGTTATTTTGCAGATATTTGTTTTTAAATACTGATTATAACTATTGTAATTTTTCATAATAAATTTATCCTATTTTAATAGCGAGCTACCCATCATTAGGAGTGTTGATTAATCCTTATTTACAGTTTAACTTCTCCTAGATTGTTCATAGATTTTTTAATAATTGAATAATTTCTTTTTTTTATGCTGTCTGCTCCAAGCACACTTTATTCTTGAACTTACAACTGAACACAGTTCAACATGTAGAAATAATTCCATCCAATATTTCTCAAAGGACTCTTTCCCTTTGGTGCCTTAATCAGTTAGAATTGGAATTTTCTAGTAATAGCGCAGTTTTAAGTAAGCGTAATGAAAGAGTCGCTTTCTTGCAGTACATCGGGAAAAACGTCTCCTATGTGTGGGGAGGTCCCAATTCCCATAGGACCCCACACAGGAGTCAAGAAGACCTAGCGAGAACCGCGAATTAATTATTTCTCTACTACACGAGTTAAATTTCAGGACGTCTGCCATTTATAGCGTCAGACTTAGGGTGAAACAACGAAGCCGCAGTGAACTTCCGCGCCAGGCGTTTACAAGACTGCAGTTTGAAAGTTTCGGCCGAGTCGCCGATGACGCCATACACCCTGATCTTACAACATTAAAGTTATTTTAATGTTGTTAGAATAATTTTAATGTTGTAACAAACTACATGTTTGTGTCTTCTTCGAACTTTCCCATTAAATGTATTGTTTTAACTTAAATAATAATAGTTATTATTTTTCACATTATCTTCATTTATTACTATTTTAATAATAATTCAAAAGTTATGTTGATTTCTTGGGTTTTGTATGAGTTCATTATGAGATATTGTAATTAGTATTACATACACAATACTCAACACATCACATTACTTTCATTATTTTATTATAACTTTACATTCTTTGGGCTAATATAGGCACATTATTTAGAGATTTTGCGTAAAGTACGGGCTGCGCCACCAGCTGCATACACTGAAATAACCACAAATTATACTTTAAACACAAACTATTATTTTACAGGAAAAACTGTTTGTAGAAGCTGTTCACTTTTAATTAAAAAGTTATTTTATTATATTAAATACAGTGCTTAATAATGCCCAAAATTTTAAAAGAAATATTTTTAAAAATTGAAAAAAATTGTTGAAACCAAGCTGGAGACTTTCAATTATATTATCACCTAGAAATAAATAATATTATCTTCTATCTTCTGATGAAATACAACAAGACAATATATTTTCAGACTTTTCGTTCCAAATAATAATTCGCAAAGTAGCATACAAGATCTTAGATGTATTAATATTATTTTATTACTTTTAAATTTTTGTGCACTATGGTATATGCATATCTGGCAACAGAGCACACCGAAACAAAAACAGCGATAATGGCAGAAATCATGCACTGGAAATAGAGAGTACACAGCAAACTAAGGATGAGACCCACGATTAATTTACTCCCCTGACACAAGGTGTTTGGGCTAACCATTCTGCGAGGCTGGAGAACCAAGTGTGTTATTCCCGGCCGGGTTATCGTGTCCATAAAAATTATATATATATAACCACTATGTAGAATTTTTCTGGAAGTAGCACCCTGGTATCGGTTACAATAGATAGTCTCTTCGAAATCTACAAAAAAATAATAATAATAAGTGCGTAACTTAAGCACGCATGATATAATTTAACTTCTTTTGATTTTATACACAAAAATGTTGAAAATTTTAAAGTAAAAATCATAGAATTTGTTTACATAACTTTCGTAAGAGAAAATATTTTACACCACATTCGGTATGTGTTAATTATATCGTTACGAGGATGCTAGAGGCGAGGCAGGCCAGCCTGCGGGAGCGGCGGGATACTGGTATCGCCCGCACTTCTGATACCGTTCAACGGCTTCGAGTGTTGAGTCGGGGATTCTGATGAAGCGACACTTCGAAGGGCTACGAGAGTTTTCCTGGGCGGGACTGAGGACTGCTCCCCCTCCCTGGCCCTGCCTCCACCAGTGCGCGGTCATCCGCCGTGGAACCGTCCAGCCCAGCCTCCCCGGGCTCAGGACTCCGTCATCTCGAGAGAGAAGGAATGACAGCGACCCTCGCAAGAAGCGGTGGGGTGTTTCGTGGAGTGCAGCATCTTCGAGATCAATGGCGTGTGTGCAACTGTGAGTTTCTCTTTTAGATTTTCGAAAGAAACAAATAACAAGGGAAAAGTCAATATGTCCTAGTTTTTGGTACAAATTTAATTTTAAAAACTCCTACGTTATATTCTTCGTAGTTTAATACATGTTTGACATTTTCCAATGAACGCAAATCAATTAAAACACTGCTTAGAATATATTCCACGTATTTTAATGCAGCCAGCAGTAGGGTTTAAATATTGTAAATTACTGTTCTTTTGTAGATATGAAATGCAAGAAATTATTAAAATACCTTAACACTTGGACTAACAATAACAAAAAAAAAAATATTTATACAAGAAAATTTTTGTTGATATTTCATATCCATCGTGTTAGTTCAGGATTGTAGAAAGGCGAAATGCGTAGACTTCCCTCGTCCTTTTTTCGAAGTCCCGAGGCTCGAGGGAAAAGGTCTGGTCAGTTTCACAGCCTCCCTCGTGGTTTCCTCCTTAACCAACTGTTTGTCCCTCCGTTCCACGTGCTCATAAACCTCATTGCACGGCGGTGACGTCACACGGCTCGAACCACTTGATCTCCTGGAGAGAGAGAGAGAGAGAGAGAGAGAGAGAGAAGAGGAGGGGCGGCCCTTGCTTGATTAATGTTCGCGCGCGGCTTCGAACAAGGGTCGCTGACAACTGCCGCGAGCCCGCGCTATATTAGCACTCGTCGAGCGGGACCCTGCAATCAATCAATCATGTCCCGCAAAGTGCGGTAGAGAGGCGGAGGACGAGGGGAGACTCGTGTTTCATGCCACACAGTTTCTTTGCTCAGTTAACAAACTGTTAGCAACACCTCTTCATTGTCATAGCAGGTGACATCCTCTTGCTAAATACAAAGTTTGTTCCTCCTGAGGTTTTGAAGATTTTACTTCACCTTATTGAGAAGTAAGGACATTTCAAATATAAACACATTTTAATTACTAGGGTTAAATGACAAATTAAAAAAAATACACTTTTGTTAGTAGTATACATTAGTATGTACTGGCGCTGGTATCGGTGCGTGGATAGAGGATGTGGTCGGCCATCTTGGATTGTGACATCACGGTGGCCATCTTCGGATGACCTTTGATCTTTGTCCTTGAAATTGATTATGACTGCTAACCTTATATTTACCCTTGACCTCATCCGCCATCTTAAAATATATTATCTCGTATTCCGCCATCTTGAATTTGAGTGCCCCACTCACAATCGTTGCACTTTTAGTTAAGGCAGAACCTTCCACCACCTTGTATCATGACATCTGTGCCGTAAATTAGAGATTTAGGCACGGTTATTTAAAATTTTGTAATCTGAAATATTTTGGAAATATTATTATTTTTTTTCTCTCATCTTATTTTCTTTATGGCCAGGCCCTCAGCCTCTGTTCTCAGAGGCGAGCTGATTTTCTTTCCCAGCCTCATGCTAGGCTAGCATTCTGGCTAATATTTCTCCCGCCTCCAGGCACGTCGGGGCCGGTAACTTTAGTTCTTCGCGTGACTACCTTTTGCTAAGAGCAGCCTGTGAAGCAGTGCTGAGCCCTGCTAACTCTGTCACGAATCGGTATAAGGTTCACTAGCAGCAAGACACGACAGGAGGATCCCGTGGGCCTTGTGTCCCACAGACCATGCGTTTTTTGAAGCCACCCCCCGCCTGCTCACCCACCCTCTCTTCTCAGAAGTGGCTAGGAGCGATGACCGCTCGGGTACGTTAACCGAAGTCAAGGCCATCTCAGGCTTGACAGCCGCAGTTACGATTCTGCACCTTAACGACACCTAGCGACGGCTGTGGTAACTAATGCCACTTGTGAGGCGTCGGCAGCGCCGACACTACCGCGCTCGCGCGGAGGTAACGACAACCTCTCTCCCCTCCTTATGTCTCAGGCCGCTAGGTGGCACCACTGGTTACTCCATTAACCCCCTAGCTTGACACTCTCGTCGGTCACTAGTCGATTTATTAGTACTTCCTCTCGCCACCAAAAGATAGCGCCTCAGTCGCGCAGTCACTCCAGTAAGATCTAATTTTTTTATGCCGGACACCTTCGGGTGGACTCGGTAATTTTCGGCTCAGAGCCTACCCCCCCTCCCATTCTCTAGAGACCCCGCGCTTATGATATTCTGGTGATATCCCGCTCTGAACTTACTTCGGTGCGCGCCTCCTGACTGACTGGTACCGTTTGTATCTGCGATCTTCTGCGAATCATCGACATCGTATATTATGTAGTCTTCTCAGACTAAAGGGATGGAGTCCCTAGCTAAAATTATTAACCAGTCAGTAGTTTAGTTGAAAGTAGAGAAACTTAGTATTTTTATATAAATTATTTTTTTAATTAATCATGATGACTT
This sequence comes from Bacillus rossius redtenbacheri, assembly GCF_032445375.1. Taxonomy (NCBI): domain Eukaryota; kingdom Metazoa; phylum Arthropoda; class Insecta; order Phasmatodea; family Bacillidae; genus Bacillus; species Bacillus rossius. The sequence goes on along the minus strand of NC_086333.1, from coordinate 36,113,365 downwards.
CCGTGGCTACCGCGAATCGTGGTTCGAGTTTGCGGAGACGAGACGCCCTCTCCTGAGCGCCAGGACCAACACCCTGTTTTGGTAAGTCTTGACGTCATCCCCCCCCCTTTAATTTCCCTCTATTGGCCTCTTGCGCCATTTAAGAATACTGTCTGGAAACAGGTCTAATTCTTTGGAATTTGGACTTCTGTTTCAGACAGGGTTCCAAGTTTGGGGCAATCAAAATCCTCTGCCAGAACCTCTGGAGTCGGTTCCTGCGCAGAATCCAACATCATTAGGCCTACTACCTTGATCACCGTCTACCTACAGCCCCGGGTGATACCCGCATAATTCTATCATTTTATTCACGAACCCAAGATTAGTGTAACCCAGTTAAGACAGCGTACAGTAAAAAGCAATTCGAGGAGAAGAAATTTATATTATGTTTTGGAAGGACTATCTATATGTACAACCTTTAAAGTTACCAATGTTAATTTCATTCTTGTTTTTAAATATTTTAATTTTTGTTATTCATTCAGGGCCGGTCCTATCGTAAATAACGTTAAGGAATATCATATAATAAGTGTAATTGTGAGTTATGTAAATAAGATCACTTATCAATGAAAAACAGACTTTACTAAGGAAAATTTAATCTATAAAAAAAAAAGAACAGTGATTAATAAAATAAGGAAGTCTATAGACGTAACAGTTGTTTTTATTTATTTAATATATAATAACGATCCTTTTACTCCCAAGTATTCGTAGGGAGTCTCTAAATTTTCTTTGTTTACGCCTAGTGTCGCCTCTGTTGTTGACTTTTATGGTTATTAATTGAGGGCCCCAGTTATCAAAGCTTCCAAATCTTTTAACCTTATTATTCAATTATTCTTTAAGACACTTGGGGTATTACACATCACAACGCCATATTTTTTTTTTTGGTCTGCTGGAGCTCGCCATCTTTGATTCTGACATCACAGCCACATTTTATTCGATTTTGACGACACAGCCACCATATTTTTTTTCATTTCCTGGAGGCCGCCATCTTGGATGACTCATTACCACCATCTTGATTTTATATTCTACTGAAGGTCGCCATCTTGGACACAATAATTTTTGTTTCTGCTGTTTGTTCCTAGAGTGCGCAAACAATGCTCTCTCATGCACATAAGATAGATATTCCATTACATACCAATGTTGTAATGGCTTTATTAGACATATTAAATTAAATTGTTTAGACAAAATACTTTGGAACCGAGATGATTAGAACCATAACAGTTCGAACCTCTAGGTTGGGAAACATACGCCTCTGACCGTACGACCATCGAGACATTTACCAGACCGAGACATAAATAAGTTATATTAAAAAAACATATACATTTGGACTTATAATTAATTTAATTTTTAGAATATCACCTGCTAGAGGACGCTGTTGCCATATTTATCTTAAATACTTGCTATTAGGGGCGCTCGTTAACACATGTAGTCTGCTAGAAGGTGCTGCAGCCATCTTGTTTTCAAAAACTCGATACCAGGAGCGCTAGTGTCTCATCTGCTAGAGTCTTCTAAAGTGAGTAGCCACCTCATTAATTTAATTTTTACCCACTATAGTGCAGTTGTAGTATTTATTACTATAGCAGCCGCCAGTAAGCTGCCGATGCTATCTTGGATCCCATATTGAAAATATGTAATCATATAGTTAGAAATTCTGGAAATATTTCAAAATTCATCAAAAAATTTACTTAAGGTAAAAATATTTTGTTATTAAATATGTTAAAAATTTCTAAAAGGTGATTAAATTCCTAATGTACCATCCTCCATTAAGACGCTGATTAAATATCGACCACTATCTGCAAAATCTGTAATTAATAACTTAGAAATTTGAAAAAAAAATCATTAAAAAATCGCCCATTAATTTACTGGTAGTTTTAACTATTAAAGCCCTTGATTTGGCCCTTGCTAAATGAAAACTATAATTCAAGCTTTAATTATTTTTATTTAATTAATCATCGTTACTACTAAAAACGTTTCTATACAAGATACTTTCCCAGCTGAATAAATATGTTTCCCGCTATCACTATGCCTACTACAGAGGCTTTTTTTGAATTTCCTGGAATACCTTTTAAACATGTCTTGTCCAATGTCAGGCTTAGACAAAGAAAGCTTCTCCAAACCACGAGGCCTTCTTCGGTGACATGATATATCTTTCAAAAAAAAGTATTATTTTAAGAAAACAAGAGTCTCTGAAGTATCAGACTATTTGTATGGATATAATATATTACAATAAAAATAAATAAACACTTAAGCATGTTTTACGCTAACTATAAAACTGAGAATCACTGTAAAAGGTGTTAAGCTTGCCAAAAGACCAAGAGGTGCTTAACTATTAATAGAACTACAGACTTGACTACTCACATTTAACGAAAAGAACGTACATTTGTACGAACATTCAATTAAGTAAGTATATGATCCCATCAAATGGATACGATCTCATTAAAGGGATATTTTTCATCAAATAGAGACGATTTCATCAGTAGGGATATAATCTCATCAAAAGGATACGATACCATCAGTAGGATAAGATCGACAGAATATGGAAGGATACGATCAAAGAATACGGTAGGATACGATCTCACAAGTAGCATACGATCACAGGATAGGTAGGATAATATCCACAGGATATGGTAGGATTTGATCCCATCAGTAGGATACATTCTTCAGGATAAGGTAGGATACGATCCCACCAGTAACATACAGTCGACAGTATATAGTAGAAACCGATCCCAAGAGTAGGATACAATTCCATCAGTAGGTAACGATCGACAGGATATGGTAGGATATGATCCCATCAACAGGATACGTTCAAAAGGTTATGGTAGGGTACGATCCCACCAATAAGATCCGATCGACAGGACCATATGATTCTTTCAGTAGGATATGATAGACAGGATACGATCACAGGATACGATCGAAGGATATAATAGGATCCAGCTCTATCCAGCTACAATGGTGCCAAATGCATTAGGCTGTACCTGATTTCAGTTGTATTTTGGTCGAACTTGTCCAGATTGTTGGATTGACTTTATTATTACCCTTCATTTGGTTGGTAATAGGTGAATATTTTTATATCTTTAAGTTAGAAAACTGAATCACGAGAACTCTGTGTAAGTTAGAAATCATATTTCGAGAAATAAAACTATCATTTTTGAAATACACAATATAATTTTAGTTTCTACTTTTATACACATAAAAATAAAACAAATAATTATTGTATGTAGCCAGTTACCCTCAGTTATTTGAGAATGGAGGTTACTTCGTCGAGGTGCGAATAGTTTCCTTCCATAAGGGATGTCAGCAGCAGTCTTACACGATTGATAAATATGTTAGGATCTTTCCATGACGTTTGATCAATCTCTTCTGCTGCTGTCATCTTCCTTGCATGTTTTTTATAAATAATTTTAAGATCTCTGTAGTCTTACGTTTTAACACTGGTCTCAAAATCACTTTCGTCATCGTCCCAGTTATCATCAAAAGCTTGATCAGAATAATTTATTTTAACGCATCGTTTCTAACTTTTTGGTCTCAACGCTTATCGAAACCTTCTGTATTAGTAGCTTTAAATTCTTTTATATTGTTCTCATTTCCTGAAAAGCGGTCGTTGTTGTCATGGTTCCAGTATTATTATTTATTTTTTCAACTTGCGTAACAGACATTCCATCAGAGAAATCTGTAGGAAGGTCAAATCCTTCATGACTCATCTTAGGATATTTGTAATTATTTTATTCATGTTTCCGTTTCTTCAATGCTGGAATCCCAATAGCTTTCATTGTAGGCGCTGCAGATGTTCAAGTGTGAAGGTTTATACCATTTCCAAATACATTAGGTCCAAAACCTTTTTCTTAGTAGACAAAAAAGTTTACTTTCACAGGTTTTAAAGTGTTTGTTTTAATTATCAGTTCGCCCAAAACTGAAAACCGGACTTGTAACTACTTATGATTTTCTGCAAAGGGCTCTTTACACAATTGCCTTTCTCATGACGTCGGTCATTGTAAGTTTTAGTGAACGAAATACCACAGTACCGGCATATACATATATGAAGATGTTAACGTTACTGATTTTTAAACCACGCAGACTGCTCTTAAAATATCACCAAAATCTTCTTCCATATTTCTAACAGAAAATTATCCAACCAGGTTCGAACACTCTCAATTTCGAAAACTTTTCTGCATTATTTTATTTCTTTTATTTTCACATGTAAATATTTCATCAGAGGGAATTAATTTTTTTCATGCTAGGCCTCAAAGGGAAGGGAAATCGTCTTCCATAAGAGTGTTTCTCAGCGGTTTCAAGGCATAGTAATTGACAGAGTAAAGATATATTTTGTTAATATCACACATGAAAAAAATATATTTGTTGTATTGATTCAGTAATATAAATTCAGCACTTAAACGAAACTCTGAATACAATTGCATATCTCTAATAGAAAAAAAATTCATGCAGCATTATTTTCTCAGTATTAATAAAAATAATTCGGACAATGTTAGCATAAGTCCTGCCAGGAATATCGAGAAGCACACGGAGAAAACAATCAGAAGTATCGCCAGGAATAACCAGAAGCACTCTGAGAACACCAAATAAATATTGACAGAAATAATCAAGACCACACGGAGAACAACAACTAAATATTTTAATGAATTAACAGAACCATATAGAGAAAACCACATAGAGAAAACTAAAAGGAATATCTGGAGCACACGGAGAGAGCTTACATCTTGTTAATTTAAGCTTATTAAATCACAAAAATTGAAATAAAAAAATAAGAATTACAAAACAAATAATGGCTTGTGCAAGACCTCAATGTTTGCTAAACAAAGGAGAATTGCGTAGCCTAGACGCGATTTGGTGCTACCCCTTTAATTTCTTTTACGCTCAGAGAAATGTAAATGAAACTGCGTCGCCTCCTAACACAAAGCAGCTAAGAGGCAATGCAAAAATATTTACGAGCGTATTAAGTGAAGTAGAAGAGCAGCAAAATATATGGGAAATTAAAAACATGTTTTTATTTAAAAAAAAAATATGTCGAAAAATGTATTCAATACGCTGGGGAAAAAATTATTTGTATACATTGTCACAAATGTATTTTTTTCTTTTTAACAGGCCTACAAAATGACACCTTGATAATATTCACTACTGAATATCCTGAATTCAAAATGGGTTTCTTACTGCATGAACTTTATGCATACTATTTAGGGCCTGTAGCTTTATTTGTCTGTGTGTTTAACATAAATATAATCGTGTGCAACGATCATCCCGTTACGTGTGGACTTGTGCTAACTCATTACCAAGACTTTTAATTTCCCGAGAAATAGCCATGTTCAATTATGTTGCACACGGTAAACTCACAGTCCGTGTACGTCTGTGTCACAGAGTTTGGTTAAAATGTAATTTATTTGTTGAATATACCTCATTTGAAAAATCACAAGCGTCTTTGATTTATTTTTTTCTCTACATTACCAAAGGCTTAATTTTAATGCTGCATATTCTTTAATTAGTTGTATCTTTTGAATAAAAAATACAATGATGGTGGCTCTGTAACAGTACAGAATTCTCCCACGCAGTTTTTGAACATAATACTGCCGAGGATACAACAGAAGCACAGCCGTCTTCCTGCGCGCCACCAATAAGTTACCTTGGGATTATCTTTGAAAGATTTGTGCAATGGGAGTGAATGACTTGATGTAGGCTTTTGGACATACGCCATTACTTAGCACATGCATGTCTGTAAAAGAAAACTACAACAAAACACAAATGACAAAAAACACAAGATAAGCTGCAGCAGTTGCCACCTCCCGGGCTAGCAGAGCGCTCCCTTCCCCTCCATCCTTTCCCCTTCTCCACCTTGCCCCAGCCTTCCCCTCCGCACTTCCCCTCCTTTCCCGAGGCTTCCCGTCTTCCCTTCTCCTCGTTTCTCGAACCTTCCCCTCCGCCGCTTTTCTCTATTGTTCTCGAAAGACAGTTCGCCTGTATATAAGGCCGCGAGTTTGCTTAGGCCGGCACTGTCTTCAGTCACTCTCGCTCGTAGGCAGTCCGCTGGGAGGAGGCCGCGCTACTTATGCTCATGGTTGATTAGTTATGTTAGAAGCTTCGCTTTAAATCCACTATGGATCTCTGCCTTGTAATTTCCGCGTGCATTTGCTCAAGTTTAACTTCTTTCTTACGAGCCTTCTGCTCTTGATTGAGTGGTCTAGATGGGTCTTGTACCTAATTTTGTTGGATGTTCCATTTATCACCGACCTTAATTTACATGAGTGTTTGCTTGATTATTTGTTTTGCGCATTGGGCTTCCTCCCTGTCGTAATATTTTTTTGTTTTAATGTCTTTTAGCTGGGGTTCGCGATTCCCATTTAAATTTGCCATGAAAACTTATGTTGCGTGTAAACTTAATGCATAATTTAAAGCCTTAATATTTATTACTTAATTGTTTGATAACGAATTTGCTCTGCGTGAGACTTTTATATGACTTTTGTCTGCCTGCTAAGGTCTTTTAAATGTACATTAATTAAGAGAATTTTCCTTATGCGCAGTACTTAAATACGTGTTACGTCAGGCGCATATTTCATTGCGCAAATTGTTCATGATGCTCTCTTTTCAAGCATCTGTTTTATACTCATGTTTGTAAAAAACCACAACGATTAATGTGTGTTGCCTGCACATTTGTTATATCTATTTGTACCTTAATATATTATCATTTTTGTTTAATGAATAAAATATATTTTTTTCTACTTTCATTTTTTTTCTAATATAACAACATTTTTACAACTGCTGTTGTATCATACTGGAATGGTACACCATTGGTTCCCACTTAACCTGTTGAAGTTACATCCCACTTCCACCTAGCTTCAACGTCTGCGCAACTCTGCTTCGGCAGTTGTTATTTTGTTGTTTGTTCTCTGTTACCATGAGCCGCCCTGGAGTCACATGGATCTATCAGCTGCACCGGGATGAACTTGTCCGGTACTGTGAAGAAAATCAACTGCCTGCCGAGTCGGGCGACACTGTCACGACCTTGCGTGCCCGACTCGTTCGGTTTATGCGTGACAGCAGTGACGTCACACCTGTAAGGGGCGAGGTGGAAGCCTCACTGGAAGTAAGTCCTGGTCCCACTCATTCCTTTTCTCAAAAGTTGTTCTTTTCCTCTTTGAAGTGTATGCCCGCTCTTGACAGCAGTGAGCCTAAGCGTGTTCTTGAATTTTTTCATGAGGCTGAGCGCCTCATTAAGCTGGACCTGGTTCCTTCTGAGGCGTTTATGAAGGCGCTCTTAACTAAGTGTTCTGGTATATTTGTGAATAGGCTAACTGAGGCTATTGTGCAAAAGTCGGATTTTCACACATTTAAGTTATCCGTGCTGAAGGGAGTTTGCCCCCCCCCCCCCGGGTGTTGGACGCCTGCAAGAGAGACTTAGTCTTTCGCTTTCAGCGCCCTGATGAGTCGGTGACTCAGTATATTGATTCGGTACTTTCGTACGCGGATGTGTTGGAACTTGATACCCCCGAGGCGGAATTAGTTCAGCTTGTCTTAGGTAACTTTGCCCCTCGTGTTCTCAGTCTTGCTAGCATGTTAACTCCTCCTTCCACCTTTGATTCTTTACGAGCCTGGGGTAGTGAAATAGAGGCCCGTTTGTTAGCCGTCTCTAAATACGAGACGGAATTTCCATCGCGTCGTGACACAAAGTAAGTGGCAGCCTCGCGACTGTAAGTGCGAGGTTCGCTCGTTACCCACATTTCGCTCAGAGGCAAATGATAAGGCATGTCATTCTTATCGCCCCTCAAATCCTAGTCGGGGTGCATTCCGGCAACGCACTCAGTCACACAACACTGAACGCATTAGCGCGCCGGCAGCGGGCGCATTCTCTTCGCCTCGTGTAAGTGCTCCCGCCCACCTTGCTGCCGCCTCCGCTCTTAAAGCCACAGGTCATGTACAGTGTGATCAAAGAAATGTACGCACTCGCTGTGCAAACTGTTGCATATTTGGACATATTTCTAAAGACTGCGGTCAGCCATTCATACCGCACAATGACCGGAAATGTTTTTCCTGTAAGGGAACAGGGCATTACCGGGCTAAGTGTCCGGGAAAACTCCGTCTGACGGGACGTAAGAGAGGTCGTTTCTGTCGGTTTGTTAAAAAATCCTCTGTGCCAGTCTATTTGCATTTTCTTCCAATTCATATTCAGGAGCATTCTTTTCCGGCTCTAGTTGACACTGGCGCCACCCATTCGGTTATTAGCGAAGGTTTTTTGCAGAATTTAATTAAAATATTTCCTACTATTGCTTCACATGTGTATTGCAATGATCCAGTTAATATTTGTGTTGCAAATGGTGAATGCATTCGATCTAACAAGTCAGTCACTTTACATTTAAAGATTAAACATTTTTCCTGGAACTGGAAATTCGCTGTCATTTCTGATTTACACCCTGAATTTATTTTGGGTTTAGATTTTTTGGGCAAGACTAAAGCAGTTTTAAATTTTGGTCTTCATTAGCTTTCTTTTGGATTTGCACCTACTGTCAAAATCCCTTTAATTTTCGACTCTTCTAAGCCTGTCATTTTTAAATGTCGTGATAGTAACGACTCTCTACAGAAGCAAGCCGTTGCCAACCTTGTGCATAGATTTTCCGATGTCATTTCTCCTAAAATCGGACGCTGCGACATTTTGCCCTACAAGTTTTACTTGAAGGATGAAACTCCGGTTCGCAGTAAATATCACAAGGTTTCCCCTCCTAAACTTCAGGCCATGCATGATATCGTAGATAAGCTCTTGTCTGCTGGCATTATTTCTCCTTCCACTTCTGATTTTAGCACTCCCACCTTCCTAGTGCGTAAGAAGGATGGGGTTAATTGGCGAATGGTTCACAACTACATTCCCTTGAATCGTAAAATAGCCATGGAGGATGTTTATCCCCTCCCTACTGTAGAAAGTGCCTTGCAGCACTTAGGCAAGGCCAAGGTGTTTTCAATTATTGATTTAAATCAAAGCTTCCATCAATGCCTCCTGGATCCTTCTTGTCGTAAATATACCGCCTTTTCCACCCCGTTTGGCCATTTTGAATTTAATCGCATACCCATGGGGGTTAATTTTGGCAGTCAGGCCATGAGTCGTGTTTTGGACCATGTACTAAAGGACCTTAAGTATAAATTTGTGTTTAATTATGTCGATGATATTATTGTGTATAGCGATACTCTTGACGATCACATTGCCCACTTAACAGAAGTTCTTACTCGTTTACGAGCTGCTCATCTGACTGTTAACCCTAATAAGGTCATTTTGGCAAAGACGTCAGTAAAATTCCTTGGCTATGTCATTTCTCAGGGAACCCTCCTCATGGATCCAGATAAAATTCCACCCATTGTACAGTTTCCTAAGCCTATCAACATTAAGGGAGTTCAGCGTTTTTTAGGCATGCTGGGTTACTTTTCCAGATTTATTCATAATTTTGCTTCTCTAAGTGCTCCTTTAAATCACCTTCGAAAAAAGAATGTAGCTTTTGAGTGGGGTCCTGAACAAGAAAAATCTTTCCAGGCCTTGAAGACTTGTATGGCTTCTCCTCCAGTTCTTATTTTACCCGATTTCAGTAGACGCTTCGCAGTTCAGGTTGACGCCTCTTCTATCGCCCTTGGAGCAGTTTTAGGTCATTTGGAAGAGGGTAAGATCAGACCCATCGCCTTTGCAAGCCGTTCTCTTTCGGAATCTGAGCAGCGCCTGGGTGTGTACGAGAAGGAGGCCCTTGGGTGCCTCTTTGCTCTTGAAAAATTCGAAAATTATTTGGATGCTAACGAGTTTGACCTATTTACCGACAACCAAGCCCTTAGTTGGCTATTTAACCACCCACACCAGCTGGGTAAGTTGGGTCGCTGGATCCTTCGGTTGTCGCGGTTCCGATTTTCCATTCATCACATCCCAGGTAGAGAAAACATTATTGCTGATTCTCTTTCCCGTATGTTTTGTACTGATGAGTTTGAGCCTATTGATGAGGACTATTCTGAGAGAACTGAATTCCTCTCTGTTTGTAAAATTTTTCCAGAGTCATACTTAAATATTAGAGAATGTCAGAGCAATGACCCTTTTTTCCAGGAGATTCGTAGAGATCTTCATCACAAAAGGCCTGTGCCTTATATTGAAGAACAGGGTTTACTTTACTTTACTGGAACTTCAGGTAGAACTCGCAAGGCAGTCGTTCCAGCCGCCTTAAGGGCCATGGTATTGGCTTATTTTCATTCTTCACTTCTCGGTGGCCATTTGGGTATTGAGAAAACCCAGCGCAGGATTTCCGCGCATTTATTCTGGCCCGAGCTACTGAGCGATGTTCGTAGCTATGTTCGCTCTTGTGTAGACTGTCAAGTATCAAAGCCCCCTCACAACTCCAAGGTAGGGCTCTATGCCGCCGATCCTCCTGTTGCTCCTTGGCACGCTTTACATATCGACATATTTGGGCCTCTTACCCGGTCCAAAAAGGGAAATATCTGTTTACTAGTGGTTCTGGACATTTTTTCGAAATTTGTCATTCTCCTTCCTCTCAAAAACATGAAGGCTGCTACGATCGTTAGAGTTCTTAGAGAACAGGTGTTCAAATTATTTGGTCCCCCTTGTATCATGGTTTCTGACAATGCTCCTTATTTCAGATCTTCTGTTTACAGTGATTTTCTTTTTGAGTGGGCTGTGAAACCCATCTATAGCTCTGCTTACTTTCCTCAGGGTAACATGGTCGAACGAGTAAATAAGGTTTTGAAGAGCATCCTTATATCCTTCTATCGTTCTGACCAAACTCTTTGGGATTCCGATTTGGATTATATTAACGTGGGTTTGAACTCTGCTACTCATTCCTCCTCTGGATTTCCTCCCTCTCTTCCCTTCCTTAGGCGTGAGCTCACTCATCCCTTACTTAACCAGTGGGGCCTTCCCCCTCTCGACTCCGCCCTCGATGCCTCGGGCCTTGACAGTGTGCTCGACTCGGTAGCTTGCAATTTACGTAAGGCCCGTCAGGCTGTTGCTGAATCTTATAACAAATCCAGATCCCCTCATGGTTACAAAGTCGGAGACCTTGTTCTCTGTCGCAGCTTCACCCTCCCTTCTTTGGCCAGTAAATTAAATGTGAAACTTTTGCCTCCCTATGAAGGACCTTATAGTGTGCATAGGATTTTGGCCGCTAATACCTTGTTACTTAAGTCATGTAAGTTTAAACATAAGTTTAAGAAGGCTCATGTGAGTCAAGTCAAGGCCTTTGTGAGTTAAAGTATTTTGCTATTATTACTTGAGAGTGTTTATTAAGCTTGCGTTTAGATAACTGTTTTATTATTAAGTTTTAGTGTTGTTTGTTTGTTGTGTTTGCTGTTGCGGCTCTCCCTTTTTTTTTCTCTCCTTTTTAGTTTGGCGCGCCACCCTCTTCTCCCGTACCCTCGCTCTGCCGGCCCCGCATCTCTACGATCTTCACCAGTCTGCTTCTTCGCCTCGAGGAGAGACGTCTCTTCGGGTCGTCGTCGTCATCTTCGCCTCCCCCCGCCGGGACGTGTCCCGCTGAGAGCAATCTTCGCTTCGACTTCTTGCCTGATGGCATGGCTCCTTCGCGGCGCCCGGATGCAGGCCCCCTGTTGAGGTGCCCTGTTAAGCGCCGGCAGTCTCCAGTTTGAACGCCTTCGCGCTCCTGTGAGCGCTCGGATGCTCCAGAGCCCATCAGAGGTGATCCCTCATCTACGACGATTGCCGCTCTGGATTGCCTGCCTCGGCACTTCGGTCTACGGCGGGTTCCGCTGGAGTCCCACCTAGGCTTGGGTGGTTGAGACTCGCGGATTCCCTGCACCAAGCGACACTGATGGCGTCTTCTGCCCCGCTTCTGGACTCGTCAACGTTTCAGCTCGAGCTGCGAGCCGCGTTCCAGCATCCATGTTTTTGCAGCTTGCGTGGCTTCGCATTGTTCTTCGACTTCGTGATCTTATGCTCTCAGGGTAGGGCCACTTAAGGGGGGGGGGGGTTGCAGCAGTTGCCGCCTCCCGGGCTAGCAGAGCGCTCCCTTCCCCTCCATCCTTTCCCCTTCTCCACCTTGCCCCAGCCTTCCCCTCCGCACTTCCCCTCCTTTCCCGAGGCTTCCCGTCTTCCCTTCTCCTCGTTTCTCGAACCTTCCCCTCCGCCGCTTTTCTCTATTGTTCTCGAAAGACAGTTCGCCTGTATATAAGGCCGCGAGTTTGCTTAGGCCGGCACTGTCTTCAGTCACTCTCGCTCGTAGGCAGTCCGCTGGGAGGAGGCCGCGCTACTTATGCTCATGGTTGATTAGTTATGTTAGAAGCTTCGCTTTAAATCCACTATGGATCTCTGCCTTGTAATTTCCGCGTGCATTTGCTCAAGTTTAACTTCTTTCTTACGAGCCTTCTGCTCTTGATTGAGTGGTCTAGATGGGTCTTGTACCTAATTTTGTTGGATGTTCCATTTATCACCGACCTTAATTTACATGAGTGTTTGCTTGATTATTTGTTTTGCGCATTGGGCTTCCTCCCTGTCGTAATATTTTTTTGTTTTAATGTCTTTTAGCTGGGGTTCGCGATTCCCATTTAAATTTGCCATGAAAACTTATGTTGCGTGTAAACTTAATGCATAATTTAAAGCCTTAATATTTATTACTTAATTGTTTGATAACGAATTTGCTCTGCGTGAGACTTTTATATGACTTTTGTCTGCCTGCTAAGGTCTTTTAAATGTACATTAATTAAGAGAATTTTCCTTATGCGCAGTACTTAAATACGTGTTACGTCAGGCGCATATTTCATTGCGCAAATTGTTCATGATGCTCTCTTTTCAAGCATCTGTTTTATACTCATGTTTGTAAAAAACCACAACGATTAATGTGTGTTGCCTGCACATTTGTTATATCTATTTGTACCTTAATATATTATCATTTTTGTTTAATGAATAAAATATATTTTTTTCTACTTTCATTTTTTTTCTAATATAACAACATTTTTACAACTGCTGTTGTATCATACTGGAATGGTACACCATTGGTTCCCACTTAACCTGTTGAAGTTACATCCCACTTCCACCTAGCTTCAAAGCAAAAAATTGCTCTTTCTGTTTTAGAAAACTGTTGTGTTTGTTTCGTCTTTTCGTTTTGCTGTGTTTGTTTCGTCTTTTCGTTTTTCTGTGTTTGTTTCGTCTTTTCGTTTTGCTGTGTTTTTGTCTGGTTTCAACTGTTGTGCTGAATTTTTTGAGTTCGGTATTTTTGTGCTGTCATCATTGGTAGGGGTTTCTTCGTTCTGTTAGTCCATTTTTCTTTGTTTTTTCTTTGTTTGTTGACCATATTCCTGTTGTGGAGTATTGTGTGACGTTAAATCCTGACAACAGCAATTTTTTGCTTATTTTGTGTTTTTTGTAATTTGTGTTTTGTTTTAGTTTTCTTTTACAGACATACATGTGCTAAGCAATGGCGTATGTTCAAAAATTACCTTGGGATCACGCGAGTCGCCTCGCACGAGGCAGAGTGCGACCCGCACGCCTGGGCGAGCGACTCTCTCCCACGTGCGAAGAGAACACGCCTCGCCTGCTCGGGTTTGCGCGACCATCTGAACAGCTACAGAACTAACTCCCACAACACCCGGCCACTGAACTCGAGAGTTGTTTCTTTCATATACGTACAATAAACTTTTTAGTGTATTATCTTTTTTTCACCATAGGCAACATTAGCAATTACTGGTTATTCGACACAATAATACAAAACATTATCGGAAGAAATTTTACATTAATTCATATCTTTCGAAAAGATAAGTTTCGAAAACAATACCTGGCCCTCGTAATCAGCGCAGCTGGCTATCACTGATCTATGTTGCTGGTGCTCAGTTTTCTTACTTCCCAATATAATGATAAGAAGATATCAATATACCTTCGTACGCCAAATATCCTGAAGCTAGGTGGAGGGGCCTCGACCAAACTCCACCAAGCGCGTATCAAAATCACAGAGAAAATGATCGGGTTCCTAAAATTAGGAATGAAGGCAAGTTCTAAGTAGTGTTGAACACATGAACATTAAGTGACAAACATAGATAAATTAGAATGCTTGATTCGCATACAAGCACTGCGGACCAGTGACGTTTAAGCCGAGCGAGGAACTATTTTCTTTTATGCCAAATTAATACAAGCCAAAAAGAGTACAATGCAATAATAATTTAAATGATTTGGGTAAGTACAGCCCGCGGCAATAAAGGGGCAATAAATACATTTAAAACACAAAGCCGTACAAGGCAAACAACAGCGATGCGTCGCTATAACAAGAAAGATAAAACAATGGTAGCAAAATAGACGGCATAGTGGCTAGGTTCTTAGTGAACGGCGTTAGAACATGCTAAAGGTACTGAGCGTACTCTGCGTGAAAAGCAAAGAAGTAAATAATGACCCATCATTGAGCCGCCCAAGCGGGCCGGTACTTAGGTATACCAAGGCCGCACTACCCGCTATGGAGCGCTGGTGAAGAGGCGGGGAGGAAAACTAAGGGGAAGGAAGGAGAAGTTGGAAGGGGTAGAGAGGGGGAAGAAGGGAAAGGAGGGAAAGTAGTGCTAGGCCGTGCAAGGGAAAGGTGCCAGCAGCTTAAATACAATCTTGTCTCTTCTAGAGAATGAATTTTGAAAAGCTTTAAACCTGAACTAGCAGTATTTTTACGTTTATTATTGTTACATGAAACCAAACTGAACCGATTTTTAACTTTTGAATATATTACTTATAATTGTACTGTTTTGTTATTTTTACTAGGAGGCATTTGTTCATGCTTCAGAGTGGCACAGTTACTGAAGAATAACTCACTGCATGGGTGAGTGTCCAAGGAAGGTCAGAAACATGACAGAAAGCCTGCCCAACAGGTTTGTAATGTTGCTAGCTGGGCTCAGTAAATGAACCCCGAGGAAATACTCTACAAGCATTTACCAGATAAAACGGTGCTAACAACTTCCTTGCGTAAAAAAAAACAAACATCCCAGTTGCAAGGGGATATTCTTTCTCTAAGTCTGAAAAAAAAAGTATAATATTTGAAGTCAGCTGTTGTTGCTGCAAAGGTAAGACACGAGGTAGTAATAAGCTAAAGACATTTGGATTGAAACATAATTTCATGGTAAAATAACGTGACTTTCTACAGTAAATACAACTTAAATAAAAATATACAGATACGATTTTAATAATAGTTGAGTGGGTAGAACTGGGTTCGAAAAGGGATAGCACAATACTTTTTTTATTGCAGTTTTATTGGCTGCTAATATTTAAACCACTAATACATAATCTTACTTAAAATGCCTACTAATCAATTACTCGCACTCAGTAGCTCAATTCCTTACACACTTCACACCTCGCTGAGCAGCACCCCTAGCGCAACTCTCGCCGCAGCAATCCTCGTGGACCTCCGTCGCCGAACTCTCGTCATCGGTTGACAAGAATCGGGACTGCTTACAACAAGTTCCTTTGCATGAGATAAATTAACTCTCGCAGCTGAATGGTGCTTTTGTAGTCTGTAGGAGTCATGTATTCACGTAACCCAGCAGTCTCGTAGCCACATAGCCCTATGTTATGGAAGTTTGGTAGTCCTGTAGCCTCGCAATCACGTAAACTAGTGTTCTGGAAGCTTCATAGTCCTGTAGCCTCGAAGTCTTGTAAACCATGTGTTATGGAAACTTCGTAGTCATGTAGCCTCGCAGTCTCATAACCTTGTAGACTCGTAGTCATGTAGTCATGATGCCTTGGAGCCTCGTCGTCTTGTAGCTACGTAACCAAGTAGCCTTGTAATATTATAATACAGGATGTATCAAAATTCATGTTACAACGCTTGAGGGTAGAAATCTCTTATTATTTGCAACCATTTTTGCCAGTTAACATGTTGCCGGAAGCGCGTAGTTAAGTCCCTGTAGCCCCAGAAAGAGTCAGCGTAGGCAACCCGTTGTAGAGTGTTATGTTGTGGATGTGCAGGCGTTCGAGTAGAGAAATAACCTTTTTAATCGTGGCACAGATTTTAATTTCACTCTGAAATCAATCACAGCTTCGGCTTTGTTTCACAACATTGAAATTGTTGCATACGTTTTAACAACGTGACAGCCTAAAGCAACGGCTCAAAAACACGCCCACCTTGAGCGACACAGAGGTGGCAACGGCGAATCATGTTTTCACGGATACGCTGGAACATGTGTGGAGTCGACCTAATGATTTCGAACGCTTCAATGATTCGCTGTGTAAGCTCTTCTACCGTTTCTACTGGCGTAGCGTAGATAAGCCCTTTTACGTAACCCCACAGAAATAAATCTAACGGGGTTATGTCCGGTGACCTTGCCGGCCATGCGACAGGGCCCGCTCGTCCAATCCATCGGTTTGGAAATGTTTGGTTTAAATACTCTTGCACTTGCAGGGAAAAATGAGGTGGTGCCCCATCATGTTGGTACCACATCACACGTCGGACATGCAATGGAACCTCTCCAAGAAGACCTGATAGTTCGTTCTGAAGAAAGTGGAGGTATCCGGCGCCGGTAAGTCGTGGCGGAAGAAAAAAAAAGGCCCGATGCGTACGCCGTCAACAATACCGGCCCACACATTAACTGAAAAACGTTCCTGGCGAGCTGTAACACACGTTGCATGCGGATTGACATCATTCCAAACATGACTGTTGTGCGAATTGAGAATAGCGTATTGAGTGAACTTGGCTTCATCGCTGAATAAAACCGCTAACTCGGGGTTCCTCAATACTCTTCGAATGTTCCAACGAGAAAAGGTCATGCGAAGAGGATAGTCCGCCGGACCCATGTGTTGCACTTTTTGAAGGTGGTACGGGTACAAGAGTTGCTCATGAAGAACTCGCCAATCAGCCATTTTGTCAGCGTCCGTATCGGAACCTTCTGGCCTTGTGCTTGTATCCGGACTCTCCTAAAATCTCTGAAGTACATCTTCTTCAAACCTGGGAGTACGAACCCTGCGTGGAGCACCAGCATTTGTTCTTGTGACGGCACATGTACCAGTATCACACATTCGTCTTGTAAACATGGTGTGAGCTAAAATCCTACGTCCCGGATATCGTTCTTCGTACAGACGACGGGCGGCTCGTCCATTTTGTCTAGCTTCCCCGTTAACAAGCAGCATGTCCGTGTACTCACTAAACGTGTACTCCATTGAGTTCCACTAAAACTTCGCCCTTTTCAGAACCACAGCGAAAGAAATGACACCACGAGTTTGCTTGTACGACAGAACAGTCAACGACAGACCACCAGTGATATCAAAACACACTGCGACACTGCGATGTCACGCTGCGCAGTGCTATGGCACGGCACGAATGGAAGAAAAGAGGTGACGGCGCCACCAACGGAAGTAAAAAGGGGCGGGGGTCAGCATTCGACATCGCACAGTCCTCTCGAGCGCTGCCCGGCGTCGTAAACACGTAATTCACCACAGAATCGTCTGTCTCGCACACAGCCCAACGGGTTGCCTACGCTGACTCTTTCTGGAGATAAATGGGGTTAACTACACGTTTCCGGCAAAATGTTAAATTGGCAAAAATGGTTGCAAATAATAAGAGCTTTCTACCCTCAAGCTTTGTAACATGAATTTTGATACATTCTGTATATGTATATTTATATTTAGTGCATCTGTGCAATTTACCGATAATTTTAGCAGCAAGAAATTAAGTGACCATAAAAGAAGATTATAATATAAAAATTAAAAAAGGCATAACTACAAATTGAAAACCTACCAAAAAACTTGCGGAAAATCAGACATATATACATAAAAGACAAAAATAACAACTTTTTAAATTAAATTATAAACTTCGGCGATATGAGCAAATTTGAAAAATAAAAACAAAGATGTTCGAAAGCGCATAAGTACAAAATTCAAAATATCATCAAAATATTCCCATTGACACAAACATAGATTTACAGAAAAAGAAATTTATATTTTAATTAAATATTTCATGTATATTCATCATTTTTCAACAGGCTCCTTAGGCACCTCACAGCTAACTAGTACTACTATATGTTTCAAACCAAAGGTATGTCAGGCTTGATTATGTAATGATTGAACCAAAGACAAATGCAGAAATTGGAGCCTTGTAGACTTGTAGCTTCGTAGTCAAGTACTCATGTATTCAAGTAGTCCTGTAGTCCCGTATCTTCGTAGCCTCCTAGTCTTGTAGTTAAATATCAGCTATGTCTATGACTATTTGGATTCAAAAACTTTTGACATCATTGATGGAGCCAAAACACTATTGGGGTCAAATGACTCTTGGAGACAGTATATTCTAATTTAACATTGACGATCGCATCCTACTGAGTTGAATGTAAGTGAAAATACACCTTTTCGTTCAACGCGGTTCCATTTTGTAGAATTTTCGACCAAATGTTCTTCCTTTTCATAAAATGTTAGACGTGCGTGAACACTACGTAGTCATTGTGTGTACATTGTGTGTACATTGCGTGTATTTCTTGTATATTGTGTGTATTGTGTGTACATTGCCTGTCAAATGTGTGTATTGT
Organism: Bacillus rossius redtenbacheri; assembly: GCF_032445375.1. Taxonomy (NCBI): domain Eukaryota; kingdom Metazoa; phylum Arthropoda; class Insecta; order Phasmatodea; family Bacillidae; genus Bacillus; species Bacillus rossius. The sequence continues at coordinate 36,094,858 of NC_086333.1, read as the reverse complement.
GTGAACATTGCGTTTATTGCGTGTATATTTCGTAAACATTGCGTGTTGGAGCAAAAGAAACTTTGGAGCTCTTGGAGCACTTAGAGCTGATGGGAAATTGGAGCATTGGAGCCAAATGGAGATGAATCGGATGGCGCAAATCGGAACTCTTGTAGCCTAGCGAATATTGGTGTGATCTAACTCCTGTGACGAGAACGTATCACACTGCATCGAATTTTTTCGATCAAATTGGCTTATATTTTAAATAATGTTTTGACTCGTGTATTATAGTAAATGGTTTTTGATTTGACTACCATATTATTCCGTCGGTTGCATGTATATAAGCGAGTCCTCAGACGGCGGGACTTTGTTCGTTACTGTCGTCGACGGTGTAAGGATCACCTAGTTTGTCTCTTCTGGTGCATAAGTCGCGTAATTTCCTGTTATTGTGAACTCGCTGGTATCTTTACCGACTTTAACAATAAAACTCGATGAAGGTTGTACCATTGACGTCTGCGATTATGGCGTCGCAGATCCCGTTGGCAACGTCGCCGTCAACATTATAGAAGACTTCAACAGTCGTGGTACCGTCATCAGAAGACAGCTTATTGACTTAAGCGATGGGTGCACAGGAAACCACGATGAAAGATGTTTCGCCCTCGATGGAGATTACAATGGTTGGTGATTCGTCAACAACTAACGAACATCGATGCCGTTACTGCGACAAGATTTTCTCAAACATCAGCAATGCTCGACGACACGAGAAGAACGAATGTGCTTAGAACCTTTCTCATAAAATGTTTGACTGTGAGAAATGTCATAAGCAATTTGCAAGGCATGATAACATGAAAACGCACATGAAGACATGTAACGGCCCTGCGGCGCGCCAGAAAGTAAAGATTCCGGAGCAAAAACCATGCATCGATTTGCATAAGAGTACACCGGGAATTGGTACAACTGCAGTAACATCAGCTTCTGGAACGGGTTAGTCTTCATCAACTAGACATCCTTGTGGCTACTGCGATATGACGTTTGCATTTGCTCATGATGTACGAAGACACGAGAGGAGTAAAAGTACGAAGAATCATTCTCGCATGACGTTTTGCTGCGATGAGTGCCATCAATGGTTTACTCGAATTGATAATATGCGTCCACATGCGAAAAACTGTAAAGGTGCCAACTGTTGAACTACCTGCAGAAATTTTGACTGCTTAGTTTAGGATAGAAGACTCGTGAGCGTACAAGCAAAAAAAAACAAAACAGATGAGCATCAATCGACTGTTATGACGCCTGAACATGAAACTAAACATAAGACCATGTTCGGTGCATTACAGGTGAATGATAATGGCTTCTACTGGGCGCAGTCTGCATTTCGTGGAACATTGAAAGACTACTATTATCTAAATACGTTTATTGAGACGAAAGGCATTTGTACTTTTCTTGACGGTATCAGGCAGAACAGAATCAATCAGCTTTCTGATGACGTAGCAACAAACTGTCCTTTAAAATATAACCTGTGGCTTGATTGTATATATTGAAAGCCATATCCGTTCGATGACAAAGTGGAGAGGTGTCCATTCAAGACATAAGCTGCTGTAATTTACAGTTATGAAGACGTGAAGCAAACTGTTAAACACAGTGTCCAGAATTTCTGTCAAGAAGAGGAAGACTATGTCTGTAAAGTTTCTGGTTTGTGTTTGTCTAATATAAACCGATTGGAGCTTGGAATAATTTGTCATTTCACGCCGATGCAGGACTAAATGTTTATAAGATTGTCAACTTTCGCAAGTGTTCCTGTCGTAAAATCGAAATTATGTAATAAAATTTATGTTTTAAAAGATTTTGTGATGTTTTTTTCTCGATACAGTCACTTTTGTGGAATTTTTAATAAAATTTATTTCTTAGCTTCGCCTAGGGATCGAACCGAGGACATGAATCGATATAATAATCAGTAAATTAATAAGTGATTTTTTTATGAATTTTGGGATTTTTCCTGAATTTCTAGGTTAATTATTTTTAATTTTTAAGTTGACGGTCATAACGACTCATTGAAGGCTGGTAGTAGAGGATTTTAAGCATCTTTAAAATTTTTGAACATGATTTATTGAAATTATATTTTTTACAGAAAATTAAACTTTTTAGCATCGCCAAGGATAGAACAAAGGACATGAATCGATCGGTTGAAACAGTAAATAGATTGCAAATTTATTTAATGAATTTTAGAATTTTTCCCGAATTTATAGCTAAATAATTACACAATTCCAAGATGGTGCCCAAATGTCAAGATGGCGGGTGCATAAGTAATAATTAATGATTGCTGTACTCTAACGGGTAAAAATTATACTAACATGGCGTCAGCGCACTCTAGCAGACGATAACAAGATGGTGGTCTCCAGCAGACGTAAACAATATGGCGGACATGACGTCATACCAGCTGACGATATATACATTGGTATTAGTGGTGGGAGGTCAGTTTGCCAGTGGCTTCAATGGAGGAAGGATCTAACGACATTTTATTTTTTTTTTGCCCTCACCGGGTTCGAACCAAATACTCCGAGCTCCATGTCGTAAGTGCTTTTTAAAAATAAAATTTTATTAACATTTTATGAATTAATTTTTTTATAATTTTTGAAATTTTTCTCGATTTTTTAGCAATAAAATTACGATTTTTCAAGATGGCGGCCGTAACGAAAAGGGCAACGTTCTAGAATACAATTTGGTGGGCCAACGAAAAGTGTAATGATAACGTCATAATCATCGTTATGGCGAGCATAACGAAACAAGCAACATTTCTAGAATCCAAGATGGCGCGCCAAACGATAATTGCAACTGTGTTTTTTAAGTAATATTTTATTGAAATTTGATTAATTATATTTTTTTTATGAATTTAAATATATTTTCAGTTAAAATCAGATAATAAATAAAAAATTCAAGATGGTGCCCGTTACGAAAAGTGCAAAGGTTACGTCATAATCCAAGATGACGCCAGAGGCTTATCGGAGGCTGTAGACATGAGTGTTTAAGCCTCTTTTAGGACTTTGAGTTTATTTGAGGTTTTTCGTATTCCTAACTTTTGAATTTTTGAGGAAGACAACGGCAATTTCACCCGCAACATTTTTTTTTTTAAATTTTGAATTATTTTGAGTCATAATGAGTCAATTTTGAGGAATTTTTGAGTCCAAGATGGTCGCCGTAACGTCAGAGGTTGGTCGGTTATTGACCCCACCACCCACCACGCGCCGACGCCAGTGCCTGTAGGTACCGGCCAATACATACTACTAATCAAGTTTGTTGTAGCCTAAATGCATCTGAATCTATTAGCGTTTTTGTGTGGTAGGATAATGAATAATTGGAAAAACCCAACTTGTGAAAATCTCCCGAATGAAGGAATTTCCTAAAAGCTACAAAAGAGCTTATTTTGTTCCTTTTGAACTATAGAATTTATTTCAGTGTTTGACCATAGTAAAATGAGATTCACCGTATAAAACTCTTAATTGGTATATTTGGGGGGGGGGGGGTGTTTGTCTGTTTGTGTATATCACGAAGGAAATAATAAGTTCCTATTTTTTACAAGTGCATTTATCGGTTAATATAACCAAGGAATCCTAGAGTCGATGACGTTAACACATTTTCACTTTAAAAATTAATGTAAAGTTAATTTTTTAAATCTTTATAGATTTTTTCAAAAAACTTTCTGGTGGCTGTAGTGAAGGTCATAGGTTCAGAGGCTTGATTGATTACCACTTTATGGAAAATTGAGCCTCTTTGTGGTAATCCAAGCCTCTTTGAGTCAGATTTCTCACCGAAAAATACCAAGATTTTAAAATACTTCCAAACTTGAATTTTTTTTAAATGGAAATTTTAAATAATTTTGAATAACTTTAAGGTAAAACTGGAAATTTTCCATGTCAATGTCATCTAATGTGGCGCTCGTGATGTCACTAATCTAATATGACGGTCTGCTTCTGGCTACTCGAACCGACACTAGCCGTGGGAGCCCCATTTATTTAGCTATTACTATTACTACTACTACTATATTTAATCGTTCCTTCCCTCATTCGTCTATAAAAACCTAACTTACAGTGATAACGTGCACTCACGTTAATGGAATGAACAAATTACCTCGCGTTGCACCGCGCCAACACAGTCGTTAAATGCCTTGCAAGAGCACTCAGCGCGCTTTAAAGTTACTGACTTTTGATGTATAAAACACAAAACTACGTGCATGACCTTACATTTTATATCTGTGTGTTCTTCTCTCTGTTTCGTTACGAACTAGTGTGCACTTGTAGTACTTGAAAACACACACACATGGAACATTGTGCTTCCTAATATTGAATGCGGCATCGACATTCCATCACATTTAACTCTTTACATTGTAACAATTCGAATAACTCAAAAGCCCAATGGCTTTGAGGTCCGAGTGCTGCTACAAAAAAAAAGGGGGTATGACAGTGTCATTGACACGGCCGTGTGTTGTACGCGAATACGTGTATGTAAGCGGTAATATTTTCTATAGAAAATATAAAATACGATATTTTATGTATGTTATAATCATTTTTTAACTCTAAGAAGTCATCATCCACTTGCATAATTTCAACCGCCCCAGCTGCAGATGTACTTGCACCGTCGTAGATCCGCTCGGCCGCATCCGTTCTTTTACGTTCCCGGCACTGCTTCACTCGGTCATATGGTGTTTTATTGGCATGATTCGCGATTGCTTTTGGGAAGCCCTTTCCAACCATATACGATTTTGTGTTTGGATTTGGCTTTTTGACGCGTATAGACCGACATTATATATTTTTGATTATATATTTTTATTTTAACAGCATATATATTCACTGTAACTATTTTACACTAATTTTTTATATATGACATCGATAGATTTTGACGAGAGCTGACGATTGAAACCCAAACGAAGGTCGTAGCTTCTCCGAGTCAAAAGTTATGGTAAAGGGAAATCTCGAAACGCAGCAAAATGACCTCAAAATGGCGGCGCTTTCCCCTTTACCGAGCACGATGCGTCACAGTCCTCACTTAGCGTAAAGCGTTCTTTGATCCTTTAGCTACCCAGTGGTGTAATTAAATTTTGGACAGAGATGCTATAGATATGTAGCTGCAACACCAAACTCTTATATCCCGATTTTGTAATCATTTGTTTTTTGAATTGCCTCCCACTATGAAAGCAATTTTAGAGACGTATTCACGTCAAAAAGCCGCTGTTACTAGGAGGGCATGTAAAAACATTATTTTTCTCTAATTTATTACTTCGAAATGAAAAGCCTAAATTTACTGTTTTTTGTGTTGTCCAAATAAAATTGATTACTTCACTCACCATCCAGCTATTGGTAGCCAGAAAACAAAGAACTGTCGTTTTTACATAGTAATTGATAGTCATATGTGTATGAAGAAATAGTATGATTGTCAAACCAGTACGAAAATAGTGTTGAGAATTTATTACAAACCTATTGAACTGATACTGGCCAATTGTCCCTACCCACCATACGAACTAAATTAAAAATATTTAAATTTAAGGAAAACAAAAAATTAAATTACTCAATTGAACATACTTTGACTACTAATGACAAGGCAAATACTTTAAACATGGAAAATTCTACATAGTACGTTTAATACTCTTCAATTGAAATTAATGTACACTAACCGAAATATTCTCAGAAATGTTTTATCTCAATAGGTAAAATAATAAACAATCTTAAGCTCTGATTAACCACAGTTGAAAAAAAAAATCATACGAATTGAAACTTGTGTATGTAAGTACTCATTGCAAAAATTTTAAAAGCCATATTTGCGAAATAGATGAATAAAAAATATTTTGGTGGAAACATTCTTAAGACATGTGTCAATTTTCGTAAAGTTAAAAAAAAAACGAACGTAATCACACTTAAAAAATTAACACGCAAAGTTCTCGTTAATAACAAATCTTAAAGATTTTTGAGTATTTGTCTTAAATTGTTTAGTCATCATATGTTATAAATACTTTGTAATGAGTTGCATTGCAGCATCTACTCGAAACAATCGGCAAATAAGTTGTCAGCATACTTATTGTTTAAAGGCTGTTATTACAACAATGATTAAAAGTTCGTTTAAATGTATGTATTATTTAAATTTATTTCGTCAACTCAATAATTTACTAAAGATACAAAGAATCCTCTAATTATTGGTTAAGTAATAAGTCAAAGTAAATGTTGAGTACGTTCCTCTAAGTACCAAATCACCTCACAAATGAATCACACCACTTAAAGCCGCACCGTGCACTCTTGCCTTCAGCCACGTCCACTCCAGAATTTGAAGTTTTAAATCTCACGCGAGAAAATAAACATTTACTTAGATGCTTTATGTACGTAGTTCGGGGAGCGGCTTCCGGTTTGCTTGTTTTCCTGTGTGTGAGCTGTCAGCGCTGGCTGGCGGCCAACCTACCATGCTCGGGAATGAAGGGGGGGGGGGGCGGATGATGAAGGGGGGTGGGGTGACGGGGCAAGGTTGCATGGGTGGGAGACACAATCCGCCCTTCAGAGCTCGGAGAACTGGTCGTTCGGAGAAATTGTAGGCTCCTGCCTTCCGCAAACTGTAACATTTATCCGACAAATGACACCCACCATTACGAAGAACAAAAATATTTATGAGTGAAACTATTGTGAGATTCTTCAGCAACATTGGTTTTTTACTTTTTTCTCCAGGAACTTTCTAGTTTTTCATAGCCATTTTTCTTCACTTGTTATACAATAGAGAGCAGTCATTCGCCTAATCGTCAGCCATCACAAAGCCTGCTAGCTTGTTAGACATTTTGACCATTTTCATGTTTAAAAATGTAAGAATGAAAAACATTAATTAGCAAGTTATTTAATAACTTAATCGATTCCAATCCTAGTTTCATTCCCAAATCATTGTAGAAAATCTATTTTTTTTTTGTATAAAATTGTTGCAAAATATTTTATGAAATACTAGCTAAACCCGGCCACGCTTTTCTGTGGCACAGTTTAATATTAATTCATTGTTTAATTTAATATTTTACTGTGCATGGCTGTGGAATGTAATAGAAGAAATAAAAATGTGTTTAGCTTAAATATTTTTATTGTAAAGCTAATGGAAGGACTACATTCCTTGTTTTCCCATTTTTTGCATAAACATATAGATCAGATGGTTTACCGACTCTGGAGCACCGGACATATAACTGTCCATGAGAGAAGCATTCATTTTCTAAATTCAAACCGCACACTTGCAAAGATTGTCCTTGTGCTTTATTGATGGTCATAGCGAACGCAAGGCGTATTGGAAATTGAAGTCGTTTGAACTCGAACGCCATATCTGTCGGAATAAGTGGCATTCGTGGAAGTAATACGTCTTCACCTTTATGAAGTCCAATCAAAATTGTTGCTTCAATAAGATTATCCATTAATTTTTTAACTACTAATCGTGTACCATTACATAATTTAGGCTGACAGATATTTCGAAGCAATATAATTGGCACACCAATTTTCAAATCCAAAATATGTGGTGGTAATCCTGGAACATCGAGTGAATTGAGAAATTCCGTTGGAAAGTTCACTGCTTCATTTTGGTGCACTACTGAATCAATAGATTTGTATGTCATTGTTTCACCTTCGATTCTGTTTATAATACTATTGTTCATATCGTGTACGTCAACATTTTTAGCCGCTAGAATGGCTCTTTCGCTCAACCATGCATGATTTTTGAATTTTGTTTCGATGTTTTGGAATACCTTGTCTACTAATTCCTCTTTTGAATCTACGATGTTGCATAAATCAGATGATAAGCTGATTTTTCCTGTTTCTGGATTTGTAGGTACAGTGCCGTTACCAACTTCAATTAATTGTCTTGAAAATATGACTGCTGTTGGATCGTTCTGAAGTTTAACTCGCATATTCGTGGTTAAATGCATTTTTTTTACTGTGCTCCAAAAATTTGAATATTTTTTAATTTAAACGTATTTTTATCAATAGAGTCGAAAGAATATACTTTCAAATTAAATAAAGTTTTTTATTCTTTCTTGAAATATATATATATATACATATTTGTGTAAATTATAGTCGTCAAGGCACAATGGTCGAGTAGCCTGATGTGCTTGAACTTCGACAATATGGTACAGCATCGTCGAGCGTGGTCACAACTAAGTTGGGTGACAATGATATTTAGTTATAGAAACTTTTTTTTCCGACTTTTCCGGTGGATTTTCCCAAACTTTTATTTCATATAAACACTCTTCTGTTAAGATGCAATGTTCTGTAAAAATTTCAATCCAAACCATCGTATACTTTCCGAGTTTTGCGGCCAAATACATACGGAAGCTAAATTTTTATATATATAGATTTCCACTAAAACAATATCTTCAAACAAAATTAAAAAAATTCATACTGTGAACAATTTAATGTCCTTGCTTTAAGTTTATTAGAAAAATCAACATATAAATTGGTTGTGGTTGCTTGTCGCTGCCCAGAATTTGTATTTTTTTTTCCTGGTTTGGACTTTTTATCTCTGGAAGGAGCACGAAGCACATCACGATCGTCGTATTGTCGTCGCCAGGAACGTCACTTGTCCAAGCACGCGTCAAACATCGAAAGTGGACTTAGTCTCTGGGACTGTTAAGTGCAACTTACATGTTACTCTGGAAATAGGTCATAGCAAAGTCATCGAGGAGGGACCCCGAAGGCAGTGCTACGCAGGAGACTTAGCTAAGACGATAATCGTCGGCGATTTGATGCGTCAACTCGTGGACCGAGTTGGGGACTCGTCGGGCGAGTTTTATGTGAAAAGTCGCTCTAATGTTTTGGAACTTGTGGAAGGTTGACTGTAGCACCCGAGGTCTGAAAATGCTTGCCGTTTAGGTGTCACGTTTTGCTCGCTGAGCGCGAGAACGAGATAGCAGAAACTCTGAAGGAAATACACGTGGCTTATGTGTGTGAGTATGGCGGTTGGTTTGTGGCTGATATGTCATGGTAGTGTAATGGCATACCCGACTATGACTTTGTTCCCGACGAGTGACTTTGTGTACGAGTGCTGAGTGAGTGCAACGAAACTGTTTTACAAGCCCCCTGGTTTCAGTGTGACGGGGGCGGACATGCTAGACGTGGGCGAAAACGGCTGTTACCTGTTCTTTGCGTCGCTGTGTCGCAGTCGTCGGGGCAACTCGTTGTTCCTGTTTGGAAGCGCGCTATCGATGTCCGGCTCGAGAGATGTTGGGGCAGGAGAGCGCTGGTCGGCGGACGTGCTGCTACGAAGAGACGACTGGCGGAGCGAGCCCAGGACAGGACGCCCTAAGAACTATGAGGAGAATGTCCAACCAGTTTTCAACCACAGACTCGAGGGGTTTCATTTAAAGTTCGTAGAGTTTTGGTGGTTAAAATATTGAAGTTTGAGGTGTCGTTCACACAATCTAAATATGTGAGGAAATTGTAATATTGTAAATAGTTGGTTCATTTTTAGTATTTATATGCCTTATATATTGTAATGCTTAAAATATCAATTGCTTGGCTAATTTGCATTTAATGAATGCAAGTTGTCTATTTATTTCAGTCTTGCTATTGTAAATATTAGATGCAATAATTTTTGTGTTAATATAATCATTCACTTTGTTCATTTTTGAGAAAAATAAGTTTTCACTCAATGATAAAGCTAATGTCCGACTTGTTGGTATTCATGCAAATGTTTTTGTGGATAGGCACGTGCTGCGCGTGTCCTTGAGCAAGTCAAAAAACAAATAACATGTTCACAAGACCAATTGAGTGCTCGGAATTTATTTGTTTTGTCTTTGTTAACCATATATTTGAAGAAAATGTGCGACTCTCACAAGCCATTTATTTAGTTTGGCTCGAACCAAACCATTCTTGTTTCCCCTCCCGGGGGTAAAACTTCCACAAAAACCTGCAGGGCTGCCGGCGTCAGCAGCGCTCAGGTTTACCACGTTGCTTACAACTCTGATAGCATACATGCATTTGCGAATAAAAACAGCATTCTTATGGTTGCTAATGATATGTAATTCCCGAGTGTTTCAGGGCGTCCTGCAGCCCTTAGACCTATGGCAAGGGCCACGTCTAGCTGCAACAGTGCTTATGCAGCGGTTGTAGTGAATAAATCCAGAATGTACATAAAATAATGTCCCAGTTATAAAATTTAATAGTATTAACTGTAATCGTTCTAGAAAGTTAGTTCAAGGCCACAATTAAAGAGTAACTTAAACATTTTTAGACAAGTGCTTGCGCGAATAATATTTTTTTTTGTTTCCTCGCTTGCAGCGTGAAATAATGGCTATTTCCCCAATTAGTAGAGGATTAACCTGTAAACTTTAATTGGCAACGGGGTGGAGCCCCTACCCAATGGAATCTCGTTGTGTGATAGTGGTTGAACGTCGAATTCCCTGACCGTTTGATTGGTAGTAATTGTCGAGACTACAGAGCTCTGTTTCCCTGGCCCCCACGTTCACCTGACATGACGCCATGCGGCATTGATCCTTTGGGACTTTATAAAAGACCGTGTCTACGTTCCGCCACTAACTATTCTATCTAGTGATTTGCTACTGTTGGGACACAGAATTGAAGCTCTAGGCTATTGCTTCCATTACTCCGGACGTGTTAACCAAATGTGGGAAGAATTGGACTATAGGTTTGATGTTTGCCGTGTAACAAAAAATGTGTAAATATTGATAATTTGTAAACAAACTAGTTTAGTTTATCTTAATTTTGAAGCTTGATTTGTTTGAAATAGTCTAAATTAAACTGTTACAATTAAAATACATTTTAACTGGGATATTATTTTATGGACGCCCTATACTTGCTGTAACTTCGCTGCGAGCGGACGACTTGCGTTACAAACTACGACTTTATATGTGAACAAACATAATTATACAGACGAATCTACATACAATCACCTTTAAGTGAAGTGGTTTATACTGTAAGATGAAGTATTTCCATAGTTATGTGATTATCATATATTTGAATTGCTCTCAAGTATGTTTTCAAAAATGTGTTTCATATAATAATGTTTTCTGAAATATGCCCAGTCTAAAGCCTAGAGAACATGGCCGACTGTCCCGCCATTTATAATACCTCACTACTTGCGTGACATTAATCCGAACTTAAAAAGGAACTTTAATTTATCGAGACAAATTTAATGCATTATGATTGTTTTGAATGGGTACGTGAGCTACATCAAATATCAGCAAAAATACTTACTAGCCATGACTATAAGTTCAGGCCTACTGTTAACTTAAATCACAGTAAAACAGACAAAAAGAACGGATTTAAAGATTTGAAACCATGAAATAATATTGTTGTATTAGTCTAGCAATTTGTTTATGAGTTAACAATAATAACTTTATATTTTCATACCTTTCATCGAAAATGGCTGTGACATTAGCAAAATAAAGAGGCTAGTAAAACCTTAACGTAATAACGTGCCATTAATTATTTAATTTTTTTTAAGATCTGATGAGCGCGAATGTAGTAAAATAGAATTCAAATTTAAGCCATTTACTTTACACGCCCCATTTGCTATAATTTTTTTTTTTCGGTCAATGAGCTGATATGTTTGAAAATTATGTTGCGGTAAACATTTTTAAAGTGTTTACTAAACAAGGACACTAGTTTCTTCTTGCGTGTTTACGAGTCTAAAACGAACCATCTTTATTTGAACGTCTTCAATAAGTTTGAATAATTAATGGAAATTTTTAATATACATAAATTTAAATTCTCGATTGATGCCTGTTGCTTCATCATAACTTTCTTAATTAAGATTAGGCTTTTTTATAGTTTGACTCTGGGAAATTAACAAAAATGAATGGCCACTGTAGGTATCATACCGATTCCCACTTTTCGCATTGAGTCGTTTACATGAGGGTAATCGCATTCACCAGAAAGAGTATAATTCCGGGAAGTTAAAGCCCATTCAGCTGTTTGAAAAGGAGGCTTAGGGAGGCCGAGCGTTTAGCAAGCGGCAGCCATGTCCGGTGGATTCAAGTCTAGATTTGCGTCCGCAGGAATGAGCCGGACGTGATTTATGAATGGTAGTATTTCACGGAATTCCTATATTTCTCTCTGCTCGGCCTGTGTATGTGCTTGATCCTACTTTCTCTGTTGTTTTCCGGTTCATAAACGACAGGATATGATGGTTCCCGCTATGAAGTGTTGTAAATTTTGCTACCGTCGTTACTTAAACATTACTCATGTATAGGCTTGCATTATACTCATATGTTCATTGTTAAATATGTTTATTTCTTATTAATCCGTAATGCAGATTTATGATTTTAATTTCGTACACCTTAAAGGTCCTGCCTAGGCAAGGGTGTATTTTTGCTTGTGAGGTAGGGTGATGATTGCGATGCTCACTGGTGCTTCTAGGATGGTATCGCCCTTAAGCGCAAGGCTGTGAACTGGCTCGCGTCGTCTCCTCGAGCATAGGGTGACCATGAGATTTGAATGGAGACTTTAACATTATATGTAAAGGTGTAACGCAAGTCTCGCAAGTTCTTCCAAAACTTTGTACCAGATTTTACGTGCCAACTAGTAGAAATTATCCTGAAAAACTCGTTTTGGCAATTTTCACATTTCAAAAAATACAGTTAGGTAATGAAATCCGGAAAAAGAAAAACTCGCTCGCTCTCGGCGTGTACTTTAATGCTTTTCTTAAACAGATACCACCCGGGTATCTTGAGCAGTTTTCAAATCGTGTGCTTTTTTTGTCTGAAGCTCTGCGCACCGCGTGTTTGCCAGGGCAGGCGGGGCCTGTAACCACTCGACGCTGGACATCGAGGCTCAAATGAGCACATGAGACTTCCACTTGGATACAGCCTTTTCACCTGACACAAACTGTAGAACGTGATGTGCCGCTGCGTGTGCTAATGCCTAGTCGAGATTAAAAACCCGAGAACCGCGTGAACACATCTCCAGCTTTGTGCAAGAATCAGCACGGTGCATGGCGGTGTAAATGTCTCTGGCGCTGGAAGGATACGAATTTTCCTTGTGATGGCCGGTCGTGAGCGCGAAGCAGCGAGACAGCTGGATTATGCTGATCAGGCGGCGTATTGTAGGACGGGAAGGCATGTCCGGTTGTTGGCGCTTGAACACTGACTGGTACACAGCTGCAATCGGGTCTCAATAAATTATGCCAGCGTTGTCCCTGCATCACAATCTTCCCTTAAATCTCCTCACGTTTACAAACAGAACATTATCCAATGATCTTCATTAACTTATGGTCATCATTGTGAATCCACTTAGTTTGTACATGATCTTCGAAATAATTGTAGTGCTTACGAAACACTTTAAAACTGGTCAAAAGCACAGAATAGCTCTTCTTCTTTCCAAGTGTCTTGTGTGCAACGAAACACAGAATTCGGATGACGGTATCTCTCGTATTTTCAGCGAAGATACAGTTTATGGAAACAGCAAAAGAGTTTATTTAAAATATATACTGCCGTAAATTCTAACAGATGAGGTCAGTACGATTGGTCTTTGACGCTTAACCAACTCACATTCGGTGGTGTCATCGGTCCAGTCTCGGCCACCAGCGGAGGGATTGTTTTCCCCCCTCCAGGTGACTGCATCAGCCCTCGGAAGTGAAAGTCACCGTGCTCGCTCGACAGTTGTCGGCGACCGTGATCTCCGAGGCGTGCCGCTCGTGGTGCAGGGGCGTGAATCGACCCCGGATCACCAGTAGGAATCTACTTTCGCGCTCTGGGACAGGTAGCAAGTAGTCTTGAGCACGTTTTTAGCTTGCACTACCAATAGCATTAAGCCTGTGTGCAAAAGTTACACATGCTGATCACTTTATATTTTAACGTGACTATATGTTCCTAATCTTTAAAAAAAATAATTTTGCGTGGAAACTAAAAATAAAACTTCAAACAAAACGGCCCTATCCCAGCCTTTTAAAGTTTCTGATAGTGTTATTTCCAAGGAAATAAATCACGAGGAATTTTGTATTATCTTACATTTTGCTGGGGTATGTTTATTTAATGTACACCAAGATATACGTATTTTAAAAAAAATATATATTTATATCATTTAGATGTATTTCAAACAAAGAAACATGAGCCATTTCAAGACCAGATTTGCTGAACAGCATTCGATACAATAAATACTGTTATTTACCTACCTATCGCACGATGCAGAAGAGTCTGTAGACGATGGTATTAAAAAATCTGTCTCGATGAGGAAGCATATGACAGAAAAGGTAGCAGACCGCCACTCAGCCATGTGGATCGACGGCAACTGACAAGCAGGCTCAACTCACTGAAAAAATAACATTTATTAATAGTGGCATTTAACATTGCTTACTAAAATTTCACCTCAATGAGCCTAAAGAAAAATAAGTTCGAAAAATACTTTTTAAATAGAATGACCGTGTGGCTGTTACAAAGGCTCGTATTGAGCACGAAAGCTGCAAAAATGCAAAAGTCATTATTTGCTGGCCAGTGTTAAATTAACGAAGGGGAAAGAGAAGAAACAGATGGGTGAAATAATTAATATTTACATAAATAGCTCAATCAACTGGCTTTACTAAGACCGCAACTTAGATACTGCTTGCTCATCAGTACTTTAAAAAGTGGTAAATTCATCATCAATTATTAAAGACCAGTATTAAAACTACCTACAAGTGCCCACTTTAAATAGGAAAACAGAAGTTATTGAACTACCAAAATTTCGGTATTATATTTCATGGTGTATCATATTGGGAATGATACACACCATAACTGGAACTGACTTAGTAGCTGCGATACACGCTAGTGAAAATAGAGAAAGTGATATCAGTATGAGAATATAAATAAATATGGACGGCCCCTCCATTATCATTAGTGATATTTTACTCATAATGATTAAAATAATAAGTATTTAATAAAGTGTAAAATTATAATGAAGGAAAAAACCCAGATTTTTTATTCATCAGTAAAAAATATAAAATTATATTTTAACATTCAAATGAAAACAAAATTTACAAATGTAAGTTTCTTAACGTAAATAAAGTCTAGAATAATTCAGAATAAAAGTTCAATATTTCCTTCAACAGTAAATATAGGTGTGTTGCTTCGATCATTATATATAAATATATAATTTTAGCTCTACATCTCGTCAAAAACAATGTCTTCAGATACTTTAACACAAAACACATTAGGGATATTAAACGCCACCATTGAGAGTTACACAGTCCTCAATTGCACAATGTTGAGACTGTGTATCAGTTCAGAGCCTCGCACGTAAAGGCATATTTGGTGCATCAGCGAGATTCCAACTAATGGTTTTGAAGTATTTACACCCTATGCACCCTTTACTCGTCTGCCCTTTCATGCCAGAATGTGGATCTTTGCGTGAATCTTGGCAACATATCCGACACAGCTTTAAATACTTACTAATGCTACCAAAAATAGCGTCTTGTTTATAACTGAGGTTATTTAAAATATTGTAAGTATCGTATTATTTTTTTAGAAGAGAGAAACCTGGATCATTAAAGCACACATGGCCTTATGAATCCACAACTTGTATGCACTGTAGCTACAATCGGTTCATTGCAATAGGCTCTTTAATGATAATTTTTCTCCTGTAGTGAATTTATTAGCAAAAACCTTTTTGTGTAAAATACATTAATTTTTTTATTTGTTATCATCAAAAATGTAATGTAATCAACAGAAATATGTTTTTCACAGCCTGCATGAATTAACATAGAATTTTAATTATTTTTATGTGAAGTTCTTGGATAAAAATAGAAATTATTTTTCTAAAAAAAATTATAATAAAAAATCTTTGAGCCGAAGCTTTGCCGGTGAATTTTCGTCTTACTGAAACTTAAGAAAGTTTATGGAATACTATGATTTTGTAAATACAAAGTCAATGCCTGCTCATTTGTAATTTTATAATTTAAGTGATTGATAAGTCTCTTTAAATTTACTTTGTATAAATTCCAGATACTATTTCAAAATATATGAATTTACTAAAAAAATTTAAAAATGGTATTTATTTAGTAAAAAATTTATTTATTTATTTATGCTCTTAGTTAAATATAAAATTTATCTCTAGTATTTCACGTTATTTTTCTTCATTTTACAACTTAGTGTTGATTTGATAACAGAAAAACAGACCAAATAATGAAGTAAAATTTTCTAAGCGAACAATTTTAAGTTTATTTTTTATGGATGCATCCTGAAGTAAATTTTCTTCCCCGCCCCTCATCGGCTGTTATTCATCCAGCCGTTCATAAAAAAAAAATATTTACGACCAGCAATTGAGGGACCATGGTTGGCATGCAGAAAAATATGTAGTATACGAAACCAATCATTACAAAAAATAGCAGAGAAGCAAAATAATTCGTTCATTAATTAAAGTCACGAACCATAGCGTGTGGAAATTAAATAGAAGCCTTTAACAACACTTCATTATAAATTAATTTATCTTTTACAAGTAAAAAAACCAGGAACTTTCGAAAAAAATTTATATTTTTATTGATGGGTTAAATAGATGCCATTAAGGTAAACGTATGCAAAACTATTTTAAATTCCTTATTATAACATTAGTAAATGCCATTTGTATCCGATGATTCATAGGTATGTTTCAATAAATGTAGAATAGAATCAGCACCTATAAAAAAGTAACAGTGAAGTAAAATAGTATGATAACGACAATATAAATTACAAGAAAAATCAATCCAGGAAATCATATTCATAGACAGTAAAATACATAATTTACATGCGTAGTTAAAACTATGAATGTAAATTCATGGTCCAGCCGTTATAAAACAAAAATTTTTGGCTTTGAAGGCAAATGAAAAAGTAAATGCAAGTAAATATTAAATATGTGAAGTTTACTTTACATTAATAGCATGAATGTCCATAACATATTTGCTTCTTAAACACTTAAGCAATTGATGGATTTTCATTGACCTTCAGCATAATTGTATCTGAAAATTATGAAACTCTTATGTACCAATAGGAAATATGTTTCCTGAATTCACAAGAGCATAGTCTAATGCTCTGCGAATCACTATATTTAATAACGGTCGTTATTTAACTTACTTTATAGCATACCGAAGCTTCAAAAGTATTTTCGGCATTTATTCTTGTCTAGTAAAACTTTTGCTTGATTTTATCTTTAAAAAAATATACAAAATGTAATCTTGCGACAGTTGTTTTTGTATAGCTAGCAATGTTTGACATCCTTACTATGAATGTTTTGTAGTCTGTCTACACGTTCGCTCAGGATGACTCTCTTCCCTTTCCTCTCTTCTTATGCAAGAAAAGAAGACTATACGCGTGATTTACGGACGCGAACTTGAACTTACGGTAGGTTTCAATCATCGAACACAGCAAACTGCTCTGTTAAAATCGATTTTCCGGTGTGGATTCGATTTCAAAACATGAGGTGACTTACTTTTGCATCATGTAGATGTTATCCCAGTAAAAATATGGTATTCTTGGTGCTTAAAATTTATGAAAACAAATAGTAAGACTGTTTTTACAAGTTATTGTTTCACGCTTTATCGTAACTGAGCTACTAAAATGTGCAGAAAATTTACCCTTAGACTATTCCTGGACATTCCTGAGTGAAATAAGGCAGCTGGCGTTTTAAAATATCGTTTGTGAAAGTTGGCTATAGATTGCAAAACCAAGCTTTAGCGATGAGATTAGCTGAGTTAAGTATTCTAGTAGTATATAATTTGGTTTTTTTAACCTTAACATACAATTTATAAGTTTTAAATTTCATAATTTATCATGAATAGCAGAATTATTAGTTGTAAAAATCTACCGCGCTTGTGCTGTGTAATTATAAAGTAGAATACCTAACAGAAAAAAATATTATAGATTAAACAAGGACATTTATAAATGCCAGTTCATTTTAAGGTTCTAAATATTTGGGATGAAAACAACCATTCGACACAATTTAGTTGAATTATAACTTCAGTAGTATATAAATAGGCGTCCGAGCCCTGGATTCGGCTTGAGGAACAGGAGCCGATGTCTGCCATCTTGGAATGTGACGTCACGACGGCCATCTTAGACCTTAAATTCCTCAAAATGACAAAAAAAAAGACTCATAAGGACTCAAAATTCCTAAAAAAATTCCCTATTTCGAGGGGGAAAAAATTCTGGTTTTGAGTTAAAATTTCCCCTTTTATTCCTCAAATATTTAAAAATTAGGAATTCGAAAAAACCTCTAAATACTTTTGCCTTAGAAAGAACAAAAATTCCTAAAAATAGCTTTAGAGTCCTAAGAGCAAGATACCATAAGCCGCTGATATCAGGACCTTGATATTAACCTTGACCATTAACTTTGACATTTGACCTTGTAAGTGACATTTTACCTAAACATTGACATTTGATCTGGATCTTTAACCTTGACCATGACCACAGCGGCCATATCGGATCCGCCATCTTGGATTATAGAACGTTGCGCTTTTCGTTACGGTCGTCACTTTGAACTCCATAATTATTATCAGAAATATTCGGAAACTTGATAAATTGATAAAAAATAATATTTTTTTTTAATGAAAACACTTCCCCATCTTGTATTATGACATCACGGCTGTCAACTTGAAAATCCGTAATTATTTGAAAAAAAAATTTATTAATCAAGATTTAATAAATTATTATTTAAAAAACGCACTTATGTCCTTGGTTCCGGTAAGGGAAAAAATATAATAATAACCGCGAAGGATCCTTCCTCCACGGAAGCCACCGACAGACTGACCTCCCGCCACTAATTCCAATGCAGATATTATGTCAGCTAGTATGTCATCACGTCCACCATCTTGTTTTCGTCTGCTAGAGTGCACTACCACCATGTTAGTTTAATTTTTACCTGCTAAAGTGCAGTAATTATTTTTTATTACTGTGACTCCCGCCATATTAAATTTTGGACGCCATCTTGGAAATTCGTTATCATTAAGCTATAAATTCGGGAAAAATCACAACATTTATAAATAAAATCAGCAATTAATATACTAATTAATTCGATAGGTCCTGTTCTTAGATCATTGGTCAAAACTAAAAAAAATGTATTTTAATTAAAATTACCACAAAAGTGACAGGTTCGAGAAATAAAACACCACTTTTTCACAAATACAATTTATTACATAATTTATACGTACTACAGGAACACTTGCGAACGTTAGCAATCTTATAAACATTTAATTTTGCATTAGCTTAAACAGACTAATTCTTAGCTCCAATCGGTTTACTGAAGATAGAGACTAGCCAGATCCTTTGCCTACATAGTCTTTTTATTCCCGACAGAGATTCTCGTTACTGAGTTTAACAGACTGCATCACATCGTCGGAATTGTAAATGGTAGTATTCATTGGCTTGAATGCACACTTCTTCACTTTGTCCTCAAACAGATATGGTTTGCCATATACACAGTCCAGCCACAAGTTATATTTTAAAGGCCCGTATGTAGCTACCTCATCAGTAAGCTGATTGATAAAATGTCCTGCCTAATATCGTCAAGAAAAGTACAAATGTCTTTCGACTCACTAAAGGTATTGAGATAATAATAGTCTTTCAACGTTCCACGAAATGCAGATTTCGCCAAATGGAATCCGTTATCATTTACCTTTAATGTACCGAGCACAGTCTTAAACTTAGATTCATGTCCAGGCTTCATCTCATTTGGTTGCTGATCATTTGTTTTTGTACTTGTACGCATACGAGTCTCCAATATAAAGCGAGGAGTCAAAATGTCTGCAGGTTGGTCATCAGTCAATGCGTGTAAACCAAATATGACACTCATCGCAGCGAAACTTGTGTAAAGAATCCTTTCCGTACAATTTGCTACTCTCATGTCTTCGTGCATTAAAGGAAAATGCAAACGACATATCACAGTGGCTGCAAGGGTGTCTAGTTGTGAAGACGAACCTTTCAGACCCGAACCAGATGATAAAGTTGCTGGAGTTGTACCAATTCCCGGTGTATTCTTAAGCGAATCAATCAATCGTTGTGGCAGAGAAACCTTTTATTTGCTGCTGTGGTGCACGACATTTGCATGTCTTTTTATGTTTTTTCATATTCTTATCTAGCAAACGGTTTATGACATTTCTCATAGCAAAATATTTTGCGAGGAGGATTCTTAGCACATTCTCTCTTCTCATGTAATCGAGCATTACTTTTTTTCGAAAATATCTTGTCACAGTAACGACATCGAGGCAGGATAGAAATTTTTAGTCATTCTTGAGTCGTTTTGTGGAATTTTGAGTCCAAGATGACCGTCGTGGCGTCACAATCCAAGATGACGGACATCGGCTCCTGCTCCTTAAGCCGAAGATGGGGCTCGGACGCTCATTTATATACCACTAACTTCCCCTTTAAATAAATGGTAAATTTAAATTCATGTTATATATTAGGAAATTTTCGACAGTTTATATTCAAACATTAATAATTACAGCCACAAACATTTTTAAGCGTTTACCAAATATTAGATGAACAATCTTTGTCCAAAGTAGTTATGTATAAATTTAAAAAGTTTGTACATTCACAAACATTAAAAACACGAAAATACTATGATATATTATCAACATTGGGATCGAAAAGATAAAAAACAACATTTTCGGAATAAAAGTATAAAAAAAAAATTCAAATAATTTTTACGTGTAATCATAAACCCGTCGTTCATAAAAAGAGGTAATAGTCGCCATTTTGGCTTCTTGCAAAAATCTTATAGTAGATATAACGTTGTAACAAAAAAATAGACATTTTGCAATAGTTTCTCACTCTGGGCCAGGCCAGAAGAAAAACTCGCCGGGCTGATGAGTTATTTATTTTTGAGTGGTCGGTGGGAACAAGTGCGAACCCTAAATGAACTCCCCCTCTCCGCTGACACTCTCTGAGTGGCATCAGTCTCCGCACGCGAAAATAATGGTTCGTTGTTGTGAGAGCCCGTCGCGCCGCCGGAAATGACGCGCTGCATATTAGATGGCTTATATTTCACAGCATTCTCGTGATTCACGGCAGGGGAGGGATTCGCTGTTTCCGGGCCGCGTGTCACCAATCAGCGCGGGAAAAACAACACCAGCCCAGAGCACCCACCCTTCTCCCCCCCCCCCCCCCCCCCCCAACCATCCTCAAAAACATACACACTCCAAACGGCCTCGCATTTTTTCACGATTTAAACAGTTCAGCTAAGCTAGAATGTTTTTCAGGGAATTTTAATGGAGATACGAATAGTTACGCAAGTAGTAAATGGATGGGACTCCGGAGGCAGTGTATAGGTTGAGGTGCCGTCACCTTGATTATGACATTGCGGCGGCCGTCTTTGATGCCAATGATCTTTGACTTTGACATTGGCCCCAGCGGCCATTTTGGATTAAATTGACCCTTGCTGCCATTTTGCATTTTGCTATTTTGTTTTTCACAATTTTTTTTCTCTAGAACTTTCTGTCAATTTGAGTTCTGACTTCACATCCGCAATCTTGGATTCCGCAATCTGGGATTTTGACATCATATACACCATTTTGTTGTCGCGTGCTGGAGGTAACCATCTTGGATGGCAAATTTTTCGCTATATGTGTTTATACTGTTTGTTCCTAGAGTATACTAGTATTGCTCTGTTTCATTAAAATAAGGTCGATGCTCTACTATGTACTATGCCAGCTCGGACCTCAGACATGAAAATCACACACCTTAGACTATACTTTCATCGAGACATTTACTAGATTGAGAATTAAATAAGATAAAAGTATTTATAAATAACGTATATTTGCAATTGCAATGTTTTTAAAAATAAGAAGTAATAATAATATAACATTATCATAGAAGCCGATCAACCATCTTTGTTTTAAATAATTACTACTAGAAGTGATAGTGTCACAGATTGCACACATCGTCTGCTAGAAGGCAATGCCGCCA
Source organism: Bacillus rossius redtenbacheri (assembly GCF_032445375.1). NCBI lineage: Eukaryota > Metazoa > Arthropoda > Insecta > Phasmatodea > Bacillidae > Bacillus > Bacillus rossius. The sequence goes on along the minus strand of NC_086333.1, from coordinate 36,073,023 downwards.
TCTTGGATTCCATACTTGCTTCTAGGACCCTAGTATCATGTAGTGCAAATATAGTCTGCTAGAGATCGCTGCGATCATATTAGTTTATTTTTTCCCCACTAGAGTACAGTACCCCGATCACCAGACTGTTCTAGCCATCTGCTATCGTGTAGACCATCTTAGCTGCTTTATTAAAAACTTATAATAATCAACCTAGAAATTAGAAGAAAAATTTAAAATTATTTAAATAAATAACCCATTAATATAGTAAGTAATTGATTCGATGGATTATGTTCTTGAATCGATCCTTGGTTGAAATAAAATGGTTTATGGCCTATGTGTTAATACAAATGGGAGCGTCTGTCTTATTTTATCGGAATTGGCTTGGTAGTAAAGTCATCATTTAGGAAAAAACATTAAAAATGTTGATATGTAGTAGAACAAAAGTGATTATACTAAGTTTAAAAGTATGTAAAATAATAAGGTAATATAACATGTGTGATTTTTCAATTTAGCGTTTGCGGAAAGACAGTACGCGATTTTACAAAAGTTTTTGGGTAGAGAAACTGTCGGTACAATGCTTTTAATTTATAAATATAAATATTTACATAAATGTATTATTTTACTCCATTACTTCTTGACATCCGATTTTTATGAATTTTAGAACCGAGATGGCCGATATACATTCTATCCTATTAAAACACTAAATTGCTTATGGAATTGTCATTTAATACATGTACAACGGTTGCACTTGGAGTCACGGGCCAGAATAGCGCTAACGAAAGGGCGTATGCTTTAAGTTTCAAATATTATTTCTTTCTCATTTTATTTAAGCTGAAATAATACAAGATAAGTGATAGATATAACAATTTTTCTTTACTCTTATACCACTGTGTTCTGATTAAACTAAATTAATAATTTACAGATCTGAGTGAATCAGAACCTTTCGCTACTAAAGATAAATCGAGACATTCAGCAACGGTACCACACTAGTTTTGTGTGTTTGAGTCAGGTCACTAGTATAGCTTGGCTGGTATGGAGACAGGTTCCAGGTTGTGGTGTGTGGTGGGGTCAATGACCGACCGTCTTTTGACTTTACGGCGGCTATTTTGGTGTAAAATTTCAAGTTTCCTTTAAAATGATTAAAAAATCCTATAAATTCATCGAAATTACTCTATTTCAAGGGGAAAATGTCCGATTTGAGAGAAAATTTCTAATTTTTTTTTAAATTCCAAAATACTTAATTAGAAATATTTCAAAAGATTTTTCCATTAAAAAAGTTCCTCAAATCGGCTTAAATTCCCCATCGACAAGCCGTACAAAGCAGCCGAGGTCATGACTTTGACCATGACCGTAAACTTAAAATTCTTTATATTTTGACAACAAATTGGGGAAAATTCCAAAAATATAATAAAATTATTTCCTTAAAATATTTGATTACTTAGTTCATTTGGGTCCTCGGTTCGATTCCCGGCGAGAGTAAACATGTAATATGTGCATAAAAACACATAATTAAAATTTTAACAAAATTGTAATAAAACACCTGCTTACGTCAAACCTGCCATCTTGGATTCTAGAACCTTCCGCCATTTTTAATAGTGACGTTAAGACCGGCATCTTGAAATTACGTAACTATAAATCTAGAAAAACAATAAAAATTATAAAATTAATAAAAATTATTTAATAAAATTGTGATAAAAACGCACTTATATCGTGGAGCCAGGAGTCATCGGTTTGAAACCGATGACTCCTTCCTCCACGGAAGCCACCGACAGTCTGATCCCTCACCACTAATGCCAAGAAATTTATTACATCAGCCACACTATTACGTCATGGCAGCCATATTGTCGGATGTCTTGGCCACCACCTGGAAAATCTATAATTATAAATTCGGGAAAAATAAAAATTCATTAAAATATATTACTCACTATGATAATGATTTACTCGATTGATTCCTGACCTAGGCGGTTATGGGCCGCTTTTCAATGGGAAATTAAGCTCCTTTTTAGGAATTTTAGTTTTTTTAAGGCAAAATCCTTTGGAGACATTACGGATTTGAAATTTTTAATGAAAACATGAGAAAATTTCCCTCAAAACGGGAATTTTTCCTCGAAATAGGGAAATTTATATAAATTTGGAGTAATTGTAGTTATTTTTGAGAAATTTTGGGGAAGTTTTACACCAAAATGGTTGCCGTGACGTCAGAGGTTGGTCGTCATTGACCCCACAACACACAACAACCTGGAACCTGTCCCCAGACCGGTCGAACTACACTACTCTGGCCTAGTTTCTTACCTCTCTTAGAGACAGAATTTCGGAAAATGGTAAAGTTTTTTTGTTATTTTTGCTAATAATATCCATGTAACCTATTTAATTTGCATTATCAGTTTTAGAGGTATGACTTTTTCAAATATAAAACCAAGCGTATCCTCTTTTCACCCGTTAGCTATGGAATTTATAAAAAAAAAAAATGACTTTTTGTATGTTTCAGATTTTATTTTCTTTATTTTCACGTTATTAGCTTCAGACATTTGATATTATGTTATAAAAACAAACATAACACATTTTAACCCTACTAGGGGTGAATTCAAGTAAAAAATATAAATTAATTTGCTGTTAAAATATGTTTATTATATCAAATTAATTTCTATTTATCAAAATTTTTTAAAGTTATGAATTTTTTAGTATGAAATAATAATTTTATCAAATTAAATAAAATATCTATTCGTTACACTTAGGGTAACATTTTTATAAGTTGCGTACATAATACTTGACTTGCTTAAGAAATGTAACAATTTATTTATTAAATTTTTATTCCTTCAATTTTTACCTAAATAGCAGTCAAATTTCTAAAAGTGAAAAAAAAGCACTACTTTACTGTTCATGTATGATATTCAAACGCAGATTCTTAGCTTTCATTCAGCTACCTAGGGTGAAATAAATTATTTTTCGTAAAAGAGAAACTATAAATTCTTACTCTTCTTAAAGGTGAAATTTCGGAATATAGATACGAGTCGTAAGTTGTTTACTATTCATATTCAAATCATTAGATTTACCGTATTCTCTTCCGAGATATTTATCATAAAAATATTTTTTAGGTATCGTCTTGTGTATAATTTGGAAAATATCTTACGGACAACAAGTTTCATTAAAATTCGTTTAGTAGTTTTGCGTGATGCGGAAATAATCAGATTCACAAACAAAATACATGTAGCAGAATTGTATTGGACACTTCTACTGGTATTGAGTTGATAAATACAGTCATTCCGATACATCCTCTCAAGAACTAAAAGCCTAGTAATAAATATGTTAAAAAAAATTATTTCTACCTGTGTCATTACAGTTTTAATTAATATTGATATAAGGGGATTATTGGATGAAAAATGAGGGCATTGTAGTGCATAATTAGTGACAAGGATATATATATCTCCTCTCGAGATCCTTACAGCCTCGTACTATCATATTAAACGTCTCGCTCGGACTGCGTATTTGCAACGAGTGGGTTCCGATACTGTTGATTAGTATTGATTAATTGATTAATCGGTAGCAGAACAATTAAAAGAAATTCACTTTCCTTGATTTTAACAATCGTTCTGAAACGCTTAGTAGTGATATTTATTACTGGCCACTGAAACCTGAGAATATTGGAAAAGTGTTTATTTCCTCCAAATATTGTTTTTTCCAGTGCGATATTACGAGCTTTTAATAATCCGAAAGGCGGCATTGTAGTATATCGTATGTTGTTTTCAATTTAATGATATTGATATCTGATCCTTACAGCCTAATACAATCATATTGAATGGCTCAAAAAATTTTTGTTTACAGCAATTGGATTCCGATATTGTTGATAATTACTGAGAACAATCATGAATCGACCACGAAATAATAAATAGCAGTTGTTTCGGGACGTTTGTCAGTGTTACCAGTGTCCATTAAATTGAGATTATTTTTTGGATCTCGCTGTTGTTTGTTAATCATCCAAAATCTCTCTTTTTAAATTCCGCCTAAGTTTTACAATGGAAACCAACACTCGATACGGAAGATTGTCTCTCACTTAGCAGATACATTTGAATTTTAGTTTAGTGATAGTGTACCGCTTCCGAAAGTAAAAAATATATATATATAATAGACGATAAAAAAATTATATAATAAGATTTTTTTTTACTATAGGTAATAAGTTATATAGCAACTAAATTTTTAAAGCAATCTCTGGTAAGGTACTTGATAATTACCTGTCCGACCATAGTTTTAATTCTATTGGAATCTAATTTTCTTTTACTGTATGATAACAAACTATTTTATATATATAAACTTTAATAATATTTGGTTTCAATAAATAATACTACCGTATCAATCTCCTTTGTTTACACAGCTTGACGATGCGTAACTATATCCATTTCAAATTTATTTCAAGCCAGGCGTATTAATAAAAATATACGGCGCAAATGGAATGCAAGAGAGAAAATATCCTCTCTAAATTGTAGCGGTGGCGCATTCTGTTGAGTAATGGTCGCACAGCATAGTACGGCCCAGCTCATGAAACAACGCACATTCATTACTTCAAAATGACATTCCCGTGTAGATATCCAGCCACTGCGCCACACATGATGAGCTAAAGACGACGTCACTGGTATACACACACTTTTGTAACTAACGCATATGGTACTGTTAATGAGAATCTTCCTGTTAATTTAGTGTGTTAAAAGTTTTAGTTTATAAGATACCCGAATGTGTAACCAAAATTAATGTTCGTTAGTTAAAAATCTTTAGAATTTTTTCTCAGTCATTATGCAAGTTATTCCTATAAATAAATAAAATTATTAAACCTATCATTGACCAAATATAAATAAGTGTAATAGGTACATTGCCTTCAAATATTTCGCTTTATAATTTATTTATAGAACCTGATAAAATCAAACATCAACATGAAATTCATTTCTGAGTTATTCTAAGGATGTTATAGCTATTCACAAAAATAATAAGGTTATGACATCTTAAAATATTTGAAATTCATACTTATCCCTTTAGAATACCTTACGTGTTGTTAATTTGTTAAAGGAAATATCATTCGGGTTGAATATGAGTAGGTGTTACTAATGGGTAAGCAGGTGTAAAATTGTCAGGATCACCTAAAATATAAGGTTCTATTAATGTTAAATATGTAAATATGTTAATAGTATAATTATGCAGATAAATCCTACTATGTCTTTTAATGAAAAGTAAGGATGGAATGGAATTTTGTCAATATTTCTTTTTATTCCTATTGGGTTATTTGATCCGGTTTGATGTAAGAATAATAAATGAATTATAACTATCGCTAAAATTATGAATGGTATAATGAAATGTAGGGTGAAAAATCGATTTAATGTTGCGTTGTCTACTGCGAATCCACCTCATACTCATTGTACTAAATCTTGACCTAGATATGGTTGCACAGATTGCAGACATTATTATTCAGCGTAGGCATAAATATATGAGAATAGTTTACAGAAAATAAAAATTATACAACCCGTAAGTCACAGTTTTGTATGAGGTGTATATAAATGTATGACCTTCGGCAGGGTCCAGAAGAGGAGCTGAGGAGCCGACCGCAGTAATGGATTGTGACATCACGGCGGCCATATTGGATGACCTTGACCTTCTACCCTGACCTTAAACCTTGACCCCAGCAGCCATCTTGGACTCCGCCATCATGGATTCCGCCATATTGGATTATGCCATATTGGATTCCGCCATATTGGATTCTGCCATATTGGATTCTGCCATCTTGGATTCTGCCATCTTGGATTCCGCCATCTTGGATTCCGGATAGTTGAATTTAACATCCACCAATTGGTTTTCTGTCATTTTGTTTTCTTGAGCTTTCCCCTTTTTTGAATTATGATGTCATCCTAGCAATTTTCGTTACGGTCACCATCTTAAAAAAACGGCAATAGCCTAATAATCCAATTGGAAATTATTTTTAAATTCATAAAAAAAATGATTTAATCAATGTGTAATAGAACTTTAATTAAAAAACACAGTTACATCATAGAGTCCTCGGTTTTAACTTGGCGAGGGCAAAATAAATATGGCGATGACTCCTTCATCCACGGAAGTCACCGAAAGACTGACCTCCCACCACTAATGCAAAGGTATATATCGCCAGCTAGTATGACGTCAAGACTGCCATCTTGTTTTCATCTGCTGAAGGCCTTCTTGATTTTGTCTGCTGGAGGCCACCATCTTGTTTTCGTCTGCTAGAGCGTGCTACCGCCATCTTAGTTTAATTTTTATCCGCAAGAATGTAGTAATTATTCATTACTGAGCTGCCGCTATCTTGATGTTATGACCGCAATATTGAAAATACTTAATTATTTAGCTAGTAATTCGAAAACAATTAAAAAATTCATCAAAAATCTACAATCAATATACGGATGGATTTGTTGGATTCCTGTCCTTGGTTCGATTATTGATCGATGCAAAAAATAATTTTGTGTAAAAAATCTTAATTTCAAAAAAAATATGGTGGAAAGTTCTAAAAAAGCCTTTAGTTCCTCTTTAAACAGCCTCCAGTAAGCCTTTTGATGACATTTATTAAACACCATCTTGGAAGTTTGTAATTATTAAGCTAGAAATTAGGACAATTCCAAAATCATAAAAAAATCATTTATTAATTTAATGATTAAAATCGATGGATTTCTGGTCTTACTTCGATCCATATTCAATGCAAAAAAATATTAGATTAAAAATACCATAAATGTGACCCGTTCAATAAATAAAACACATCAAGTTATTTTACAAACAAAAACAAATCAACAAAATCTACACTACTACAAATAAAAAAAACAAATTAATAGCTTTCCTCGATTTCTACAGTCTTCTTAGAGTTTAAAGCAAGGTCTTAACATGCCTTGACATGTCCTTTCGGGGCAGTTCCACATGACAGTTAACTACCACAATTTTCACACAGCACAGAGTCCTAAGTTTCGTTAAAAGGACATTCATATATTTAATGATAGATTGCATTTTTTATGCATACAAATGTCTGCCACAGAAGATAAGGCTTGATTCTGATGAAAACACAACTAGTCTGTCACGGCACCTGATGTGTCCTTTTAATATTTCAGTAATTTTTAAACTGACTACTACACATGTGGCACTGTTATTTGATTCGCTCAGATTATTTATTATTATTACAATTTATTGTGTAATATTTAATGGCGAATCTTCAAGTTTTTGATGATGTCACAGTACATACAGCCAGGTAATGGAACACCGTTAGTTGCTGCTTCATTGATTATTTGTTTCACTGCTGCTGAATGCTGGAACAGTTGATGAAACTGCTGACGCCGATGCCAATGGCATCTGCGTCAATGTCGTCGTCGTCGCTGCCATTAGGGTCCCCGTTGTCGATGGTACAGACGTTGAGTTCATCTTAATATATATAAATCTCGTGTCACAATGTTTGTCCTCAATGGACTCCTAAACCACTTAACCGATTTCGATGAAAATTGGCATTTAGGTGTAATATTTTCCAACTTGAGAGATAGGATAGTTTTTATTTCGATTAATGGTCTTAATCTTAAAATTTTAGAGTTTTCTAATGTGATGTATGTATGAGTTGGCAGAAAATCACCACGGCAACGGCTGTAGCATTGTTGATGCTTCATTCGTCTCCATGGCAACGACTATTTCATTGTTAGTGTAGTCCTCATCACTCATTAAATACAGACCACCAATTTTAAGATATATACAGGTAAATAACTATACACTGGTAGAACAAAGTCGGTCGGGATTTGAAAGTGATATAAATTATTCAAATTAAGAAGACAATTACTAACTACATCTGATTTCTAAAAAGGTCCCCTTCACCAAGTCAACTGATTTCGATGAAAATGGGCATTTATGTGTAATTTTTTCCAACTTGAGAGATAGGGTAAATAAGAGATTTGGTCTCATTTCCCCCTCCCCCCCCCCCAATTAATACAACCGTGCGAAGCCGGATCGGGCAGCTAGTATTTAAATATGGTAATGACGCCATCGAGTACTTCAGCTTTGAAGTCAGAGTAAAACTCTTGCGTAACTGTCCTCAATCTTCCACAAAAAAAAAAAGAAAAAAAAAAACAGGAGAACGAAAACGAGCCCAGCATCATATGTAGCAAAGTACTAACTATCTTATATCTATTTGGCCAAGTACCTATTCTGGTCCTCTTCACTTCAGAAACGTTTCACAACAATGTTTTACGAAAACGTTGCATTAAAATTAGGCCTGGAAATTTTACTTTAATCGCGCCCAAATAGCTTTTAGTTAAAAAATAAATTCATAACCATACCATGTTAGCATGATATTACCGAAAGTGGTTTTGCGTAAACCTGTTTTACTTTCGAGTAAAGTACGCAATTTTATAGCTTTTATCATTGTATTGAAGGATATATTTAACATTGATGAAATCACATTTACGATCTTTGCATTTCATGAACTAGCCAATTAAGAAAATGTGATGCATGTCCCTATTTTATTTTTATTAAGTTGAAGGCCTTTCCAATGAAGGCGCAAGGTATTCGAGCTGATAATGCCTTCAATTACCAGGAATAAATACATCATCCTAACCGAGAGGGTGGGCCTAATTCTAGTATATTTGGAATAACTGGGTGCTATATGTGTTCCACAAAAAAGCCAGAGAGAAACCAGTTTAACAGGTAGTCAATTCCTTTTATTTTTTAATAATAATAAAAAAATACTTTACGTGTACCTCAAATTTACAAATAATATCAGTACTATATATAATGCTGATAATATGATTAACAATGTAATAATGTTTCACGTTATTAAGTTTCAAACGCACAAAGCTTATAGAAAATAAATAACAAAGCATTTATTACAAACTATCGCCGCAGCGATTCAGTAATTTATGAACACATTCAAATGGTTAATCTGCAAGGGGAAATTATTCCCGATAAACAAGAACACAAGACAGCAAATGCTAGCAAGTTTTACAATACAATTATAAGAACTAGAAGTATTATGAGTTATATTGACCCCTCGCGACCAAAGTAGGGACACGTTACATAAGGCACAATTAAAGACTAAAACATAATTCACTTATGCGTTAAATAAAACACGCGAATTAGAATATACGTGTTATACATAACTATCTAAATTATAAAAATACTGCGTTTTTTTAATATCTCGGGGAGACCCATAATTAAGAAATATACGAGGTTAAGCAAGCCCACAAACATAAAAGGGCAAAACATAGTTTAACTCAAAGGAATTTTCAATAGGTGACACCCGAAAGAGAATTTAGAAAACAGGAGCATTTGAGCATTACATCGCAATCTACATTATGGTAAGGGTCACCGCCCTACTTACATTTCCGTCTCCCTGAAGAAGCTTTCACTACTAAATTACAGAAAGTTGACTACATGATACCTATTTGGTTCTAGCTCTCAGGTGAGCTCTACCCAGACTACCTATGAGAATAAGGTCAAAAATGGCTAACCAAGCCTTATAAATGATCGGCATGATGCAGCGCGCATGCTTCAAACCCCAGGAGGGGAGGCCAAGACCGACAATGTACTAATGAAAGAGGAGGGGAAAGGGAGGAAGGAAGCGCCAACGCCCGCCGCGGCGCGCGATGTTCAAAAACAGCGTACCCGACTGCTTCAAAGTTTTTACCATTCTTAAAATATTTAATTCTTTTTTTTATAGTTATTATTGTTCTTAGGGTAGTTAATTTATTTCACTTTACTACAGATATCTATAAACCTCCTTTTACACTTAAATTAAAATTAACTAACCAATTCTTATTTAGTTGGTTTTAGTTTTTAATTATTTTTATATATATTATTTACCCTGATTAAGGTTTCACTAATATAAGTTATCTTAAGATATGTTTATTTATCATTGGAAATATCTTAAATTAGGTTTGATTGGATAACTATTTTTATTAATGTAACAATTTTTACAATATTTTACCCCTTTAGAAGGAGAACTTAAGCAGGTATTGAAAATATTTGTTAGAATTTGAATTTTCATAAATCATATAGCATATCGCATTAACATACATCCCTGTTCATTAACTTCAGAGATCTGATATTTATATTTAATAAAAACTGCACACCTTTCACCCCTTTTGTATTTGAATATAGAAATATATCAAAGGTAAAAATATGAGCCTACTATTAAATCATATAATTTGATTTTTCTTGCTCAGTGTCTTCAGGCCAGTTAAATCTGCTTGAAAATATAAATTATTACCATAAATATTAAAATACCGCAGTTTCACTGTATTTGAGGTCAAAATTAAAAAAAAAATATATTAAAGCGTCCTTCGTAACTCATTACTAAAGTCGAGCGTGATACATTTATTACAGTTTGCTTTATTTCCTAAGTAAATATTATTTTTTATGATAAAACAAAACTTCCCCATTTTCTCCCGCTTTAAGGTCAAATATTGGAAAATTTACAAAACATATTTTGTATCTAGCCTATATCCATTGTTGTTTTTTTCTTGTCATATCTAGTAGATTCAAAAGTATTTTTTTCTTATAACCAAACTTTCCCATTAATAACTCTGGAATATCGCAAAGTGGTAAAGTAAAACACGTGTGGTTTTATGATTTTTGTTATTTACGTCGTACTTAATAGTTTGCGGATAACATATTATTAAAAAAATATAAATCACATTGTTTTCAGCCCCTGAAAGGACGAATTTAGATAGAAAATAATACCATATCTAACTACTCTGCATGCACATTATTATTATTTAATTCTTTCCTCTAGTAACAATAGATTCGAAAGCTTTCAGTTCTATTTTTAAAACAACTCTTGCTCCTTTACACCCAATTGTGGTGAAATTTTGCAAAAATAGTATAATTTGGACTGCATTGTTTGTATGTTTATTTTTGGAACCCAATTTATTTTCTGATACTTTATTAAATTCGAAGAATTATTTATTTATTTTAAAACAACTATTACCCTCTTTTATACTCAATGAATTTTGAATCACGCCATTTTTGTAAGGGTTTATTTTTTACATAATAGAGAAATTTTGGTAGGAATAAGTTTCTGTAAGTTTATTGACGATAGCAAATATCTGTCCTTATTTTTGATAAGTTTCTGAAAATTTATCTTGTTTCCTTTACTCGTCATCTGAGCTAATGGAGACAATTACCTCACCCGGCTCAGGTTTAGCGTCTCTAAGCACAAAATAACAAAGGAAAATTTAATTAAAATGTGCAACATTTACGAAAATAAACCTTCAGGCAAAAATAAAATAAACTGGACTGGGCAAATAAAAAATTGAATGAAGTAGTTTGGAGTAGCATTTTAAAAATATTTATGGAATTTTTTAACTCTTTTATTTTCTTACTAATCTCTTCCTCACAAATCCCAAACTTATTTACAACGGTTCTTTCTTGACCGTGAACAGGGTGTTGCTACAAATATACTTATGACAAAAAAATTACTAAAAAATTTATAAACAAATTACAATAAAAACAATATTCTATCCAGCTAGTTTACCACATTACTTGCTGTTCCTTCACGCGACCACAATTAAAATTTCTGACCACACTTCATGACACAATTAAATAAAATACGTTAACAGCAAATAAATACACCCAATACTGATAAATATTTTACATTTATGCTAGCAGTTTATTAAATAAAACGGTAACTCCCAAATATATTCATGCCAGGCGTCTTGCATACACTACGCCTACCCATTATTATGAAAAAATAGTGACAGTAAAAAATTACAGTTTTCCTCAACAGTCCACGTTCCGGGGAAAAGTCTCTTGTTCGATGCGCTCACTGAAATTTAATGGAGGCGCCTCGTTATTTGCTTCGCAACTTAACCGTCGGTTACCGATGTAAACCAGTCTCTCGTAGCCATACTTTCAAGAGTTTATAATCAGTCAATTAACTTCATTTGTGCGTCTATTACTCCGCTAATGGCAGCTTTTTTTACCACTAATTGTTGCACGCATATTCAGTCACTGCCAAATACGTGGTTCATCTGTTACTTCAACATCACTAAAGTCGGGATTCCCAAACGCTTTCAAAAAAAAAAATTTCAATGGTCATTGACTTTTCTCTGTCCTCTTCGCCTCTTACCTTAGCAGCAGATGTATTCCGACCTGACGGCCGGCGTTCTCATGTTCCCCTCCCAATATGCGCCCTTAAAGGGTAGAACTGGAAGTTCCAGTATCCTTGGGTATCCACGTAACGCTAACGTAATAAAGGTTTCAATACACCAGCATCGTTTCCCGACCCGGCGCTCGAAACGTGTCTGTAAAACAAGGAGCTGCGACAAGCGATCCCGCCGCGACTGCTGTCCAGACCACACCCGTGACGTCACGCTCTCTAGCGCATAGCGTCGCACTTCACTTCGGCCTCCCTCTTTCTTTGCAGAGTTTCAATATTTTAAGTCTCTTTAAAATACGCAGAACCATGTACCAAATAGAAAATACTAAAAATAACTTCATAAAATCTATAACAAACAGTTTATGTCAATTAACTATTTAACTTTAATAATGTGAAACAACATTCTCAAAGTTAATGGATGTTTTGGTCTTCGGTTCGAGGCTAACAACCAACCGGAAAACTAAAGAGTAAATACTTTTGAGCAAACAGCAAAAAAACAAAAGATGACATTTGCAAAAAAAAATAAATGAATAAAAATAAAATGAGTGGCTTAACAAAAATAATTGCATATTAAAATGACATAGGGCAATGAAATTGGCAAACATGTCACAATCTTAAAGGCATTTTACCCGTTCCACGCCTTTGGGGTGAAATTTGTTAATATTTATACCCTAGAGTTTAGGTTGCCCGTAGAAATTAATAATAAAAACGTGTCATCAAAATCCATCAAAAAGTTTTCGATTAATGATGGAACAAAAAAAACATAATATAAACAGCCATCACTTATGGTTTCGTCATCATTTCCTCTAAGTTACAGTCTTTTACCTCTAACAGTACTATTGTTAGTATAGATATAATGCGGTGAATGATTTTGTTTCTTAATGAAACAAAAATACCTGATTTTAAAAACTTGTTTATGAAAATATAAGATATGATTCAACGTTTTTATTACTTTATGTATATAAAATCCCCACTAAATTTATAAAATTTTGTTGTGAATAGCAAAGTGGATATTGTTTGTTGTAAAATCAAACAAAACCTCTTATACTCAATTATTTATGGAATTATAAAAATGGAAATACGACGTAATTCTTTGAGCATATTATTCTAAAACTGATAAGTATATTGCCCATTATTATATATCTTAATGTGAATTTTTTATTTATAAAATAAACTTATTTAATTTTTTTTATTGAAAACATTGATAATACGTTTAATAAATTAACCAAAAAAGCTCGTTATAAATACTTTACTTGAAAATCTTTGGTGCTTTAATTATCAAAACACATATTTTCACCGACTTAATTTAACTATTCATGAAAATAGTTAAAAAATTTTGGGTTTATACTATTTGATATTCATACACAATCTATTTTCTACAAATAAATTAGCTTTTTATTAAACTTTACCTATCACCTTACTCCCATTTTAAAGACACGTTTAAATTGATATTTTTGCAATAAGGAATATGTAAATAAATGAGAGTTGTAACATTAACAACACAAATACCTACAAAAGCTATCAAAACTATAAACAACCCTATTACTTGGGGGGAAACCGAATAACTTGTGAATCCCGTTACTTGTGTAACAATTATATAATCAAGCTAGAATAAAATGTCCTTTAAAACATAATACTGAATAAATAATATTCGAACTTATGAACGACCTTTCTGGTGAATGTAAAACTATCCATTAGTGCTAAGTTAAAAATAAATACTTAGTTTAACACTATTTAATTAAAATAAAAGTACGATTTATGTTTAAAACAATGTTATATTCGACTAGATTTTGAAAATTTAATTTAACACTTAATTTAATGAAACAATGCTAATTTATGAAATAATTAAAATTTAAATTAAAGTATAGAGTGCTATAAAATCATATTCAAAGTTTTAAGTATTCAAATTAAAATTGTTTTATATATAAGAGCTACTTAAATTTAATTGGACGTCCTTTTACGAGATAGCTCTCCCGAGTGTGACTGAAGCCTACAACTTACGACGTGTGAAAACTAAGTATTAAGACTGAGTAGTAAATATTGGTTCCGACTGGCGATGGTACTTGGTTGTGGTTGGTGTCTGTGGTGCTCACAGCCATATTGGATTTTGACGTCACTTCGGCCATCTTGAACTCAAAATACCCAAAAATGTCCCTATTACGAGGGAAAATTGGCCGTTTTTAGGGAAATTTTCCAGTTTTATGTTCCAAAAAAAAATCTAGAGAGGCCAAAATTCCTCAGAGAAAGGCAATTTTCCTCTGAGAAAGGTAATATTTCTCGGAGAGGGGCAAATTTACTCAGTAGCCACATCATAGGTCATGACCTTGACATTGACCATAAAATTTAAATCTTTAACTTTCAACCTAAATTTACAAAAAAAATATTTAAAAAAATGTTTGCTTCAAATATTTAGCTATCGAATACCTTTCAGTACTTGGTTCAATTCCCGGCGAGAGTGAAATTGTAATTTATATATATTATATTAAAAAATTATAATAACAATTTAAATAAAATTATTATAAAAATTACTTATCACACTCAACCACTTTCGATTCTACAAACGTTGCATTTTTCGTCACGAACGCCATATTAAATATCCGTATTTTTTGTGCTGGGAAATCGGGACGAGTTTTTAAATTCATAAAAAAATTAATTAATAAAAATGCGCTTATGTCATTGAGTTTGGAGTCAGTGGTTCGAACCCGACATGGTCATTCGATTAAAATGGGCGATAAAACTTTCATTCATATAATCCACCCACAGAATGACCTCCGACCACTAATGCCAAGGTAGCTATTAAGTAAGCCAGTATTCCCTCATGGTGGTCATCTTGTTTTCTTCTGCTGGATGCCGCCATCTTAGGTCCACCATCTAGTTTTCATCTGCCAGAGAGTGTTGCCATCATACTATTATTTTAATTTTTACACCCTAGAGTGAAGTATTACCAAACAGTCAACTGTCGCGATATCCACTATCTTAAAATTTGGTCATCATGTTAAAATTTTTATTTTTTTATCTAAAAATTAGGAAAGAATCCCAAAATTCACAAAAAATTACTTTTTAAAATCATGATGGATTCAATTACCTCGGTTCGATTCTTGGCCAGTAGTAAGAGTAACTAAAGATTAAAACAAATTGTAATTTTTGCTTCCCATTATTTTTGTGGAGTTTATTAATCATTCTCTCTATGAAAAAGACTCTATACGGGACACCTGTCCGACGAAATAAATACGTTATCGCTGTGCCAACTATAAAAGTGTAATTTTTTGATACTTGCAATATATTCCAACCAGGTCTTGTACAATGTTACGCGTATAGGCCAAGCGACTCCCAACCAAAAGGTTGTTTTCGACGATACTCGACGAACATTTTCAACAGGCCATGTTCAATATGAGGCGTTTAGATCAGACGTCTCCAAACCACTAGTTCAATCGTAGCCTGACTAAGTCTTACCGATAGACATTAAAAAAAGAAGCGCTATCGGAAACAGATGTAAGGAAATAGAAGAAAAATTGGAAACACATTCAACAAAAAGAAAGCACGATCTGAGGCGCAATCAAAAAGAAGCACACTTTGAAGTACATTTAAAAAAAGGCAGCACAATCTGAAACACATTCGATAAAGAGAAAGCAAAATTGAAAGCACATTTGGAAGCACATTGAAAAAATGAAGCACATTTAAGAAATGAAGCAAATTTAAGAAATGAAGAACATTCATATAAAAAAGGGAGCACATTGAAAAGCACATTAGAAAAGGAAACATATCTGTACGAAAATTTAACTTGGTAGGATACGGTCCCTTCAAAGAGAGACAATCTCACCACAGGGGTACGATATCGCCACACGGATACGATCTCATAAGTAGGATACTATAATACAGGCTACATAAATTTAACAAAACATTATGTACATTTTCACGAACATTCAACTAAGTAGGATGCGATCGTCAATTTATAGTAGGTTAAAATACACACACAAGTCATTAGCTCCAAAAGTCTGCCTCCAACGGTTTTTGCACCAAAGTCACTGGCTCCAAAAGTCGGTGGGTCCAAAATTATTGACTACAAAAATCTTTGGCTAAAACAGCATTTGGCTACAACAGTCTTTGGGTCAAAAAGTCATTGGCTCTAATAGACTTTGGCTCCAACAGTTTTTGTCTCCAAAGTCATGGGCTCCAAAAGTAAATGGCTACAAATATTGACGTCTCCAGATAACTTAATCCTAACAAAAAACATTTGACTTCAAGCGACTTGGCTACGAAGATACAAGACTATAATACTACGAGACTAAGACCCTACAGGACTAAGTGTCTACGAGGCTACAGGACTACAAAAGTACGAGGCTACGAATCTACGAGACTAAGAGGATACATAGCAAAAGGCTTCGAAACTACAGGACTACAGGATTCTTGGCTACGAAGCTACAAGTCTATGAGACTACAAGGCTGCAAGGTTACGAGGCTACATGGCCAAAATGGC
This sequence comes from Bacillus rossius redtenbacheri, assembly GCF_032445375.1. Classification (NCBI taxonomy): domain Eukaryota; kingdom Metazoa; phylum Arthropoda; class Insecta; order Phasmatodea; family Bacillidae; genus Bacillus; species Bacillus rossius. The sequence goes on along the minus strand of NC_086333.1, from coordinate 36,056,434 downwards.
TACGGGACTTCGAGGCTACAGTAAATGTAGACTACGAAGCTACAAGTCTACAAGGCTGAAGGCTCCAAAGCAACGAAATTACAGGGCTATAGGACTACAAAACTACAAGACTACAAGGCAACGAGGCTACACAAGTCTACAAGATTGCAACTGGCTACAGTAGCACAAATAAACTGCAAGAGTTTATTTATCTCATGCAAAAAACGCGTTGCAAGTAGTCTGGATTCATGCAACAGTTGGCGCCACATGCTGTGTTGTACCGGCAATTGTTGTTTTATGTGAGATGCGGGATGCTCACTCACGAACACTAGAGAAGGAGGGCTTCGCTAGACACAAAAAAGAATAAAGCTCGTATTGCATGATAGTGATTCTCAGACGTCTTAAGGCATATTATTTGACTGATTAATGATTTATATCTTTGAATTCAACTTGATTAAATTTTTGCAAGTGCTGATTTAGTATCATAAATTAACATATTAAATGTAAATCTGAATTAAATTGCACGTCTCTTAAAATTAATTTTTTTTTCATGCAGATTGATTTTTCAAAAATAACCAGAATAACTCGGAGTACATCAGCAGAGGTTTCGCCAGGAATAACTAGGAGAATATGGAGAAAACCAACATAACCCCACCATGAATGACCACAAAAACTTGGAGAAACCAACAAAATATTGATGGGATAAATCCGGAGCACACAAAGAAAATTAACGCACATTTTCCTAAATTAAAATTATTGAATTACAAAAAAATTACAAAAATAAATATTAAAAAAATTAAAAAAACACAGCTACTGTCAACATGTTAACTTCCACTTTCTTCAACAAGGATATAGTTCTAGTGCTGGTTATTCCTGGCCAGACTTCTGCTGATTTTCTCCGAGTGCTTCTGGTTATGTCTGAGAAATAAATCTCTGCATTAAAAAAATTTACTTAATGAGATATGCAATTTTATTCAGTGTTAGATTTAATTAGTAAATTTCTGTTACCAAACCAGAGCTTATAATAATTTTATTAGGTGGAATACTAACAAAAAAAACTCATTACTCAGTCAAATAATATGCTTTAAAACAGTTAAGAATCACTATCATGCAAGATAAACATCCTTCTTCTTGGTGTCTAGCGAATCCCTCCTTCTTTTGTGATCGTGAGTGAACATCCCAAATCCAACTCAAAATAGCAACTGCCTGTACAAAAAACACAGCATGTAGCACCAACTGTTTCAAAAATCGGGACTACTTGCAACAAGTTATTTGCATGAGATATATTAACCTTTGCTGCTGAATGGTGCTATAACAGCCATTTGCAGCCATGCAAATTCGTATCTTTGTAGTCATGTAGTCTTTTAGTTTTGTAGACCTACAGCCCCGTAGTCTCGTTGCCTTGGAGCCTTGCAGTCTCGTAAGCTTGTAGCTTCGTAGTCCATTAGTCCTGTAGCCTAGTATTCTTGTAGACTTTGTTGTCATGTAGTCTAGTAGCCTGCAGACTTGTAGTCTCATAGACTTGTAGCTTCGAAGTCAAGAAGCCTGTAGCACTGTAGTCTCGTAGTCCTGATGACTCGTAGTCTTTTAGTCTTTTATACTCGTAGTCATAGTCTTGTAGTCATGTTTCCTTGTAGCCTCTTATATTTGAAGCCTTGTGGCTAGTAGACTTGCAGCTTAGTAGTCTTGCAGTCTCGTAGTCCTGTAGCCTCGTCGTCTCGTCGACTTTGTTGCCATGTAGCCTCGTAGCCTTGCAGCTTTGTAGTCCAATAGACTTTTAGCTTTTTAGCAAAGAAGCATGTAGTTCTGTAGTATCTTAGCCTGTTGCTATGTAGCTTTGAATTCCTGTAAATTCTTAGTCTCGTAGTCTTGTAGTCCTGTAACCATGTAGACTGGTAGTCTCATAGTCCTGTTGCTTTATACTTTTATAGTCCTGCTGCAATGTAGTCTCGTAACCTCGTACTCTTGTAGTCTTGTAGCTTCGCAGCCAAGTCACCTTGTTGCCAAATGTTGTTGGAGCAGTTAGTCCTCAGACAACTGACTTTTAGAGCCATTGACTTTGGGAGCCAATATATTTTAAAAGTTGATGACATAGGGAGACTAAGACGGTTGGAGACAAAGAAAGACCTTTGGAGCCAAAGACTTTTGGAGCCAAATATTTTTGGAGCTAAAGACAGTTATATGCATTGTATCCTACCGTAAACTGATGATCGCATCTTACTTAGTTGAATGTTCTGTAAAATGTAAATCATCTTCGTTAAATGTACGTAAAAAAGCCTCTATAATTGTATCCTACTGATGAGATTGTTTCCCTGTGACGAGATCGTAACCCTGTGGCAAGATAGTATCCATGTGGCGAGATCGTATCACCGTGAAGGGATCGTATGCAACTAAGTTGAATTTTCGTACAAATGAGCTTCGTTTTTAATGCGCCCTCTTTTTTTAATGTGCTTCTGATTTTGTTTTCTTTTTTAACGAAAGAGCTTCCCTTTCTTGAATGTACTTCTAAATATATTCAGTTTTAATGTGTTTTCAATGATGCTTCCTCTTTGTTGAATGAGCTTCCTAATGTATTGCCACTTTATGAATGGTTTTCCAATTTTTTAAATATACTTTTAAATATGCTTCTTTTTTTAATGTGCTTCCAATTGAACTTCCTATTAAAAATGCTTCCGATTTTGTTCCTATTTGTAGAATGTGCTTCCGTTTGCGCTTTATTTTTTGTTGTGCTTCCAATTATGCTTTCTTGTCATTGAAAGTGCTTCCAAATGTGCTTTATTTTTTTATTGTCCATTCGATTCTGCTTTTCATTGATTGATCTTCCGATTGTAATTCCTTTTTTCATGCTACCGATTGGATTGTGCTACCTTTTTATTGATTGTGCTTCGATTGTGCTTACATTTCGTTCATTGTGATTACAAATGTTGTTCATTTTCGTTGATTGTGCTCCCAATTGTGCTTTCTTTGCGTGGATAAGCTTCCAATTGGGCTTCCTTTTCGTTACATTTTTTTCCGATTGTGCTTTCTTTCCGTTTCATTGTGCTTCGATTGTGCTTCCTTTTCGTTGATTGTGCTTTCGATTGTGTTTTTTTTTTTAATGTGTATCGATAAGACTGTAGTCAAGCTATGGAAAAACCTAGTTGTTCGGAGATGCATGGTCTAATCGCCTGATATTGGACATGGCCTGCTTAAAATGTTTGTTGAGTATCGTCAAAAACTACCTGTACCTTTCGGTTCGGAGACGCTTGGCCTATACGCTTAAAATTGTACAAGATCTGGTTCGAAGATACAAGTATAAAAAAATTAGACTTTAATGGTAGTAACAGTGATAACGTATTTATTTCATTGGACAGGTGGCCCTTATAGAGTCTTTTTCGTAGAGGGAATGATTAATAAACTCCACAAGAAATATATGAGAAACAAAATTTAAAAATTATTTTAAGCTTTAATTACTCTTAATAATTGCGAAGAATCGAACCGAGGTAATTAAAACATAGTGATTTTAAAAAGTTACTTTTGATGTATTTTGGGATTCTTTCCTAATTTTTAGCTAACAAAATACAGATTTTCATCAAGGTGACCAAATTTCAAGATGGTGGATATCCCGACAGTTTACTGTCTGTTAATACTTAACTCTAGAGGGTAAAAATAAATATAATATAATGGAAATGTTCTCTGGCAGATGAAAACATGATAGCGGACCTTATATGGCCTACAGCAGACGAAAACAATATGGCCGCCATGACGTCATACTGGCTTACATAATATCTACCTTGACATCAGTGGTCGGAGGTCATTCTGTCGGTGGAGTCTATAAAGGAAGGATTCATCGCCCATTTTAATAAATTGACCACGCCGGGTTTTGACCCGTTGACTCCAAACTCAATGACATAAGTGCGTTTTAAAATAATATTTTATTAATTAAAATTTTATGAATTTTTAAATTCATCCCGTTTTTCTAGCATAAAAAATTATAAAAGTGAAACGTTTGTGGTGGGTGTGACGTAAGTAATTGTTTATTTCAATTTTATTAAAATTGTAATTAAGAATTTTTAATTGATTATACATTTATTAATTACATGTTAACTCTCGACGGCAATCGAACCGAGGATTTAAATGGATTCGATAACTAAACATTTGAAGTTAACCATTATTTGATATTAAAAAAAGGGCCATAACCTTGAAAACATTAGTTTTCCACCAATAAATTCCAAGGTCAAGGTCATGACCTATAATGTGACTTATTTTGGGTTTTTTTGTTAAGAAATTCAATTCAATATTGTCTCCCTCAATATAACTTTCTTCTGAAGCAACACAGCGTCGGAGACGGTTCTTTCAGTCTTCATAGCAGTGCTGGATTGTGGATATGGGAATAGCCTTCAGCTTGTCGGTTGCAGCTGTTTGAATGTTTTCTATTGAAAAAAAAATACGTTCCTTTTATTGTCTTAAAACACGTTTATTGAAACCTGGTCCCTCTACTAAATACTTTCTCCGAAGGCCTGCTGAAGTTTTGCAAATGTTTCCGTTGCACTACATATGTCCAATACTGAAGCAAAACCTGATAACACACCGTAATTAGAAATAGTTGTCACTCGTTTTTAGAACGCACTAAAAAAACATGTTTCACGAAAAAAAAAAAAATCGTTGGGGACAATCAAATTACTCTAGCGAGTTCAAACTTGTACTGAAGTTCTATGACGTGTTCACCTGTCACCCCTACAAGTACCGCGTCTCCAGTGTTGCCAGATAGAACGCTACGTTGCCAGCCTCATTACTTAATTTACACACCTCGTGCATTCTGACTGACGTGGCTGTAACGTCATGACTACGACGGACATCACAGCCCCTGGAATTCACCTCGAACCACCGAGTAACACCCTCACTCCTCTGGAACAAACTAGTGCCGCCTAGCACCATTACCCTCCCGCAACTCACACCAACGCCGCGCCTGATTGCGCCACTGACGGGCCCAAAACAGTGACTAGCGGCCACAAGACCCGCTGCGGCGCTAGCTCAGACATGGCCCTGTGGCGGGAATGTCAGGAATTAGCACAGCATTGCCCTCGAGCCTGGCGGAGCCTCCAGTCAGGCGAGCGAGCTGACAGCCACACCCAGCGGTTACCACGATAATTAAATTCCAATGGCGCTGGGAAATTTCAACAGTGATACTACTTCACACTTTCATATAGAGCTCGAGTACCATCGACTACACACTAAAAACACAAATTATATTGCTACATGTCAATATCTGTAATAGAAAAATTTCAACCATTAAATTATAATTAACTTTGTAAAGTTTATACTAGCAGGAACTAAAAAAAAATGTAAAGCGGTTGTTTCATTAAAATAAACGATGTACATAAATATACCCAAATTACTAACTTATTAAATTTAAAGTTAAAGAGACTGCCTTTACATATCAAGAATGCATGCATCATTTAACAAATCTTTAATTTATTCATTATGAACTAAATGTCTTATCTCGTGCTGGACGATGTTTTTTTTTCTCGAAGGGCAGTGTTTTCAAGAAGAGTAGCTCCCTAAGTGGCGACCAAATTACAGCAAACGCATCGGCCACAGTTACGAAACTGAACTCCAGGGAAGCCATATTTTTTCTAACATCTGCTTCCGAAATCGTGGCGTCACTACAGCAGGCTGAGCATGAAGGCAAAAACATAAATCAACAGGTATGAGCATCGTGTCATAACAAAACTTGACATTCAATAAAAATAATATTTTGCTTCTAGCTTTGCTCTTTGGCCTTTGCCACAAATATATTTTAAATGTATGGTAAATTAACATGACAGTTAATTAAGTATAAAAATTATACAATTTCATTGGAATCTTAATGGCGGGTAATAGGCATCAATGAAAAACAAGGAATACATAAATTTAAGATAGCAAAATAACCATTAGTATGTAGTATTGATGGATTGATTAGTAACTGAACAACCGATATCATTACAATTTGAAGTCTGACAGAACTGGAACCTCTTTATTTACCTATACAGTTTATGGAATACTTATTTTCCGAAAATTATCAAAATCGGTTTAAAAGTAAATAAATGATTATGTAACGAACACTCAAACAATCTTAGTCACAAAAATTTGATTACACAAACTTTCATGCAATTAATTCATTACGAAAGAAATATTTTTATGAGAAAGATAAAAACATGATTCAAAATATGTCTAGTGTGCATACTTATATGTGTGCATACTTATATGCATATGAGAGATACCTTCAAATTATCTAGAACCGGAGATATTTAAGTTTTTTTTTTCCCCAAGCACTCCCTTAAAGATTTTTAATTATTTTTTTTTTAATAGGAACGCCAATGTGTGTAAAGTAAAATGTTATTTACGACTTTATATCGGACCAGGAAGTTCAATAACTTTGCAAACACAGGCTCATCTGTCTGTCGAGTCCCTGATTAACAAGGACGGTTCCATAAACGAGAGCAAGGGACTGAGTTAGGCCTGCTGCGACATGACCCCTAGAGCCGTGTGTGTTGGGGTGACCTTGTTCTGCGACATGAAGATGACAGTACCGAAGTTTGGCGTAGACTCTGTGTCGTGTTACTAACGGATCCATGCTACACGTGTTCCTGTATCCCATCCACTGACGGTTCCAACAAAGGCTGACACATCGATCGACGCGAGCACACGGGAAGTCACGCTTCACTGGCGAAGCAACAACTATCGACAGGTTTCTGTACAAGTCGTATTACTCGGGGAGTAGACAAGGATCATGTCGCTACAGACTTTGCCACGTCTCCAGCAAAACGTCACGCGCTCTGTTGCCCATGTTTATGGGACTCGACGATGGAATAGCACGAGATTTCCGAAGTTCCAACCAAAATGCATTGGTTCCTGCCGAGAGGTGGCAACCACGTGTTATTCCGATGTCCTATTCCAGGCTATTATTTTATTTTTACGTTTAATACTGTTCCACATGTAGACTTAGTAGGCTAATTCAATAAAATTAAATATATATGCATTAATTATGCATAATTAGCTGGATAAGTGGAACTTTTACATGTTTGTTCAGTTTGGACAACGAGAACCAAATGGAATAAATAAATTAAAATGTTTGGGTTTAAGGGGGTGCCTCCCATTTCAGGTCATGATTTTACATGTATATTAATCAGTGATCATCTTTTAGACTTTCTCAATTGTTTTACTTTCACGAAATGAAAAATATATACAGCTCACACTTTTTGCATAATTAGCTGCCAAAGTTTCATTTTTAACGTTTTTAGGTTGTACAAATAAGGAAAATTTAATTTATTGCAGAACTGAAACTTTTTAGTTTCAACTGCAATGCCACTGGCTACTTCATGATATGGTTTGAATTTCGATCACAAAAACTCATTTCATGTTTCTTTGCTGTCAAAATCGTAACAAATTTGAGAATTTTGAAATTCCCGGTAAAATTAATTAACATTTTCTGAAATAAATTCAAACCATTTCTTGAAGTAGCCAGTGGCATTGCAGTTAAACCTAAAAAGTTTCAGTTCTGTAATACATTAAATTCTCCTTATTTGTACAACCCAAAAACGTTAAAAATGTAACTTTGGCAGCTTATTATGCAAAAAGTATGCGCTGTAGGTATATATTTTTCATTTCGGGAAAGTTTAACAATTGAAAAAGTCTACAAGTTTTTTCTGTAATTACTGTAAATACATAAAATCTTGACCTCAATGGGAGGCACCCTTTTAAAGGCAATGATAGTGACTATTTAAAAAAATGTTTTAACATTTTAAAATCATAAAAATTCTTAATTTTAAAAGGCTATCTGAGATATATAATGCTTTCCTGAAAGAAATGAAACCATATCATACAGTAGCCAATAAAATTACGTCTTTTAAAAGTTACAGTTTTATATTCTATTTCACTTTCCTTATCCAATTTGCAAAAAAAAAAAAAAACACGTTAAATTTAAACTTTTCCAGCTAATCTTGCAAAAAGTATGGGATGTATTTTTTTCTTTTTGTGATAGTTCAGCTACTCAAGAAGTCGGCAATTTTAAACATGTGGAACGTAGATAAAAAAAATTACCTGGAACGGGACGTACGGCCTTAACATTTATAGGCAAATGTAGGCATGCACTCTTGAGGCACGCACCATTGAGCCGATAGACACTGCATTAGCGACGACCATTCGCGATCATGTGGTGAAGCGACAGTTCTTTTATTTTGGCGTGCAGTCAAACGCAGAACTACGTCCAAGTGGTAGTCGCATCAGCCAGGAAGCGAGCCGTGCAGTCCGAAGTGGGAATTGCGGCGCGGTGTGAAAGACATCGCCGAGTGAGACGACAGAGGTGTCACCACCTTGACCTTCAACATGACTTTAAGGTTGACAAATTCCCCACACGCACGCTACCAAGAGAGTAATGTACTCAGCTAACAGAAACAAACCTATCTATACTCGATTTCGCGAAGCCTGAGTCCCTCCTTGAGCATGCTATGTGAGAGTCAAGAAACCAAACCAAACAAGAAATCAACCATTTTTTTTTTCATTTGAATTATCGAGCGTCCAACGGGATTGCAAGATTAAAAAATACAACAGCTTAAATTTATCTTTTCCTCCGAAATTTATTATATGAAATATTAACATACGTTCCGATCATTGCTGTCGCTACAAACGATTCATTTAAGCCATAATGCGTTTAAAACTGTATTGGAATTTCAAAAGTCTTATATGCTTTTTATACCAATTATATAGGCGTTCATACTAACGTCACCACTCATATATCTAAATAGTAATTGAGCGCCAGGTAAAAATAAATAGGTCCTAACATAGAAATATTATTTTAAAAATTACTCGCAGTAACTCTGATTCCAATAAATCAATAGTTATTCAAATTAATGAATTTTCATTTTAAGCTATTATCACTAATCGGAGTGCTCCTATAAAAATATTAATTTGGGCATCCATAATCATGTCTAAATCCTGTGTCCATTATCAACACGCTTGCCCATACAACTATTCCGCGGAAATTCAGTTACTTCAATCACAAGCCCTTCTTTAAAGTGACGTATTTTCTCAAACTCGATTACAATGTCCACAAACACAGCAATTTCGCAAGCAAGAAGACCGGACTCACTGTTAATTAACTGTTTCTCTTTCCTCACACTGACGTATAGAATTCATTAGTAATCAACAGCAATAATTTACTACACATCTGACGTAATATTACGTTAAACTACAGTTTTTACTTAATAGAGTCTGCAGTGAAAATCTAGTATCGTTCTATTCAATTCTATGGTTTGTTACTGCCCAATTAACTGACACAGCAAGTCCCGTGACGCTGCAATTCGTCTTTCGAATTTTTGAAGTTTTTGCCCTCAGCGGGCATACAGCTATTCGTGTGTCGACCAACTTGCTTTGTTCGGCGACGCTGTAGCCCAGTGGCGTGCACCGAAACTCATGGTAGGAGTTCCACGCCTCCTCGTCTGGCGCAGACAGCTCAGTCCACCGCTCTCGTTGCTGGCGAAATCAAGTCCCTCGTCGTCAACAGCAGTCTCGTTCCACACCGCCGACCGCTGTTTATTTGTTTTAGCTTCGATGTTCGGCTCCACTCGGAAGTCATTCCAAAAACAACCGAAGGAAGGGATTGGCAAGCGTGCGTGTCAAGCCCAAATAAATACCAGGTAATTATTTAATATTAGAAAATAAATTAAATTGACTATTAAAATTAACAAAAATTTAAGTAAAGTTAAAAAAATGTACAATAACATATTATGAAAACTAAAATAATAAAGCGATCGTAACTCGGGTTGCCAACCTACGGAGGAAGTTACCAGGTAACTGGTGACAGGGGAAAAAGACGGTTGAAAACTTCGCTAGGTCGAAGAGACAGCTGGAGGGAGCGTGGGAAGCGAAGCGAAAGGGCAAAAGGGCTCTCGGTTGCGTAAGCCCCACCTATCCTTTTTCCCGGCCATCGGCAACGCACGGGCCTGGCCTAACCACGGCTTATCGATCCTTTCGCCTCGACGGAGCTATCAGCGCGGAGTCTGCCGAGTTCCGGAGATACTTAATGCACGTCAGGGCCTCTGGGGAAGCGGTTGATGGGCGAGTTTCTTCGACGGGAACTCGGTTATGACAACAACTCGGCGACGCCGGGGTACTTAACACGTTAACCAGAATAAACTATTCAGGGTGGGTAAACGGAAAGTTTACACGTGGGAGAAATAATTTCCTGACTCCCCGTTGTAAGAATGAATGATAAAACTCTGTTAATTGCATAATTATTCAATTTTCCAGGATAAACTTTACTTGTTTAAGAAAACGGAGCAAGAGATACACTTACCCGCACTAGTCAATGATTATCCTAACACAATTTATAGATCTAAGTTTCTGAAAAGTCGGAAACCTAAGGAGGTTGTCTCTGCTGTCGTCGTTGCGGTGTCTAAAATAATTATTTTTCGCATCGCTGGGTTCGTCTTTTGGTAGCTTTGTTATCTAAGGTAGGATTTTGTCTTTATTTATTGTCATTTTCAACTGTTCTTTGGAATTTTTTTATGACTTATTTCTTCCAAGGAATGAATTTAAATTTAAACATTTGCTTCTTTTGGCTTGTTTTCTGTGCGTTTGCATATTCGCGGTTTATTTTCTTCAATTATTGAGGGTTATCTAATACATACATTATATCCATCAAAAACGTATGTGGCAAAAACATTTTAAACAAATCTTCCGTATTACAAGTATCATTCAAATGACTTGACAATTTAATTATTTCTTACTAAAACAAAATTGACAATAGCGTTTCTATTGTTCCAAAGTGCCAAAAATTCCAACGGGTTGTATTTTGTAAAATATAATTAAAGGAAAGGTCTTTATATTAAGTGAAAATATTATATAAGACTTATATTTTTACAAAAGTAACGACCAAATTCACTTTAAGACTCTATTTTCCCAACACTCAGTCACCACTTATTTCTCAACGCTGATCAAACCCCCTTATTAATTAGTTGCTTGACTAAATAAATTTATATGTATATTGATATTGTTATATGGTGCTTTCTGCTTTGTCTAAATAGTTGTCGAATTGATAGTTAAAAAAACATTTTTTTAGTAATAATGTTTTATATTTTCAGTGCTCATGCATCCTTGATCCATGTAAAAAAAAATCAACACAAATCTCTAAAATGTCATAGATCAGTCGCCAAATATTTTAACAAATCTTGGTTATATTTTTGTCATACACCTGTGTAACTGTTTATAACACACGATATATGTTACGTTTGACACATATTTTTTCTCATATATATTTAAAATATACATTATACTTATATTTGAAAAATATTTAATAAACAAAAAAAACATATTTTATAAATTTATTTTCCCAAAATTATTTTATTGCTTTTAATTTTATAATTAGGCATTACAATTTTTTGTAGGCCTAGATTAAAACCCGTTACTTCGCTTCGATTTCAGAGTGTTGCTCAAATATTATCATTGAAAGAAACGTATGTGATAAATTGACTAATATTTTTAATAAATTAGACACAATAAATTTGTCAAGTTATTAGGTGTGAAATGTATCAACAAAGTATTTCGTACGCGACTTAGGTGTGCGCCGCGTATTGCCGACTGGAGACAGGGTATCCGTGCTGCCTGCCGCCTGGTGGCGGGCCACCCTTCTGCTTAATTTTCCGCCGCGCAGCACGTCGCCACTTTCAGAAGTTGGTTGCCTGCGTCGGCCATGGCATCATCGCCACGTGACCAAGTAGCGACTACTGTATAGGACATTCTGGAAAGAAATGTTCGTTACCAGGCTTGCTGGTATAAATAGGGGACCCCCCAGCAAGCCAGCAGCAGATAGAAAGTGACAGATCAGCGTGAGAGAACCACGACAGAGCAGGCTCCACAACAACAACGACCGCCGCCTGAATCACTACCACGCAACGTCACGCTGTCCGACGGAGAAGCAGTGAACATTCAGCTGGACTTAACCATCGACGTCTGGGAAGACACCAACTAATTTTTATTTTTCTTTGCAAAATGACTTAGCCAATCATCAGTGAGGACGAGCGCAGATCCGAGAAAGAGTACGCAGGTAACGAGTCACGGACGTGAGCAGTTGTAGTACCAGCTGAGTCTACTAAAGACCTGTGCAGTACGAGAAGACTTTGATAATTTGTTTTCTAATAATAAGCCCGCCAAACTGTGACAAAAGTTGCAAGCAAATTTTCAACTGTGAAAATTTTAAAGCAGTCGTGTACGGTGGGCGTGAGTTCCAGAAGGCTATATTTAAGAATACTCTTGAGAACCAGTCTGACTTAGCACGAGTAACGAGAAAACCGAGTTGCTAGCTGAAAAGTTGTGTTCACTGCTGTACTGAACAAAAATTTACATGACCTACCAAGAGTTCGTACGTCTTCGTCGCCGAGATCGTCGGACGAGTCGGCACCCGAGGCGCAGCTCAGGAATCGGGAGGCAGATGTCCGGGTGTGCTGCAGCAACGAGAACGAGCACGGCAGGGGGGACTCGCCGAGCGAGTGTGGGAAGCCAACGAGTTATCCACTCGCTAAGCGAACCTGTCTGCGCAGCCGCAACACTGTGACACCGTAACTGAAGGCGAGTGACAGCTTCATTAAACGCTTTATTGCAAGCGAGTTTCAAAAGACAGTTATAATCTATTGAAGTTTTCAAAGAGTTCTGGTTATATATATTTTTGAAATAGCAATTGAAAAGGAATTTGAATTATTTTAATTAAGTTGCGGAAAGATAATTGATACATTTGTAAATTTGGGTAAAATTATATTATGTGTAAATTTAATGACAGCCTATACATTAAGGTAAAATGAAACCATAATTAAATTTAAGATTAACTGGAAATTAATATTGTACGGCCTTGTTTAACATTCCAGAAAAATGTGTACAAATAATAATTATAAGCCAAGGCCTTTTTATAATTTTAGTAATATTATATTACCAGCTGTGTAATCGCATGTTGTTTGTGTTCACAGAAACTTTATCATACCAGTACATTTGCAGTACAGGAACCACTATAAGAACCAGAAAAATTTGTCAATGTTTATGTTTGTTGGAAATTTAATTTGAAAATAAATTTATATGTACGCGAAGAACTTCTCTCGCTTGTTATTAAAAAGTACCTGCTAGTGTTGTGCCTCATGGGGTACAGCACGGGGCAAGAATGTACTTAGAAGATTAATTAAGAATAAATTTTTTATGATAGACATTTTTTAAATTGAATACGCTTAGGCATTTTAAATTGTAGTAAAGCTTAAGTATTTTATTTTTTCAAAACTTTTGTTTTAAAGTGTTCAAGTATATCTATATGAATGTTCCTTTCGGCACTGGAGTCGCAATGAGGATTAAGGATGGGTCGACCATCTTGGATTCTTTGGATTCGGATGTCAGGGCAGCCATCTGGGATGACATTGACCATGAAATTCACCTTGACCTTTGATCTGAGTCGCCATTTTGGATATCACCATCTTGACATCAAACACCCCAATCCCCGAAAGTTACAATTTTCGTTACGCCGTCATCTTGAAATTCTGTAATTTTTAAGATAGGAAATCGGGAAACAATTTAAAATTAATAAAAAAATTTAATTCATTAAATATAATTTAAAAATTTACTAACGCCATTAAGTCCTCGGTTTGAATCTGACGAGGATATTCGATTTAAAATGGCAATGGATCCTTCCTCCTCAGACGCCACCTGCAGACTGACCTCCTACCACTAATACCAAGGCAGATATTACGCCAGAAAATATGACGTCATGGCAGCCATATTGGGTACGCCATCTTGTTGACGTCTAATGTAGGTCACCATCTCATTTTCGTCTGCTAGAGGGCGCTGCCACCATATTAGTTTAATTTTTCCCGATAGAGTGCGATAGTATTTATACCGTGGCGTAAGCCATCTTGTTGGCCGTCTTGGCCACCATCTTGAAAATCTGTAATTTTTAAGCTAATAATTCAGGAAAAATCCAAAATCATTAAAATATCACTGATTAAAATAATGATTTATACAATCGATATCCTGCCTTTGGTCCGATCCTTGCTCGATGTAATAGAATATAATTTAATTAAAATTATCAAAAAACTATTAGTTTGAGAAACAACAATAAAATTACAAATAAAAATAATATTACATAAATTCTACAAGTACATAATAAGAGCAAAATAAAATTGTATCTCAATATCTACAGTTTTCTTAGAAGGCAAAACCAGCAATTTGCACGCATTGACATGTGTTTTCAGGACATCTCCACATGACAGTCGATTAACCAGCCACGTTCAGTCGGTGGCCAGGTACATTAAGTCAATGACCAGGTAAATCCAGTCGGTTTGTCAGGCTAACATGCCAAGATGGTGACAAGGTACGCCCAGTCGATGACCATGCGCATACGTCAGTTGGAAAGGTTATATCACGTCCAGTATGTGGCAAGGTACCCCAAAAGTCGGTAGACAGACATGTATATTCAGTGACCAGGAACGCATGTCCAGCAGGTGGATAGCCACATCCAGGAGGTATTCTAGACACGTCTATTCAGTGGCCAGACACACACCGCACCCTGAGTACAAGACTATCGTAACTCAAAAAATTGATTTTGTGAGATATTTTTACCATAAGCAGGAAAATATCATTATCTAGGCACTGCACGACTATCGCAATATTATATTTACTTTTACGGGACTTATGGCAAATAATGTAGTGTTGCACTCTGGAAAACATTATATAAGAATATGTGCAAGACTATGATAATGAGTTGTGATAGTATTGGACTGATTTTTGAGTTACGATAGTCTTGTACTCAGGGTGCGACACGTCCAGTCGGTTGGTCAAGCTGTCACCTCAAGTTAATGGCAAGGTATGCCCAGTCGGCAGTCAGGCATGTCTATTTAGTGGCCGGGAACGCATATCCAGTAGGTGGCCAGCCACATCCAGTTGGTAGCCAGACGCATCCAGCAGGTGGTCACACACATCCAGTCAGTAGCCAAGAGGTATTTTTCGTCGATACTCGGCGAACATTTTAAACAGTTCATTAGCAAAATCATGCGCATAGGCCAAGCGTTTCCGAAACCACGAGACCAGGTCATGCACACTGTTAGGTGCATAGGTCAAGCGTCCAGTGCTATTATTCGTCGATACGTGACCAAAATTTTAATCAGGTAATGTTCAATGTCAGGCATGTCGATCAGTCGTTTCAAAACCACGAGGACGACCATATCCTGAGTTAACAAGATAGCGGACCCAAGATGGCTGCCATGACGTCATACTGGCCGCATGCTCGTCGCGTGGAAGTGCAGTACAGGCGGATCCATTCATGTCCGAACAGCAAGAACAAGAGGAAGCCGGCGCTGGTAGTCCCTGACTGACAACTGCCGCAGCTGGGGAGAAGACGAGCCTCGAGCCACGGTGTCGTTGGACCCGAGATATGACAACGAGTGGAAGAACAGCAGGAAGGCGAGTACTTGCCTGACTCCTTGGCCTCACATTCCGCGGGGTTAAAATAGATAATAAGAGCGAGGCGATTAAAAGGGTGCTGATATTTTCCCCCCGTGGTTGACATAGTTCGTAAACACGTACTTGAAGCTGACTTTTAGAAGAGTAGCCAGCATTTTTAATCTTATTTTTTTTTGGTTTATGTAAGGACAGTTTAATTGCAAGCCCAGTGCAAATGATAATTGTTTGTAAAACTGTGAATCATATTTTCTTTGTATATTTTTGTATTAAAATTTTAGATATTGTCTTTGCGTAGCAAGGCCAATTATAGTTTAGCGAGCCTGATAACATTTTCTATTCAAGCAATTGTTACCAGCTGGCCTCTACGTTCAAGACCAGGGCTGACAACCGTGCACACGCTCGCCAGAGAGGGCCAAATATAATTTTATATCAAAAACATCAAAACCTGTACTGTCAGTAAACCAACCCCCCTCTTTACCAGCGGTGCGTGCTGAAGGCAAAAGAAAATTAGCAGAGCAAAAATAATAGAGTAGAAACGGAAACATACTGTCTTATTTATTGTGCAAAATAGTTAAATTATGGATCATGGCTCATTTATGCTAAATAACCAACTACCAAACGCTAATATTGTGAATATAAAAAATATTATCTAACAATAAATACATATAGAAAAGCTAGCCTATATAAATATATAGATTTCTTTAAAGTTCGTAAATAGGTAAAGGGTTCCCCATAAAATAATAAATAAAAATCAATCGTTCGAGCGCTGGCAATTAGTTCTCACTTCACAAGTCCGAAAGGGCGTAAACGTCTCCAACAAGGTAAGTTCCAAAGAGTAGTTACTCAAAAAACACATAGTTTCTATAAGTTCTGTGCACAAAAATCAGTTTAGGAAATCCTTTAAATATTAGCTTTAGTGTTGCACAACGTATTTATACTCACACGCCTCTTTATTAAACTATGCGTGGGGCTACATACACAATATCAATTAGCTTGCAACGGCAATCCATTCATTGACTATTTTGATGAATATCAAAATGAAGAAGTGTCTTTTAATTTCTGTACCATCATCCAAAACGTACTAAAAATTCTTCGGCCTCTAGGCCCCAAATAACAAGACGGGAAGGATACTCCTTACTCTGAGACATTCGGCGAGGGGACCCCCGTCGTTATCGTCAAGGCCCGTGACGGCGGCTGGTGTTTGTAGTTCCATGTTGACCCGTCGGCAGTCAGAACAGCAGTCCCGCCCTCGCTCTCGCGCGATTGTCAGCTGTTTCGATTCGGCCGGTCGGCCCACATCGTTGCCCAGTCCGGAAACACCCGAGCCAGCACCGACTGCACTCACACGTAAAAGAACAGATTTAAAAATAAAATAACCATCCTAAAATATTTATAAAATTATTAATCCTTAACAGATAGAAATAATCCAAATGAAGTAGCAATAAATAGATAAATCAAAGGAAAATAATTACCAACTTAACAAAATAAACCCTAACTAAAGCGAGACAGATACCGATTCGCGCCACATTCGCGTGATACGGTAACACAATAAACACTGACTGAGCCAAGCTGTGTAATAGTGGTAACGCCGTGAGACGCCAGTGTTACGTAAATAGTTATTTTGCGGTAAGAATTATATTTAAAGGTAATTATTGTGATAGTTTTTTGCTGTTAGATAATAGCAGTGAACGGAGTAAATGCACAGCTCGTTTCGCGACACACACACCGCACAACACACTGTTAAGGGTATTCCTGTACTCTTGTAAAACACGGAATTAATAATTGTGTATTTTATGTTTACAGAGCAGTGGTGAGGCCGTGGAGGCTCATTTTTGTGAGAAGGCATTAATCATTTTGTGCAGAAGAGTTCACTATTTGTTAGTTAAAATTGTCTTATGAAATAATAATGAATAAACCTATCATGACTCTGAACCACTTGCATTTCACTCGCCACCGTTCTTAAGACCTTGAAGTGCATTTCCTATAATCTCTGGTAGGTCAGCAAAAGATTGAGAAAAGGCATCAATACTGCCCTCGCGCTCATACTCACAGCGGAACTTTTATCGTGTCTGGGGGATGTTTGGCCGTTTGGATTGGTCTGGCTGCTTACAAACGTTTATAAACAGTTTTCAAAGAAACATATTTAACATTTTGGTTTTCTACTATAACAGTTTCCCTAATTTTATTGACGAACTTCGAAGCGTTTGGCGAGAGTTAAGAACCACGGTGTACCATCTGCCTGGGGAGGTAAGTTTACAGGAGTGCAGAAGCTCACACACAGATAGAAGACAAGTAAGTTATAAAGACTTGGTAACAAGATTCAGTTGTTATGCAAGGCAAGGATAGCAGAGAAATCATAAACAACGGATTATATCAACTTTCTTTTAATATTACTCTGCTTATGTGCCATCAACAACTCATTTACAAGGGACTATAACCAAGTAGCCATACAATTCAATAGTTGGTACAGGCTCACCACTGGCACTGGGAACACAAAACCTTATATGAGGTACAAACCCCACAAAAACACACCTCATAAGCTAAGGCGCCACAGAGAGTGGACTGGAGTGGACTTGATCAGACTTGACTGGAGATGACTTGACAGCACCGTGGCTATGCGTCACTGCAGCTAGACCCGAGCGAACAGGAGACAGGTGTTCACACTTCATTCTGAGGTGGAGGTGCGAGCTGTGACGATGTGAGACAGACGTGTGCTTCCGGATTTGAGTTCAGAATCCTATTCAGTCAGAAATGAAGAATTTTCAGCTAGTGTTTTACTATCGAAAAATAAAAGGATATGATCAAGAAAGTACAAAAACTATCAATAACAACAGCAATGTTATTCCAAACTAAGACAATAAAATTTACCACAATAAATTGCTCTGTAAAAATTAAAAGCAATTAAATGTCTGTTTGAAATATATAGCTACTGAAACGACACAACAATGAAAACCTAAGTAATTAATAATAAGTAAACATAGCATAGGGAAGACATACAAACTAAACATTAATATTTACAGTTTCCATGTAACTTCTAAAAATATCACTGATTAGTAGACCACAAATACTTTCTTTCACCGGTAGGAGTTGCGTTTACAAACTAAATACAGATGCGTGCAAGGAGGATGTGACATCTTGTGGAAATGTCAACGAAGACCGGCTCTCCATCTGGTCTTCAACTTTGGAGACAGCGACAAACCACTTTTGATCAACAACGCTCGGAAGGTTTGGTGTGTTTTTTTGCTGCTTACGTAGTGTCAAGAATCCGTTTGAGACCATCAGGAGGTTTCATTAACTCACGTCGCTATCTGTCTCTTTCTTCAGCCCTTGTTATCGAAGAAAATGAAGGGCCGATTCGGAAACCTAAGTTTTTTTTTTACTTTTTTTCTCATTCTGTAGAGCTTCGGCAGGCTAAGTCATAGAATAAGATCATGGCTATATACAGTTCCCAAATTCATTTGATATGTCTTCTGTGTAATCTCCCCCAGAGTATCCTCGTTTTTTGTTTGGAAATATCTTGCATGTATGTCTGTAGAGATGCTACTTATGTGAATATTCCCATGGCTTGAAAGGAGCAGCTTCGTTACCACTATTAAAATTAGCTTTCAAATTCTTTACACTATTTCGGTATATGGGTCCCATAACTTCATTCATATTGTTTTGGCCATATCACCTGAAATAAAAAGGTATTACACGTGTAGGTATTATCAAAGGGCCCAGAAATTTTGCTGATTCATTGAAAGTCAAGCTTAACATTGAAGTTGTTTGTATAATCGAGACGCTCTGTAATTTTTATTGGCTGTTTTTTTTATTGTAAAGGAAAATCTAATATTATACATGATTCTATAGCTCTTCTGAAAAATAAATAAATTATTACTCTCTGTCATCCAGAGTGTGACAATTAATTTTTGATCCAATCGTGAAAGTAGCTCAGAAGTTACTGAATCTTACAGTAATTCCTAATGTGACATCAAATAAATCACGAGATACTTACAAGCCTTAATGAATTCATATCACTAAGAATAAAAAATGTTAACTTAAAACAACGGATTAAAATAATATAATTAACTGCTCTGTAATAAAAAATGATTCCCATTTCTTTAATTATGCAATTAACAGCTATTTCGGTCCATATTTTAAATATTGGTTTTATGTCAAAAATTGTTTATCTTCGGTATCATACAGCTCTTTATTAACACGCACAGCTTCAGTCAGAAGTTATACTGCTGTTCCTTACTTCTTGCCACACACTTATCCTGCCAATACCCAGAGAACGCACAAAGTGAATGGAGTGCGGGAACCAGAATGAATACAGTTCGTTTCCGCCCGAGTGGAGCCGATCTGAACCCTTTCGCTCCACTCCAGTCGTGTCGAGACCTGTCTGGTCGCAGTGGCGCCGCGCACATAGAGAACGATAAAATGGAATTTCTCACCTGACTTAATTCCGGTCAAGTCAACTCCAGTCCACACACTGTGGTGCATTAGCTATATCGTTCCCCTTTCAACTTAGCCTGATAGCAGGCCTGCCAGCACTGTAGCTTACCCACACCAATAATTATACATCACCAGACTGTAGTTTCAACGACGTGCATATTATATGTATACGGATAAATATACATATGTTGAATTGTACAATGTATACATCGACCACAATAACTTAGTTATTACGAAGGTATCACAACTATCAAAGTAACGAATAAAATTTGTTTAGATTTTTCAACCAACCCTTTGGCACAATTAACAGCTGTAATAATTATTTAGGTTTTCTTTCTAATCCTCAACAGACCCCTCTATTCACAGCTTCATTTAATATCATCACATGGACTGAGCTCCACCATAAAAAATTGGTTGTCTGTAAAGTCGGTTTACGGACGATAGTTTAACGTGACGTCATAACAAAACATTGATGAAATTATTGCATACTTTTATGAATAAAGTTGAATCATTTTTATTGAATTATCACTATTTTATATGGATACAAAGAAGGAGTGAAATGAAATCTACAATTTAATTGATAAATTTACCTTTATTTGCACTCATTAATTCAAATATGTTTATTACTTTAACGAAGAGATTATTTTAACTATAACTTTTATACATGTTTGCTATTTAACTTCTTCCTATCTGTGATATTCTGTTAATGATAGGACGATGATAGGAAAAGTAGGAAACGAATGGGAGTGTTTCAAGTTTAATGTACCTCGAAAAAGTCAAATCGATGGTTGTTCCAATCGAGTGGAAGAGAGATAGATGCGGCGCAAGCGTACAATAAGCGTAACGGGACATATCGTAACGGGAAAATGTGCGTAACGGGACACTTTTTCGTGCGTGAAGCCGGAATTCATCGATTTATTAGACGTTGTCACGTCAAAAATTATATATCATGTAATATTCTTATAATCTATCATAAATCTCTTATAGTCCATATAATGCATCACATAAAATATAAACCAGCAATTTGGATTGTATATTAGGCCAATTCCTCTGCTTGCTATAACTTTTTACTCACAATCCAACTGTATATAAAGAAATGCAATGATAACCATCTCCATTCCATAAAGTAATGTGGTCCTGATTTACTTACAATCAATAAATATTAAATCAACTTTGTGTTACATAATGACAGTATGAGGGCTGGCATCACACAAAATATTATATATCTCGACCTATGGTCTACTTGAATAATTTGTATGACTAGTGCTGCATATAACTTTAGTAGAAAATTAAGCTCAGGTTCCAAATATTTTCAATAAAAAACGAGACGATAAACGATTCACCCAAATATTTGTTTAACATCTCGAAATTAGGAAAGTCTGGCCAATAGTAAATTAACCTTATGGTAACTTTCGTGATTCGGATAATATAACTGGTTCCATAATAAGGCAATAATTTTACCGTGAAAATTTAACGGCTTATTAAGTAAGAGCCTTCACTTGTTTCAAAATAAACTTTGTAACAGAATTTACAACAATAATTTCTCCGCAGAATTCCACAGCCAGGTGTAGAAAATAGCTTTACTTCGAATCAGCAAAAGGACTGGAACTTACAGTTTGACGACTCAAATCGATGAAATCAGGAGCAGGGAAATAATTTCGAGAGGAAACCTCCCGCATATTGCAAAACTGCACTTCAGCAACACTTCATCACCAACTCCGCGCAGCAGGTGAATATGGTCCCCACAAATAAACGACCCGCAACTCAGCAACCAGCAAACAGGAACTCCGCGCTGCGTCTGACATATTCTTGGTTACAACGAGCAACAACAAAGTTTGTCGGCCTAACATTAACTCGCTTAAAACGAGCCTCGTTTAGGCACTCAAACTTTAGGCCTAATATTGCAAACTGCCAACAGCCCTGAGACTGGCCGCGCCATCCATCTTTCCCATTTGCTGCTCCATCATACGTCACCAGTGACATGCCGATAAAATAGAGTCCAACGCAATCTTCTCACCAAAAAAAAAAAAAAAAAAAAAAAACGAGGAAAAGTCCGCAATAATACGATGCAAGAGTAGGAGTTTAATATACATTTTAATTTACATAACCTTATTCGCACGCAACAAATTCTTATGTAAACATTTACACCTTGCCAAGAATACCACTCCATGACTTTTCGCGTCGACTGCTTATTTTACTACGAATCCAATTGCGTTCTCAAAACAAAACAGCTGATGAGCGACCTTCGCGTTCGGACGATCGAACCCAAATCTCAACTTACGACAGTAGTGTCGCTAATCGACAGCTACCGCTCCTAGTGACCAGAAAAACAACTATGAGCGCGCCTCGCACCCGGCACACTCCGAGAAGTGCTGCCTTCTGGCGTCAGCACCACGAACTACTCGAGATCTAAGGACAACAAACCTCGGAAAAAATGCCCGGTTTCACGGACACAACTCCACAAACCAATAACGTGATAACACACACGTCATAACGGCAAGTGTCTGGCAATCATGAGTTTTCGTATTTTAAAATATACAGTTAAACGTATTGTTACGATTCGGTAAAACAGGTTAGTAAGGATAGCCCAATCAATTTCATACAGATTTAATTTTCTACCAATATTTACATTACTAATTAAATCAAAACACTTTAAATATGTTAACAAAACACTAAGTATACGTCTAGTCCACTGTTCACACTCCTCACTGGAGCTAGGCTCAACAGTGGTTCGCCCCTTACCTCGCGCCCATGACAACACACACAGTCTCGCACCACTCAGTCGCACTCGCACGGTCCTTACGCCCCGCGACTTCCTCGGAGGCAAGCCTTGCCGAAAATACATCCATTGACTGTCTTTCTGGAACTGGCTGGAGTGATTGTGATTTGTTGAGCTATCCCAGCTGACCCAACGCAACGTTCGAAGCATCCAGAATAGCGGCGTTATGCACGCCACTGCACGCGGTGGCCTCAATAAGCCCGCGGAATTCCCAGGCCACTATGGGATAGATAACAGTGCCGTGGAAGGAGGAAGCTGGAGCAGGGGAGGGACGAGCTCCGCCCTAATCACCCAACGGTATGCGCGTATGACGTCAGTGGCGCCGTGCGGGGTTCTCGGACCAGACTACTGGAAGGCCCGCTGAGGTACCTAGCACGCGTCGCGGCCCTGCTTCCCAGTTTGTAATAATATATAAAAGCCAGCTGTCAAATTTTAACGTAGGTAAGGGTTTTATGTATATTTTGTATCTGCTACTTGTGAAAGGGCCCCGCTTTCAAGCTTGCAAATACGCATACGTTCATAACTGCACATTACACTATTTATTCTCAACATTTTAGCTTTGCTATAATGAGTACATCTGAGGTCTCTGGAATCTCGGAAATGCTTTCTTTAAAAATTGCACAAAGAAAACAGTCCTTATTTCTTCTTATCCGTCTCACACAGCATGCGGAGTGCTCTTAGCTTACTCTAATGGTTTAAAATACATCCCAAGTGTTTTATCTCGCTGAGCTCTCCAAGCCCTGGGAAACTTAAAGCAGCTCATATGAATTTCCGACCGCACAGACGTTGTGCACAAACCACATTTGCCGACAACACTCTGGCGCGTGCTTGCTACGAGACAACAACTTATCTGCCGGGCTACCGAGCAACTGTCACACGGCCCGGAAATATTGAATTGAGCTATGTTTGTTAAAGAAAAAACTTCCCTTACTCAAAATTTCCCTTTTTCATTACTGATTCCACTCGTGGCATAACATTTTACTTATTCTTCAGATGGTACTTCATGCGGCGAAGGACTGATTTGCCTGATTTGACATTAAAAGCTTATCATTTGCTTAAAAAAAAACCTTTTACAATAAACTTATCAAATTACTTTTATTCTGAGGAAATCTAGCAGTAACCTAAAAATGGCTTTAATTGGTTAATACTATATGAAATACTAAGAAGTAAACCTTCATCCACTAAGTTTTGTGACTAGAGTGATAAAATTTGTAAGTTAATTTCTAGGTGGAGATCACTTATGATGAAATATCCTACATAAAGAATTTGGTTTGGATTCAATAACTTGTCATATTGTTTAAGAAACTGTGAGTCACATCATGTTATCTTGAATGACGCGACGGCGTAATTTGATCTTTCTCGCTGCAGCAGGCCCGTTGCCATGGCAACCACAGTGCACCATACAGCCCCTGACACACCGCAGGGCTATAAAGAAAGCGTGGGCTAACAAGTACAAATGCCACCATAAATTTTTTTCATTGTTTAGTAATAACTTATTTAAAAGTGATATTAATTTCGGCAATGATTGAAAAAAATAATTTAAAATACAGAAAAACTCTAAACCTGCTTTGCTACTAGTAAATTAAATAACGATTTTGAAATGTATACTAATTGTAAACGTTTAAAAGTGGAACGTATTTTTTTTCACATTGATATTCAAGATTTTTTAATATGTTTATGGTAAACAGGTACGGCATAGCTAACGAAAAATTATTTCACGCAGATGCCATTGCTGGCATTTGAGATCAATATTTAACATTCTTATATAGAAACGTAATCTAACATAATTGTTATTATTATTATTTTTAACCTAATTTAATTAAGTTATAATTAATCAGGAACAAAAAAATAACCTAAATTATTGGAGGTTTTGCAGAACTTAACTGATGTTTTAGGTAACCAAACGAAAAATATTTGCATTGGAGCCAAGGACATAGGAAATGTTTCAGTGATTGTTGTGATGAGCTTTATATCCCAACACAGCAGCTACAAAATATAAAATACATTTACAAACACTAAAACGTTTAAAATAAAACAGCAGCTATAATATGTAATATTTAAAGCGATGGAGTATGTCCAGATAATATATTTATTGTATTTTTTATTTAAATTCCATATATCTGCTATAAAATTTTTCACTTGTCAAAATTATTTAAACCAGTTAATAATAAAAATCTATGGATCATTCATATTACAATTCATACTTAACAAGAATCATCTAATTACAGAAAATAGTTTTTCCTTTATTGACTTTTAAATATTACACATACATTATATTGAACATAATTTGACTAAATTAATTTAAAATAAGATTTTCGCAGGTAGATATTAATGACCAAGCAAAACTTTAGGTTTAGATAGTATGATGTGAAGTACATTTTCCAGGAACTATGGTAATGTAGACAGTTTCTTCCTCATTCCGTAGCACACATTGGCATTAAAGAATATAGCCTATCGCACTGACAAGTTACAATGTGTCAGTACTGAAAGCCTGATAATAGTGGAAAAATTTGTACTTGGTTGAAGATATCTTTCATCTTACAGATGACGAAATCGTTTAATATTGATTAATATAATTAACA
The DNA here is from genome assembly GCF_032445375.1 of Bacillus rossius redtenbacheri. Classification (NCBI taxonomy): domain Eukaryota; kingdom Metazoa; phylum Arthropoda; class Insecta; order Phasmatodea; family Bacillidae; genus Bacillus; species Bacillus rossius. The sequence continues at coordinate 36,031,210 of NC_086333.1, read as the reverse complement.
TAATGTACATTAATAGTGGATTGAATCAGCCGTGACACATTGTAATTTTTTTTTTTAATTTGCACGAAGTGACATTGGGAAACATCTTTACACCAAAATTAGGATGCTTAAATCTAACAAATGCATATGATACATACATTAAAAAATTTAATTTGTAGTTACCTTTTTAATTGGTTTACATATATGTTGATGTATTCAAACAGACTAGCTATCAAAAATGTTTATTTGTTTACAAAAAATAATTGATTATCTCCCTGTTTGTTCTTTACTTTAAACCTTTTGCAAAACATGGTTCAGGAAGCTTTCATTCCGTAAATAAGTGTTCTCATACATTTATCATACGAGACACATTTCACCGAAACTATTTTAAAAACAAAATAAAAGCTTAAATTTTAATCGAATGCTTTTTCCTCACATGGCTTTTTACAGGTTTCGTAATAACTAACTCAAACTACTAATTACAAGATCCTGGTTTTCCTTATAATTATACCTTAATAGCATAACCCTCTGAACTCATATATTTCTGAGGGGATTGTCATTTTCTCCCTTTGGAAGTAATTATATTATAGAAACATAGAGACACGCTTCTTATAGCCTACTTAAATCTCTTACAATGATTAAACCGAGAAGAATCTGGTGCATATATTTTTTTTGGAAACTTATAAACTATTGGCGATTGAAATGCAATTAATTGAAAATAATTGTTTACGCTTCAGATTAAAATATTGAAAAATGTGGAAAAAAAAGTTAATACATCACCCATTTATTTCAATTAATGTGTGAAATGTTATTAAAAGTTGTTAAAAGAGAATTATAAATAAGTAGTTCTAATAAATTACCATGTAATTATAATTTATTTTTCTGTAGTTTTTTAGTTGCATATACGATTTTACAAATCTAATATTTAAATGCGACTTAAGCCCCTATGAAATAAGATAAGAAGTAAATTGTGTACATAATTTATTTTTAAATTAAATCAAGTCATTGACTGCTGAAATACATCGGGATTGTTTCTTAATTTTGAATATATATTAATGTTCTTTATTTAGGTTTGCAGAATATCAAGTATTCTGATAACTGCTATTTGATCTATGCCTTAAGTTCAGACTTTTTACTTAAAGAAAAAGTTTAAATAGAGAAAAAAAGGCAAGTTTCTAAGTAGCTAATTTAATTAGGGCGCTTTCTTATAAAATTGAAAATCAACCAGATAGTGAAAGGCATGATGGTTCACATAGAAAGTTTTATCTGTGTGTGTGACCCGCCAACAAACAAATTTGAAGAAAATTTTTCTGTCTTTATGTTTTTGTTGCGTGCTTTCTCTTAATTCGGATCATGAAGAAAACTTTTCCTATTAAAGTTGATTTTAAAATTTTAAAATTTGTCAGAGCTAAATGAAAGTGTTTTATTCATTAACTCCAACAAAAACTGTAATGCTGAATAATTGTATACCAATAATTACTTCTTTTTATCATATATCAGATACTAATATCATGTTTATAAACAATTCAACCACATTTCTTTACATTAAAAGTTTTTATTTTACTTTAAAACACTCTATCAAAATCTATGTTTGGGAGTGTTTAAAAATCTGCAAAGTATTTAACGTTAATCTTATTACATAAACGAGGAAAAAGTATATTTTAATCTTAAATAAATCATTTAATATATAAAAAGATCTAGTACTTTAAATACTTTTTTAGTCAACAAGTATCTACAATCTCGGACGGAAAACATATTTGTATAAAATAAAATAAATGTATGTTAAAATATTTTAAATAAATATACATTGAATATATTTTAAATATAATCATGATTGCAAAAAGCCAGTTTATTAGGTCTACTATGTATAAATGATGTCTCGCATAAAAATTGTGGTATACAAATAGGAAACTGCAAAGTTCATTCTCCCTCTACATGTATTCTATTCATGAAATATATGAGCATACACCAACTGATGTTTGAGTAAATCGTGCGTAGTGTATTGCGATAATCAGCATAAATACACAACTTACTTAAGAAGCAGACCGTTTTAATAAAAAATAATTATTTCACAAATGTAATTTAATTTTTCGTAACATTACAAACTTTATACGAAGTTTTCAAAGCCCTTCAAGGAGTCACAAATGATTATCCACTGGCGGGTGATGTTTACAGTCAGTCATTAATTTCCATACCTTATACTTATGTGGTAAAGAAATAAGCATCTAATATTGTTCTGGCACATAAATGAAGACTGGATCATGGAATGTAATAATTCTTTAAGGAGGGGCAGACATGGCAGCGGTGGAAGGGCGAACTTCCAGGAACAGTTATCAAGCTAGGGTAGCTTGCGTCACGCGAATTCTCACACCAGTCGAAAAGGTCTGATAACAGAATTATAATGTAAATAAATGTAGAGTAGGCTTAGGCTATTGCGTATTACGCTTAGATATAGGTCTCTGTTCATCAGTTTAAAAGGAAATACATTGTTTTTCTTGTCTTGGCAGTAATTTTCTCGTCCATGATTTAGATATCGTGATATATAAGTCTCGTCACGCCAAATATTTTTAAAAATGTTTAAATTGTATGAAAACGAGTTTCATGCGCACAAACGAAATGATGGGGTATTGTGGTATTTGATGAACGCAAACCCACTTCAGATGTAAAGGTAACATTTCACAACACCTAGCGCACAACTTGGCTCGAGCATAATGACTGAGGAAGTAATATCAGTTTATATTTTTGTTCTACGCATTATTTTCTATAAAAAAAAAGTCTTATGGTGAAGATAACTTTTGCATTCATTTCATCTAAAGATTACAGCCAGTTGGTCTAAAAATGTCTAATATTGGCGTTACATGTTGTGTACGCACCGTAGGTATCTGCCACAATGAACAGACCCTGCGCTGGCCCAGCCAGCACGAGCCCAGAAGTGAGAGCATAGCGCTAATGAGAGAGAGTCGCTGGGTTCTTCCCTACACCCCTCTCCCGGCGCCGGGGTCACCCCTCCCCACCAAGTGTCGCACGGGTGCGGGGGCGAGGCGGGGAGCACCACGGCGCATGCGCAACCCTTCAGCGCCGCGACGCCCCGGCAGTCCCGGGAGCGCCAGTTGGCCGCCAGTTGCATCGCGGCCGGCGCGCTGTTCGCGTTGCGCGGACGACGAGCTCGCCCTCCGGCCCTGGCGCTCGGGAAGCCACTTGCTCGACCACGCCATCTGACAGACCTTGGTTGATTGGTCGACACCCATCCCCTCTCCCGCCACCAAACCCCCACTCCCTCCCCCGTGCGGCTCTCTCCGAGGGACGAACTGAGCTAATACAAAACAAGACTGCCTCTACCCCAACATCACAGATGCAGGGCGGCGATTTGTGAACTCCGGCGAGTTTGACAAGGTAAGGCATATTTTTCTCGAATGCAATTTTTGGTTAAGGCCCTCACCTACCTGGACACATATACAGTGTGCAGAGCTTAGGGAAAAACAACGCGATTTTTAAACAACTCAAGATATCCGAGTGGGGTGTCTTTAAGAAAACCATTTAAGAATTCGCTGAGGGTCGAAAAGTAATTTTGTTTCCGGATTAAGTTTTTTAAACTGTGCTTTTAGAAGAGTAAAAATGGCTTTGAATCGTGTTTTATGAGTAAATTTTTGGCATAATATAACAACAGTTACAGATTCTTGAAAGCACTTACTTTACACCGTTAGTTTCATTTCTCCGCCTTATGAGGTTACAGTCATCGCTCAAATTTCACAGTTGTCCTATGAACGACGATAAGCCTGCGTGCCAGTTCAGAGCTTTGCGCTTAGAGGCGATACCACGCTGTTAACACCAGCGAGCATCGCTACTTATCAACCCGCCTCACACATTTACACCCCTGACTGGGCGGACTCCTTAAGCACAATATTAACTATAAAGCGTCGTAAATATTAGAAGTGATTTAAGAATCCTGAATAATTAAAATAAAAATAAATGTTAGGCTACTTTGTGACAGTTCTTACTCTTACCATTTCATTTAATAGATTTCTAACAAATTTATTAAGTTATAGCTACATTTCATTACGATTCATATAGCAACGCTAAAAATTTATATCATTAAAATTGTCAACATCTCTCGTAATATTTGTATATTTTGGTTGTAAATTTGGAAACAAATAGTTGTTTTATTATTATTATTAAAAATAATATATTTAGTAGTGAAAGTAATTGTTAACATCGTTTACGAGCTTAATTTTACAGATGATATGATTGATAATAAAAACTTTTATAGTCCAGTAGTTTATGTTCTTGTACACAACGGAGAGTGCGTCTGAAAGAACTTAATGATTTTTTCACAGCTTTCACTGTTGTTATTTAAGACAAAATACAAATCACAAAAACCTTTAGTTCAGAAATACGTAAAGATTTTTTTTTGGGGGCTTTCGTCAAATCTGTATTGCACACTTTTAACACAAAATATACAGTAAATATTTTGAAGAATTTTTTATGTAGTCTTTGAGGTATATATATATATATGAATATATATATTTGATTATATTAATAGCCTAAATCATTTGGGAGGTAGTTAAAGTGTACCATAGGCATATAAGTATTATAATTTTCTGTTTTCATTACTATTAATTTAAACTGTGTTTATAGAGGAGTAAAAATGGCTAAATACGTGTTTTCAGAGTAATGTTTAGGCATAAAACAAAAACTTTGTGTTTCGTGACTTGGTGTTTCGCAGCCTTTTTTTCCATCGTACCCACTTAAATTAGTTTTAGCACAACAAAAATTACGCAGATTTTGCATTAATAAGATGGAAAAATAAAGATAGTGAAAACTATTGAAGAATGAGGCTTAGTACATGAGAAATGTTTTTACAAAAAAAATCAACCATTGTAATACACACGTAGAGTACCTCTTAATCGCCATTAGGACGGTTATTTCAGTGATACTAAAGATGCCGTGGTGCATTTGGACGTACTCTTGCTTTCGGTGAGAGGAGTAAAGATACAGTCCCAGGTAACACAAGGACGTGAATTTGTTTTTTTGTAACGAACAATCAAAATTTTTTCAAAATAGTCCTCAAATGTGAGAAACGTATTTTAATAAAGTTTTATTTAAGTTATATAAAGAGGTGGGTTTAGCATCACCGAGAAAAGCATAAAATTCGTAAGATACCTATCATTCATTCAGGAGGATACTGGTGCATTTATCGGTTCGGCGAAACTGATCTATATTTTCCCAGACTTTCTGAAATACCTCCAGCAAATTATGGGCTGGTCCTTTGCTTTAGGCCATGAAAAACTCCTCAGTTTCTCCAGCTGTAAGTCACTAGCCGAGGTTAAAAGGGTTTAAACTAATATTAATTCTGCTTATTCTCTTAAAATTTTTTTTAAAAATAATATAGAAAACACCAAAACCTTTTTATATGTTTTTTATGTTTTAACAAACATTGTCTCACATAAGTTATTATAATTAATTCGGCTTCAACGCTTAAATAAGTCCATCTACATTACAAAAGATACTTAAACCTTTTGTTTGTGATAAAGAACATATTTAATTGTTTTACTTAATTAAATAAAGTTGTTCAATTTGAAGACTACAAAAATTTCAGAAGCAGAACGCAAGCCAGGGCCGTTTTCAACGTAAGGGCGCGTGGTTAGTCATATTACTTGCCACACACTAGGGCAATCAGGATTCGATTCCCTTTGGAGTTGAACTCGAAATCTTCACGAATGGGCAACGTGGCGGACGTTGTCGTGAGCCTGTAAGTATTCTTGGATAGCTCAAGTTTCTCCTACCCATTCATTATCTCTCATCTCATATCATCACCACTTATCGTCTGTAATCAACTGAATATCGACCGAGAGGTTAGCCCATTAATTCACTAACTTTTCTTATCATTGACTCACGGAATATACCTTAGTCTACATTGACTTACAAGCCATGGTTATCGTTAGTGTAGTCTACAGTACGTCAAACACGTGATCACAAATGCTAAAATAAAATCACGTAAAGAAAGTTATTACGCAAGAAAGGCAAGAAGAAATTTTTTTAACGTCTTTTACAAATAGGTTTAGAACGCAAAGCAGGGTTCAGCCAATTTAAAACTTTTTGCGTTTTGGCTTACGTTTCCGTCTTCAATATCTTGAGCATTCCAAATACTTTTAAAGGTGCAGACTTTATGTGCATAGTAGGAAATTATGTTTGTTATATATATTTCACTTTTTAACTTGTTAAAATTTTGTACGGTAAAAAATTAAAACCATTTAAAATCAAAATATTAAACATTACCCATGACCACATCATAAAAATGAATGACTTAACCAAAAGAAGCGTAGGATATAAATGTATTGTCAACTGTTCTAAAATTTGAAGTTGTTTTGTTGGTAACGTCTGGCAAATTTCATACTTTAAAAATACCATGATTTACTTTTTTTTTTTTTTTGTGTTGCGTTGTTGTGTCGATGCGTAGATAATAAACCCAGCCTAAAAGCAAACAAAGGATGTACGGTGGCTTGTAACCATGTTGGCAGAGTTGGGACGCCTTGCCTGTACGGGGCCTAGGTTGACGTAAATTAATTACGAGCGCTGAAAACACCGCGTGATTAACGCCAGCGACAACAATGCCTACAAATGTTCCGCCGACACAGCAACACAGATGGCGTTTTACTGTTTTAACTTGATGAAAGATTGTATGTCGCGTAATGCGGAGAGGATCATCAGCCAATTACAACCACTTTACACTGGGATTACTAAATCCATTGTGTCACATTCCAAAATAATAGGCTCGTATAATATTCTTTGCTGTAAAAAAACAAGCGAGAGCTATTAAAATAGTTTTGAACATTGTGTTATTACAATCGTTTAAAATACCTAATCTGAATATTAAGAATGTACATTAAATGGTTATTACAAAATTACTATAAATATCAATTTGAAACTAAATATAACAAACAATTTCGATTACTAAAGTTTTCTTAAAGTTAACTGTAATGTCTCTTACATGGTTGTAAGATAAAAAGTGCAAAATTTCCTTATGTCATGTAAAATAGTATCCTGCAATAATTTTTCATTTCACTGGAAGCGAATTACTTAAGACGTTCGCGCGTAGATATTTAACTGTTAGTTATTTAAAATATGGAGTAAAGAATTATGTTTTATTCAATTGATTTAGTTCATATAATACAGTAAGTTATTAGATTTTAAGGTATATTTCTTGTAAATCAATGAAATTTTGCAGGCTCTATGTGTATATTAGTTCAATGCTTAAAGACAATGCAAATCGTTGGAATATGTTTCGGATTTCTCCAGATAAGAAGATACGCCACGAAAGCACATATCTCGTTAACATAATTTTGCATAGAGGCTAAGCATATAAAATTACATAATTAATTTTATCGGCAACTAAAAGAAATATGTACGATGTGACAAGCAAAACTACCGGTCGTAATGGCTTTATATAAAGGCCTTAAAAATTATGTAATTAATGCGGTTTATACAATTAATATATTAAACGCACTGAGATATATATTTATAAACTAAAAAACGATAAAAATTTAAAAATATTATTAATAATATTTTATATTACCGGTATTTCAATTAACGGTTTAATAAAATTATTTTGTCATTACAAACATTTATATTTAGTTTTGGAACAAAAAATTGGAAATTCTATTAAATTATAACATTTACAGCTACGATGATGGTTTTAAATTCTGCCCCGGCAGCAAAAAATATCATACTAGAAATAAAATTATTTGGATCAATAATTTGATGCACTACTAAATATAACGCTAAACTGAACTTATAATAATGATCTTTGTTAAAATTTAATTAAATAATGTAAGTTCTTAAATTTCCGATATAAGCTTCCTGTATGAGGGGCCTATACCATATCTCTATCCCCGCCCCCAACCCAAAAATAAATGAACTCGATTGCAAAACCAAAACTTTTCATTTCATCATAAAACCATGTTAGTTAAATCAAAGTGTAAAATTACTTATCTCACATAGTTTTTTTATTTTAATGAATTGCTTTTTTATATTTTAGACCAATAAATTGTCACGGTAATTCAGCTTTGAATTTTTTTTAATTTTGTCAATAAGCTGTCAGCATTGACATCAAAATAGTTGGTTTAAACATTAAAAAATAAATTATTGATGCTCTGGAATAAGAATATTAAAAGTTTAATTGGTTGTTGACCATGTAATAAACTATTTGTAAGGATTGGCTTCAGGTCGTAGTATTGTTACTAGTGAGAAACAGGTTCGGAATTGATAGCCCAAATTAAAATTAATTTAATACGTTTTATTTTTAAGCTACCATTTACACTAATAGTTAAATTCAAATATTTTATCTGTATGTCAACAAAGGAATCAATTCAATTTACTATCCCAACTGGAGCTGGGCTAAACAGTGGCTACCTCTACTGCTCGTCTCTTACAGCGCACCTCTGTCCCAACTCACTGCCTCGCACTATTCACTCGTGCGTCGTACGCACTATCCCGTCCCGTGTGCTTCGTTCCCCGATGCACTAATCTTCTCACACGAAGCCCGTCGCTTGTCGTCCACTTTCACTCACCGAGGGATCACTCGCCGTCTTCACTTCACCGCCCTCATCGCTCCGAGGACCCACCAGCCTCGGTCACTCACACACTGCTCGCCACAGGCAGGCCTCCGTCTTACACACCTGCCAGGTCCCGACCTGGAGAGGTCTCTTAGCCCTGCCAAGTGTCGCGTCTACAGAATACCCGACCTTACACTCGAAACTTCGAGAACAATGGCGTTCTGGTTACGCCACTTCATGCATACGAGGTTCCGGGAACTTGTCGAACCCTGGAGAGACGCAGATAATCTCCGGGCTCAATGGCAAAGCACTGAACAAAGGGAATGTGTGTAGCGAGGCGCCGCTGCTAATCGGAGTAGGTGTGTAGCGGACTAGCTGGCCGGCTTCGTTGCTAGAGTCCTCGCAACAGTATTTAGCAGTTATTTCTTTTAAATTATTTCTAAATACTCTATAAAATAATTATATAATTCATTTTGTTGTTCATTTCTTTTCGCCTGTTATATTATTCACCTAACCAGTTATTTGTAAAAAAGTCAGGCAAATATTTAAAACATTTTTTATTTAGAGCGCAATACTTTCCTTGTTGTTCACGTACCAGTGTATTACCACAAACAGAGGATCCCTAAAACTCACATACTTAACAGCACTATCATAATCTTGCTACATAAGGACTGACATATGAAGAACAATAATGTATGGAATCCGAGCTACTACAGGTCCCTCTGTTAACTCACTCGGAACTCCTTACAAACTAATATTAAAAGTCTACAGTTTTCCACGACAGACAAAAGGTCCGATGTGGGACACTAGTGAGAAACCTCGTGATTGTAAGTTGATGCCTTAGCGGCATTCTCCACGCAGGTCATCCACTGCCAGTGTGATAATCTCTGGTGTCATATGGTCCACCTCTCGTACCACTCAGTGCAACCGCAAACCGACCAGGTCAGTTATTAAAAAGTTTTGATGTATTTTCCTGGTTTGTGTGTAAAACGTTAATACCCTATTATTGGCCGCACGCAGATTGAGGATTACGGCACGTGGGAATATTAAAATGTTATTTTTTAACAACCTAAAAGTATACGTTAGTTTTTAGATACATACTCCGAAATATCAACGATTTTCATTACAATATTCCCTACCTGTTTACCTTAAAAATTTATATAATTTCTCTTTCAAATAATAATATATGTAAGTGAAATATAAAAAGATAATATAGTCGGTTCTAATTTCAGGTCATCCATAACTGTAATATACCTGAAAATGTATCAGGAAAATAGTACGTCATATTTTTTGATTTAAATGTGATATATATATATATATGTATATTCTGCTCTGAATCATTTTAAAAAAATTGTTTGTTTACGACTAAGCATCGCATTACATTAAATACAATATAAAAATAAGTATATCCACATAATATTTGGATATTTTATTTATTTTCATTTAAATGGTTAAATTTTAAATAATATTTATGGTATACGAATAATATAAATAATATTTTAAGTAGTTAAAATATTTTTGACAGTCTCATGTTAAATATATATAAAGATAAAATAATTAAATATTATATTTCGTGCATTCAACTTACTCATTGTTTGAGGGTAGTAAATATCTACTATGATGCTTTTAACTTAAACCTAGATGACTTGTGAGGTATCATTAGACTAAGAATTACGCAAGTCTACTAGTGAAGCAGCTTTCAGAAAAGCCTGTCACAAATATCTAGACGTCGAATCTCGTTTTATTCTTTAATCCTTTACATAAAATTACACCTAAGTTAATATCTATGATATAAAAATATTAATACAAACACTTCTACAAGGCGTTTATTTGAATTCTAAAGCATGAGGGTTTTCATCCCAAGGTTACGCACTACGTTTAAGATGACTGAAACTTTCGGAGAACAGTGGGACCAATATGCTAATATGCCAACACAGTGCTCATGAGTATGACATTGGTCGAGATTGGCAACAAACCTATGGTTCTTGTCACGCGACGCACTATCATTTACAGCTACTCAGGAACCCTGTTATTAATCTGTTCATATCTTTAGCCATTACATTCTAATATATTAGTAGTATCTATATAATAATGAACCATTAGCCTAAAAAAATCGATAAGTTTAACCAAATGTGTTCCATTGTGTATAATTACCTATAGTTTATTGCATAGATAGAATTTTAAAATTATTTGTTAACAATAGTTATGATTGCTGGATAGATCAAAATTTTATGTTACAAAATAGGAGACAGATAAAATGTTATTCAAAATCACTCTGTTTATCAGTTTATCATAAAATTAAATCCGCACAAAATAGTAATATGACGAAGATTCTTGGTTTGTGTGATACGGTCGCGTCAAGAGCAAATGTTTCTCCGATATTCGGTCAACTTTCAGTCAACAGGATTGGGGTGATCCTACAACACTAAAAGACAAGACTAATACCGAATTTTTTTTGGTATTTATATAATCAAATGTTCATCAGTCAAAATTTATATAGGACAAACTGGCAGGCGAATCATGACCAGGATCAAAGAACACACGAACGACTACAAATTTGAAAACCTAAGATTAGGCATAGCCAAAAACTCCATGGAAACAGAACACATAATTTAATTTAACTAATATAGGTTAAAGCTTACATGCTCCAATACAAGAAACGATATATTAGTGAATATATAAAAATATAAAAACACCCATTAAAAATAAATACTCTTTTCAGAATCTTCCAATACCAATAAAAAAAAGACATATCATCTCTGACTGGTCAGGTAGCCCAGCTAACCACAAGAGAAGAAGCCACTGACTGGCCAGCATCTTCGACTAATCCAAGAAGCCCAACTCTGATTGGATAAACCAACCAAATAACCAGAAATAAAGAAGCCTCTGATTGGCCTGCCGCTGCAGCCAATCAGGAAACACAGAAAATACTATGTAAAAGCAAGAGGACATATCAAACCTTCATATCCCAGCATGACTAGGCATATAGGTTTCAGCCTGAGACGAACCCAGGTCCCTCTATAACCCGGATCCTCCTAACCTGATGATGGTGATTGCAATGCCATGAAAACGTCAGCGAAAGAAACCATTCTTACTCGATTCCTCCCTAAATTGTTTGCACTTTGTTCTTGGAATGTATTCATATCCAGTTAAGTATATTCCTATAACGACAGGTAAACACCCAATTATATAAAAACCAAAACCCTCCTTCTTACCAGGCAATAAATTCAGTTCCTTTAGGTCACGGTATTAAAAGCTCCATAGTAACTAATATAACTTATTAGTTAAATTATGTACAAGAGAAAGGCAATAAAGTCATTAAAAGGCCATATTTTCATTAATTCTGGTAACGTGAAAAAATCAAGTAGAACCTCATATACATGTTGATTATAAAAAATGATATCCCAAGTCATACGACTATAATTCTAAAGTAATAATTTTCCAGAAGAGAATTTTAAAAGTTTAAACATTGTTATTCAAAAGGAAAATGTGAAACAAGCATATTTCTCCTGACACTATCTATATATATAAAATAAAGTCGTGTAAGTTACACTATTTATAACTCAAGAACGGCTGAACCGATTTGGCTGAAAATTGGTAGGGAGGTAGCTTAGAACCAGGAGACGGACATAGGATACTCTTTATCCTGTTCCCGGGGGAAAAATAAATAATAGTTAAAAAAACTAAAAAAACACGCTTTATATAGGAAACCAAACTAAAAAATAGAAAATCAAAAAAGTATATTGTTCACAATAATCATAACCCACTCTCACTTTTCATTTAATTAAATGTCACCTTTCATTTAATTAAATGTCACCATATTTAGAAGGCTTTGTTTATATCGCGCCAAAGACAAACTGAAACAAAAGAGTTCGCACATGAGCGAAATGGTTTTCTTTACAATGTGCGAACACTTTTCTTTCAGTTTGTCTTTGGCGCGATATAAACAAAGCCTACTAAATATTGTGAAATTATATAAATTGACGAAAATCTTATTTTGCAAATTTAATCTATATATATAAAAGAAAGTCATGTTAGATACACTATTCATAACTCAAGAACTGCTGAATCGATTTGGCTGAAAATTGGTAGGGAGGTAGCTTAGAACCAGGAGACGGACATAGGATACTTTTGATCCTGTTCCCGGGGGAAAATTGTTTTAAAAAAAAACTAAAAAAACATGCTTTATATAGAAAACCAAACTAAAAAATAGAAAATCAAGAAAGTTTATTGTTCACAATAATCATAACCCACTCTCACTTTTCATTTAATTAAATGTCACTTTTCATTTAATTAAATGTCACAATATTTAGTAGACTTTGTTTATATCGCGCCAAAGAAAAACTGAAAGAAAAGAGTTCGCACATGAGCGAAATGGTTTTCTTTACTATGTGCGAACTCGTTTCTTTCAGTTTGACTTTGGCGCGATATAAACAAAGCCTACTAAATATTGTGAAATTATATAAATTTACGAAAATCTTATTTTGCAAATTTAATAATGGAATAATTTTATCAAAGTAGTGTATTGTAATCGGTCCTCGATAAATCTACAATGTTTGAATGAAATCTGGCCGTTTAAAGTGAGTCAAAATCGCACCCAAGGAGTCGGTTACAAACATAAAAACAAACATGCCTACAGGTGAAGTTAATATAAAGCGTGTAAATAAAGTGGTATAACAAAACGCAACTGAAAGCAAAACGAAAAATGTATCAGTCAAAACATCAGTCTAGGCGTTAATTTGTTAAAAATGCTATAGCAAAACGCATCTAACATAAAATAACAAAACACAACTGACAGCTAAACGTAATGTTGTGAAAATTTGACAATGTAAAATTTTAAATTTGACCGGTTGATGTGTTTTTTTCGAGTTTCTATATTGGCTTATCGTGCCGATATTATCATTAACAATACCATGCCGCGACCAAGACGATCAAATCTTTCCCGACAAGGCCGTAATGCAACTAGGATTCGAAACATTGCTAATGAAAGGACTGAGGAGGAACAAGAAATTGCATGTGGAGAGCGCCGCGTTAGTATGGCTCGACTTCGTGCTTCTCAATCACAAGAGCAAAGCGAGGCAGCCCGTGAAACGGCTCGGTTGGTAATGCGAAATCGTCGAGCAAACCTCAGAGATCAACAACTAGATAATTTTCGACGCACAAGAAGAAATGTATCAAGTACTGATTTGAATCGAGCAGCGTTTCGATACGATTGCAGCACTGATTACTGCTTGCATACTAGCATTCGCATTGGGCCAATGGACGTTGTTTGCGAGTTTTGTGGTGCATTGAAGTTTTCCGGAGAAACGCCAGGATTGTGCTGCCTTAGTGGGAAAGTGAAATTGCCATTATTGACTCCGCCACCTGAGCCACTGCATTCATTGCTTCGTGGCGAAACACCCGAATCGCGACATTTTCTAGCAAACACTCAAAAATACAATAGTTGTTTCCAAAAGACCTCATTTGGGGCAGACATTATCGAAGAACGAGGATTTATTTGATCCGACATTCAAGGTATTTATTTATTTTTGTACTTACATACAATACAGTAGAATAATAATATACTATACTTATTCTTATGTATTACTAGCTTTTACCCGCGACTTCGCTCGCGTTATGTCCTTAAGTATCGAAAATCATTTTAAATAAAATAAAATATGGTAATCGTTTTTTTATTGCGTGACTGGAATCATCAGTATTTAAAAATTCTAACATTCGATTTAGCTTAAAAAAACTGAAAAAATGCTTTATTGAAATATGTTTCACTATTACAAAAAAAATCATATTTAATCCTAACATTTTAAAAAGTTCAAAAAGTTGGGTAATTAGATCCACATCATTTTCACTAAATTACAAAATTATCTTGAAAGTAAAATATAACCTTCAGCATCAATTTAATAAAATCCAAAATCTGCTCATTTATTGCCTCTAAGGCGGAACAAAGTTCGCCGGGTCAGCTAGTAAAATATAAACTATTAAAGAAAAATACACAAAATACATAATACTGTTACATGCGTGCTAAGAATCAAGGCCGCGATGCTTGCCAGGTACCTGAGCGGACCTTCCAGCGGTAGGTGCAACAAGTTTCAAGTTTCAGTAACTTATCGCTGAGTGTAATAAATCTCACTACATATATACCTATCAGAAAATATGTCAGTGAGCCTTTACTATAATCTCCGCGCATGCGTCACATAACTGCACACCGCAGTCTTTGAACTAACTGACTCTGCTGTTTTCTAACCCCCATGTCCCACCCTCTCATCCGTCGGTTTAAGGCCTCTGTCAGACGAGCGACCTGAGCGGCGCCACCCAGTCGACAACAATATTTGAACGGACCTGCCAGACGGGGTCGTACCACCTATCAAGTGGCTCGCGACTGTCGACCATCCGCTACCCGGACGCCACCTGTAAGTGGCGGCCACCCAGTCAGTCACTTGTTGTAGTGCAGCCTGTCACACGACACCACTGAGAAGCGACCACTTCACTATGGACCTCGACGTTAAGGCATTTATTCACGAAGTACAACTCCGCCCAGCTATTTTGGGATGCTAGTACATCGGAATATTCGAATAGGGACAAAAAGAAGAAAGCATGGGAAGAGTTAATTAACATGTTTCTGATTAACAATGAAGCGGCGTCGAATGAAGAGAAAAACGAATTTGGTAAGTAATACTAATTATCATTGGATGTACCCAATATCGCCTTTTTTCTTTTTCTTGCTAGCCAAATGCATATGTACAACTAATCCTCGGTGTCCATTCTTCAACTGGCCAGCCAGTCGGGTCGCACAGCGAGTGGCGAGAATGTAGGTGGCGCCACCTGGATGGCGCCACCCAGGTCGCTCGTCTGACAGAGGCCTAACGGAGGGCCTCGCCACTTAGGGCCGGCTTGTGGCGCTCTAAGTGCCCGTCGCGAGACAGAACTTGGGAGCTGCTTCGTGGGTGCTGCCTTCTTCGGCTCCGGCGCGCGGCGCGCAATCTCCGGCAAACAAGGCGGCTGCTTTGACACGCGAGACCGCTGTGGCCCCCATTAGCCTCTGCCTCTCCTGGCGAGACACAGGCGCGCTTCTCGCGGCCAGCAACGCCCGTCGCCAATCACAGAGGCCTGCTCGCCGGCAGGTTGAGTTCTTACAACCCGACCAGGCAGACACTTTCAGGGCACTTTGTCAGCATTCTGACTCTTCTATCCAGGAATAGTTGTGCTGCGTCCGTGTGGTTAAATGTGTTAGGATTCAATTTCCGAACGGTACTACCCACGACTAACAACAATTGTGACGTAAATAAATGACAGAAATGGTACAGTCATGCTATTTATAGAAATGATGTTCCTTATGCTGTAACGTTTTGCATTTACTGTGGCATTTAACAAATTCTTGGATTTTTAATAACAAAGTGACATTTACAAATTGTAAACGCAACAACGTTCAAGAGGAACAGAACTTTATTTTAACAGTAAGTGGCGTTGTCTCTTGGACAAGTTTTTGTGTAGACAACATGGGGATATGAAATAGTTATGAATGAATGTACGGTGTTATTTTCCTTATTATAAGCTCAATGCAATAAATTATATCGGGGTGAAATATTATATTTCCATAACATATTGGTTTTGATGTCGTAATAAATATGGCTGCCAAAGTTTTGTGACACGCTTCTAATTTTCTCTATATAACTCGAGTCTGTAGTTTAATATTAACCTATATTGTTAATGATTATTGATTAGGATAAAACGCGCTTTCCAACGATTTATTTGACATAGCATTTTAGATAAATAAAACCGGAAAGATTGGTCAGTTTATTAACATTCTTGGTTTTGTTATTTTTTTTATATTTTGCTAAATAACTTGGGATCCGTTAGATGTAGCTGAAAACTATACTTGTTTGTTTGTCAGAAAATAACTTTTTAAACAGTATTTAGTCTATGACTTCAATTTTATCACAAAAAGTTGCTGAGAATTTTTACAAACAATGTAACGTTACACAGCGAGTCGTTATGGCAGTCGTTTTGGTGTCCTGAGACCAAAACGATGGATACGACGTAATAAAATAAATTATCCTGATCAAGCTTGTGATGATGACTGGCTCTATGATAAGAGTGACGTTGTTGGTGTTAAAACGGAAGACACCAGAGATCATAATATTTATTATAAACGTGCAAGGAATATGAACGTAGCAGAAGAGATTGATTACACATCATGGGAAGATCCAAACATAATGGTTGACCGGCTAAGACTTCTACATGCCTCTCTTTGTACAGGACTCTATTCGTGCATCAAAGAAATATCCTTCATACTCAAAGAACTGAAAGAGGCTGACTACTTACAATAATGACTTGTTTTATCTGCATTTGTATAATGTTAAAAAATAAAATCAATAATTTAAATTACAAAAATTTAATGTTTTATTTATTGTATTCTGATTTCCGACTAAGCCTGTGTTTCCGCTACTGTGTGTGTTCTTTCCTTGTCTACTGCGTGTACTGTGTGGTCATTCCGTTTCCGGTGTGTACTGTGTGTTCGTTCTGTTTCCTGTGTGTACTCTGTGTTCAATTCATTTCCTGTGTGAACTGTGTGTAAAGTTTTATCATTCCGTTTCCTGCGTGTACTGTGTGTACTATGTGTTCATTCCGTTTCCTGTGTGTACTGTGTGTACTCTATGTTCAGTGTGATCTTTTGTTGAATGTGTGAAGTTTCGTTAAATGCACGTATTCAATGCTGTTAGTCCATTGAAAAGTTACATTTGGGGTTGCGTTTGTCAGAGGACGCAATTTTATTTTTTTAGATATGAAGGTGGGGTTAGTGTATAGTTAAATCCAATTTTAGGGGTTTCATCCCTTGTCCCACGGTCGCCATCTAGGAAAAGGAGGTTCAAATGGTTTTTACGGTTCATCTGCCAAACTATAGGTCTCACAAAAAAATATTCAACATTTGTTGTTGCAAATAAAATTATCAACAACTTTTGTCCAGTCGTAGAACCATAAATAAAAACGTTATAAGCGAAAATCCATAAAAATTTCGAAAAAAAATCTAATTGTCGATGTAACTTTTTTTCTAATCATTTTACAAAAAAATGATATCAGACCATTTTTATGGATGGTGTTTTAAGGAACAATTAACATTTTTAATTTATTTATTAGTTAAGGTTTTTCAGCGCTGCGAAACGAATACTACTATTCTTTAGTAATTCATAACTATACATAAATATAAATATAAATTTTAATGATTTGCCATACTTTTTAATCATCTTGTTATTTTTTTATGATAATCGTTTTAATTATTGATAATGCTATATTGTTATTAATTAATTATTGACTCTTCCCCACCACCTACGAGATAGAGTCTGGAGGAGCGTTTTTTTATGTGGTATCCCTAGTAGGCATAATGCACGGTGATTTTCTAAATCACAACTACTCTGTCCTCAGTCTTTTTGATGGACCAGGCTGCGGCTCAGCATCTGGTTGGCTTTCTATATTAAATGCTTGAGGGAAACCGGAGAAGGAAGTGGCGTCAATGTTGGCAGTTCATCTTCTAAATAATTTTCTTCAATTAATTTCGAGAGCTCCATTATGTTGATGCAAGTCTCCCCAGAACAATGGAAGCACACTACAGAGCATTTCAGGCCTGCTTTTCGACATCCACACATCGCTCCACAGTTTCCTATGTATCTGCGGAAAATTAATTTTAGAAGCTTAGGGGTTGCTGGAGGTTTAGAGCTCTGCACTGGCATCAATATTTTATCACATTTTTTCCAGCCCCAGTCTTCAGCATCGTTATAATTACCAAGCCATGACTAGGCTTATGATAGACTCGGAAGCTGTGAAAGCGAGCTGTATCTTGTGTTGGAGGAAGTGAAGATAAATTAAAAGTACTCTTCGTCACTGACTTGGCGAATTGTTTATATCTTAGGCTGTCAAGAGAATTATCATCTTTAAAACCCCCATATAAGGAGATAAAAAAAACGTTCACCAATTACAGTGAGCAAAGCAGGGTAAACTCTCTTATTGAGGAACAACGCTGTTCCACTTGCTAACTCTAGATGTTTCTCCAGGGTTTTCAGAAATTTAAGTTTACCATATTGTAAGTGGCTGAAGTTGTGTCACATCCTGAAAAAGCATGGAGAAACAGCAAGTTATCCGCAATGACGTCTCCGTACATAAAACCTGACGACAATATAATTGTTCTGCTGTTCATCGTTTTGATGTTTTTAAAAAAAATGCATTTAATTGTTTTCTACCAAGTGCTGTGAGCAAGATAAAGTATGTCAATGTCTTTAGCTACAACAGTAACTGAGTCAAATAATTGAGATGTACCAAGAGCAGAGCGAACGATGAGGGTATCTGCATCTGATTCTGCTTGGTCGACACTGAAACCCACCTCCGAGAATGAAGTTTTGAGAAGTATAATAAAATGAGCTTTGTTCTTCTCATTACCAAGAAATTTCTCTTGTGTTCTTGTCGAATTTTACTTCTGTCGGCTGGTGGTTTTTCGTGTGGTGCAAACGCTCCCAAGACTTTGTTCCTGCGACATCGGAGTCGTCTGAGTAGCCGTCAAATACAATGCTTGCAGAGAGCCCGAAGTGTTCTTGTACATATTTGATATATATTTTTAGTAATATCATTAAAACATGAATTTCGAACCCAAACCACTTCATGTAAAAGAAAAACACTGATAACATGACTCCTGGCACTGATACTAGAGGATCGTTCCACCGGTGTAAAGGAATTAAACAAAGATTACTTGGTAGCTTTTCTCATGCCATACTCTGCAAATAATGACAATGGAAAAGGTGCTAATTCATACCCTAGGTATTGTTTGACATCACCGACGGTTCCTCTTGAAATGCACATTCGTTGAAATAAGAGTAATGGATTAATGACAATAGTACTTGTCATAGCACCAAAGGGAAGAAATTTATTTTTACGATGAAATGACAGCCGTTGAGAATCAGATCCTGTGATATTGCTTATCAAATAATCTCCTATCTCAATTAAAAACGTCTTTCACAATTGAAACCACAATAAAATATGTCCGCACGTAGCGAAATATGTAGACAAATGAAAGATGAAAGTCAGGCAGATGTTCTTTTATTCGCAAACGGTCGCTTGGGTATTTTCTATCTGCGCATTATTCTCGGTAATGACACTTAATGATTTGAAATCATTTTAAAAATCAATAATTCCACAGTTTTGTAATGGAGTGTCAAATCAATAATTAATTAATAACAATATTGCATTGTCAAAAATTAAAAACACTATAACACAAATAACAAAATGATTAAAATTATGGCAAATCATTAATATTTATATTTATGTATAGTTCTGATACTGAAGAATAGTATTCGTTTCGCAGCGCTGTAAAATCTTAAATAACAAATAAATTTTAAAATGTTTATAATACAAATTGTTCCTTAAAACACCATCTATAAAAATGGTCTGATATCATTTTTTTGTAAAATGATTAGAACATTTTTTATCGACAAATATAATTTTTTTCCTCTAATTTTATGGATTTTGGCTTATAACTATTTTATTTATGGTTCTAAAAAAATAAAATTACGTCCTCTGACAAACGCACGCTAAGCCAAAAAAAGGTAACATTTCAATGGACTATGTAGTATATTTGAATTTTTACTAGTCCAATACCTCTTTGTCTTGATAAATCATTTTTCAGTGATTATAGGTTTTCTTGTAAGCGTAAAACATGTTACGTGGGTTTAATTGAATAATTAGCTGACATGGAAGGTCATGGGATTCGAATAAGACTGGTCTATATGTCTGACATTGTTCATGACCCGGTCTCGTGGCCCGAAGATGGTTGGTCTATATGTGTGGATGGCTTTGTACATGAACGGTTTAGAGGTTATTCTAAGTATCGAAAAACTATACTTTCATGTGAGGCATAGTGGTACTGTATTTATTTAGTTGGTCAGGTATATTGTTTGAGTTGTTTTTCGTAGAGTTAATGATTAATAAATTCCACAAAAAGTAATGGAAAACAGAATATTAAATATATTTAATATTTAGTTACACCTGTCATTAAAATAATGAGTGATTTTTCGGTGACTTTTGGAATTTTTTCCGAATCTCTAGCTAAATAATTACACGATTCCAAGATAACGTCCAAATTTCCGAATGGCGGGCACCCCAGTAATAATAAATGATAACTGCACTCTAGCAGGTTACAATAAAACTAGCATGATGGTAATGCACTCTATAAGACGAAAACAAGATGGTGGCAATGTCCTCTAGCAGGTGATAGCAACTGGTAGCATGTACTGAACACAAAATGTGGGATCCATGATGGTCGTCAAGGTTCAAGTCAAATTTAAAGGTCAAATACCAATTTCAAGGTCAAGTTCCAATTTAAAGGTCAAGGTCAAATTTCAAGGTCAAGGTCAAATTTTAAAGTCAAGGTCAAAGTTCAAAGGCATGGTAAACAGAAAATCATACTAACATGGCATCAGCACACTATCATACGAAAACAAGATGGCGGCCTCCAGCGGACGAAGACAAGGTAGCGGACATGACGTCATACAAGTTGACGATATATATACCTTGAAATAAGTGGTGATAGGTCAGTCTGCCAGCGGTTTTGGTGGAGGAAGGATCGGTCGCCATTTAATTTTTTTGCCCTCCCCGAGTTCGAACCGAGGACTCCGAGCTCAATGTCGTAATTGAACATTTTTTATAATTTTGAAATAATTGTTTAAATTAATTTTTATTATTTAATTCGATGGATTAAATTTTTTTATGATTTTTAAAATTTTTCCCGATTTTCTAACATAATAATTACGAATTTTCAAGATGGTGGCCGTAACGGAAATCGCAACGGTGACGTCATCATTCAAAATGGCGTTCATAATCCTAGATTACGTCAGAGGCTTATCAAAGGCTTTAGACATGGATGCATAAGCCTCTTTTAGGAAATTGTGTTCTCTCTAAGGCAAAATGACTTTTGAGGTTTTTCGAAATCCTAATTTATGAATTGTGGGATTTTTTGGGATTTTTTGACGGAAAGGTTTTCCAAAAAAATTGAAATTTTGGTGAAATTAGAGTAAATGTGGGCAAATTTTGTAAAATGTTTAGCAAAATTGAAGGTTAAAGGTCAAGGTTAATGTCAAAGTTCAAGGTCATCAAAGAAAGCAGCCGTGACGTCAGAGATGGATGTGACGTCAGAGCTCGGTCGGCACCAAGCACCACACCCAAAACCCGTGCGCCCGAAGCACCATTTGTATACTACTTTCCAGCAACTGTTTGTGATTATATTAGTCTTACATATCGTTAAAAAGATAATTTTCTGTCGAAATAAAAAGTATAGAACAAATTTTCAGCTACATGTTACGGATTCCAATTTATTTAGCAAAATGTTTAAAAAATATAACAAAAACAATTTTAATTAACTGACATATATTTCCGGTATTATTTATCTAAAAAAAATATTTCAAATAAACCGTTGGAAAGCGCTTTTTATCCTTATTAATAATCACTAACAATATAGGTTAATATCAAAATACAAACTCGAGTTATATAGGGAAAAGTAGAAGTGTTACAAAACTTTGGCGGCCTTATTTATTACGTCATCAACACCGCAAGAGGGCCAGAAATATTCGTGTCCATGTCTTTTTAAACTCGACTACCCATGTTATATATGAATTCAAAGGGGCGAATTGTTTTCCAGATGTTCTCACTATTATAAATATCCTGTAATTTAAAAATCCCGCGCACTTTCATTTAAATTTGAAAATGTAATTAATTTTTAACAACGAATATTTATCACATTAATATATAAAGTAGATATTTTTTTTAAGAATACATTTACTTGTAATTTTTTTTTAAAATATAAGATTCTGGTATTAAGGTGAATGTTCATAGCGCAATGAAACATTACGAGAAAAAACTATAAGTTTGTTTTTTTAATAGCCAGCAGTTTCTAAAAGCGTTTTGTTTCTTTAAAAAGATTATTAACACATGACTAAATATAGCTGTCCTTACTTCATAAGCTCGAGATGATGTATCTGTTATTCATAATGCGATATCAATATAGGTATAAATTCAGGGTCGGCTCCAAGAACATTTTTCGGGAAAGGCGGTTGTACGAAGAAGGATGCAGTTGCAAAACATGACGTTAAATAAGTCAAGGACTGGCCTTGGTATTTGTAACAAAACGTATGTTGAGCTCTGAACGTCAGTACATCCAAACTACGTTTCTTGAGAAAAAAAAGTTTGAACAATGAATTTAAATAGGTATTTATAATCATTAAAATACTTCCCTAAAAATTAAAAAACTTGAGCTAGGAAGGTACTATCACCCCTACCGCCTACCTTATAGCATCGTCTAGGCACGTAAGCTCTACCGACTTGATTATGTCTCACATTACTTGGCCCGATGTCACATTGACAATCAGGTGCCCCATGTGGCTGCAAATAAAATTTATCAGTTTTGTTCTTTGGCGTTTTGATGTTTTATTATGCTTAGACTAGATTTTACGGACATTCATTCTACATTCAAATACCTTTGTTTATTTTATTTGCTGCCACAGCTTGACTGGTATCCACGTTGTAAAAATTTGTGATGGGCTTTTACCTTGATGCCGCGGGCAAATATAATTTGCTTTTATTGGTTTTTCAATCATTTATTACTAAAAAAAACTTCCAACCATGTTTTTTCGACAGGAGTGTGACACTTGTTATATGTTCTCAAAAAAACCTAGCGTCCTTTCGAAACAAAAAATCATACTATGTATTTCATACACCTGATCGAAAATATTATGCACAAGAGCTTATTTAAACTTAATGACTAAAAACTGGAAATAAAAGAGTTATATAATCAGGTTTTGTATATAGGCTTAAAAACTGTAGCTTTTGATAATAGATACTTTACAAAT
This sequence comes from Bacillus rossius redtenbacheri, assembly GCF_032445375.1. Taxonomy (NCBI): domain Eukaryota; kingdom Metazoa; phylum Arthropoda; class Insecta; order Phasmatodea; family Bacillidae; genus Bacillus; species Bacillus rossius. The sequence continues at coordinate 36,007,800 of NC_086333.1, read as the reverse complement.
AAGTATTATTAATTTTGACACAACAATAGTTTCAGTGTCAACGAAATACCACGAAATGTAAATTTTAAACTATTTGTCAGTTACACATTAAATCCTTAAACTTGGCATTTGACTGGCATATATTTTGATTTTCATTTTTTTCAGAGAAAACATTTAGGTTTCTGAGAACAGTGGTTTTTCATTTCGGTGTAAAGTTTAAGCGGTATATTTAGATACCTATTTGAATGGCTGCTCTATGTTTTTGGTACTTTCGCACTGATGGTGAGCTTATCAGACCGTAGGCTAATTTATGTTCCCAGCTATTTCCGCGGCAAGCGTGACCTCAGTGTTCCTTGGGAGCATGTTAAGGGGGTGGGGGGGGGGGGGAGGTGTCTGAGGAGGGTCGCCATTTTCTTCTGCAATGTGGAACTGAAAGGACGCCACGATGACGAGTTATGAACACACGATAAATAATTTTTCACAAGCTGGAAAATGCCTTTTATCTTCACTGTTTATAGCCCGAATAGCATTGATATTTACAGTTGTTAGTTTAGAGCGCCCCAAACTGAAGTCCTACACACTAGAGCGAACTGTCTGTCGCCTTTCGCTGCTCGGTTGTATTGAAGTCTTTTTGAGACACTTGAACATACAAGTTTGGAAGGCAATGCCGAGATAAAAAAGAAAATGCCCAACCCGTCTCCGCATATCTGTGGAACTGGCTCGCATGGGACTTCCGAAAGATGTAAGTTCACGGCCGATTGCGTTGGCGACGGTCATTATATCGAAGGCCGGCGGCGGAGGGAGCCGACGGGCCGGAAGAATCATCGCCGGGGCATGCGGCGCTCTTCCGGAGCGACGGCCGACCTCCCCCCCCCCCCCCTCTTCTTACGGCTATCAGGGGATCTTATAACCTCCCAGCCGGCTCCGCAGCTATTTGCAAGCGCCTCGCCTCTCTCTCCGTCCCTTCCCCGAGAGCCCACTTTGTTCCGCTTCACGTGTCCCCGTCACATCTTCTTCTGCCTCCTCCCTGCACTCGAAGACCACCGCTGCCCGCTGGCCGCCTCTCTGCTGCTAGTGGGCGGGGCCTCTCGGGACTTTTATCCTTTAGACCTCTTAGAGAGCACTTTAACATTTCATTCATGTTCGTGACATTGATGATTATAGGTCTAGAATCAAATTCAATAAATTTTAGTATCTATTGTAAATTTCAATGAAGATGTTAACGATTACATGTTATTTTTTTTAGCGATTGTATTACAACACTTCGACAAAAATAATTTTAAAAGCTAACATTGCCAAAATATTACAAACATATATATTTTAATGACTTTGATTTAAATAACACAATCTTCACAGTTAAAAATGTTTGTTTCAGACGAATAAATATTTATTTGTTTATGGTAAACCATTTAATTATTTCATGTCACAAATTTTGTGGGTAGCAAAATATATATTTGAGTTAAAAAAAGACCATTTTGTTGGGCCAACCAAATCTATCCTACATCAAAATATTTGTTTTGTTACCACTACCCTTGCTCTGGGTCAGTGATAAAAACTCCAGAACCCTGCGGGGAGTTTATTTAAACATAAGCAGCGCACACATGACCAAAAGTTTTAAGTGCCGTAGTAATCAAAGTACTAGATTTCGAATCTAAAAGGGAGATAAATATAGGAATACGGATAGGTGGAAGCATAAAATTATACAAAATTATCATTTTATTATTTATTAGAAAAATTTTAAAGACTATTAATCATATTTTGCATGGCAAAATACGCATGGCCTTGAGTTGTTTTGAAAATCACTCTATAACAGGGGTTAACCAACTAAAAATATATAAAAAATGTAACATACAAACACCCTTACAATTACGTTAAAAGTAAATAACAAATATATAAACCTCATAGAAATTACTGTTACCTTTTACAAACATTAAACATTAAAGCCCGGGCTCAACCATATTAATTCTCTTTCTCAAGTCAACTCAACTCTTAGCTTGTGCGTAATTTTTTATAAGAACTAAAAAAACAACATACTTTAAATTTCCTGTAAGCGACGGTAGTGATTTTTTGATAAATCCATAAAAATTTTAGTTTCGGGTGCGAGTTCTTATTAATAGTCTCACGAATCCAAGACCAACACCAGTGTTCTGTTCTCAATTAATTATTGTATGCTTGAAAACACCAAGTGGCTTGGCGCTGACGCGGTTATGGAAAAATGTATACTGTTTTCCCAAGGGCGTGCGCAAATATGGCAGGCCAACACTTACTTGCAAGTCCGTAGCTCATGTTATATTTCTTCTTAAGGTGTACTGAAAGGATGGCACACTAACGCAGCACGGAGCGTGCCCGACGACCCAACAGCTTCCCGTATCTTAGGTCACAAATCCATGCACTCGTAGATCTTGAAAACCAACAACCTCCCTTTGCAGTAATCGATCACGGATATAGTTACAAAGGTTTTTTTTTTTTGCAATACGTGCGAGATTCTCAAAAATACGTTAAACTCGCGCAACCTCGGTTTGAAGTAAAGTCGCGGAACGCAAGCAGCAACTATAGCGACTCCCGCGCCGGCCCTTAGCTGACTGTTGCTTGTCCACACCTCTCCTCCACCGCCACCTTCGCGCGGAAGCACACGAGACCACAATCCGGTCAACACACACGCAAGAAAATAGTTCTAGCACACGCTTGTATTTACGTAGCTGTATTAAAAAATTTAGATATGAAAAGTCTAGCAAAAATTAATGTAATAAAATACTCTGAAAATACTTACAACAAACTAAATACAGTTATACGAAACCAGATAGCTCTACGACCTTCCAGACCATTTGAGGTCTTACTAACTTAACAGTCATTTCCGTTTAGGCATATTTCAAAGCAAATCGCTGATTAGAACAAATAAATTTTAAACTACACCTAACTGACTAAATGGGCCAAAAAATAAGAATTACAACATAGCTGCAAAAAATACTATTGGACATAGAAAAAAATTTAAAACCATAACGAAATCAGAGGTTTCCATCTCCCTTTTTTTAAAAAAAAAAATATAAATATAAATTTTTTCCCAGTTTAAATCAACCATATGTATTAATTTTGCTATATACGCACGAATATTTTGTTATGGCAAACATACCTTTCTTTCAGTGAAAGAAGTCAGCAATCATAACAGTGCAACACATTAGTTATAGATAAATGGCTGGACTGTTGGTAGGAAACACTATTGTGGCTTGTGCGCTGCCACACGCTGATGAAGTATGTTGCGCCACGGGTCATCGATTACATCGCCGCGTGTCTGCCCTCTTGCGGGTCGTTGCTTACGGCAGAATCTGTCTGCTGTCGGCGGTGCTGCTATAAATTCAGCAGTTGCCTGGATTTCGTGGCGATAGAATTAACTTTGATGAGCTCTTGCGCGTTATAGAGAGCGAAGAGTACTGACACATTAGCCCCCACCAGGGGCCATGTAAAAAAACGAGTGGCTTAGCCATGACAAATAATAACTTTTCTGTACGACCAAGTGCATTTTTAGAACTACTCAGCTCATCTTAACTTAGTAGGCTAGTGTAACCACGAGATTTATAAAGTAGTTCACTCCACAAAGATATAACTAAAAAATGCCGTTGATGAAATGCTTTTCATTGTGTTGTGAACGACTTCATATCGTATTTTATTTTAACCTTTGCTTGCATCACATAAATTAAAAGGTTAGCAAAACCATAATTTTAAAATATATTATCTAATTAAAAACTTTATTTGTTAGGAAAAGGAAATTTTCAACATTAGTTTAAAAAACGTATTCCGAGAAATAGGAATAAATCAAGAAATGAATTTTAATAAACTTTACGAATCCAGAAATTGTATTGAATAAAAAGTTAGTACATATGTTTTTTTTTAAATAATTCTAACTTTGTTTAATGACGTGTGGAATGTTTCCCATCAATTTTTAAACATTATCTTACAACAGAAGCGCGTTTAGCTAGTGCAAAGCATATCATATCTGTAAGACAATGTTTAAATATAATATATTTGAAAATTACAAACAAAAATCTTATTTTCCACTTGAAAGTCATTTTTGAATGATTTTGCAATGGTCGTCACTAATCTACTATAATCTTTAGGCTATATATAGTATGTTCGCATAAAATTGTCCCGAATCAAATGAGTCTTAGATTGACTGCCACGTTTGTCCAAACATTAAAATAAATTCCCTCCAATAAAACTGTTACTGTAGGCGTGGTAGCTTTCAGATATTCGGTCAGGGCTGCAATGAAAACTACCTAATTTTCGCATCACAATGATGACTCACTTTTAATCTTGCATTGCGACGTCCCTTTGAGGCGAAATGTACATATGTCAACCACTGCGTGGATGAAGATACTGTCCATGAACATTAAGTTAGTGAAATTTCGGAATGGGGTGCAAATATCACTGCAGGAATCTTTAGAGTTGACTTTTCTTTAGTAGCAGTCTCACAAACCCGAACTATCATTTCAGCTCCAGTGCTCAAAGCGGTCTCAAGGGTCAAAATTAAAGTGAATATAGTCAGTCAGGACAGCTGCTAAAACGTGAGAGAAAAGAGAACTATGCCAAACTCGGTCTGCACAACCCGAACATGGCCTAAGCTGCACATAACCATGACGTAGACTGCGTACGCAAGATAATCAGTAAAAAATATACTTGGACCGGACATTGAGCCTGTCTACAATGGCAGTGTCTCAAATGGTGTCCAACGGATACTGAACATTCATTTTTCCACGTGATCCTCTGACGTCATGGATAGTGTAGACAGTGGTCCAAATACATCGGCAAACTAGAAATTTTGTCCCAATCTGTGTCCTTTGTTATCATAGAAGGAGAAAATTGAAACATTTGCAGTTTCCAGCTTCCGTTTCTATTACATGTAAATATGGTTGTAAGCCAAAAGGCAGACTTGGACTTGAGATGTTTAACGTAAAATAATATTTTGTAAAACACCTTGGGCCATAATATTCTCTTGTTATATTTTCTTTATGGAAAGTGTATTAAATATATATACATATATATAACGTACATACTTTGTGACTGGCTATTGTTTCTTAGAGTAAAGTGAGCTGAGGAACTTCAAAAATTTCCAACTGTTTTGTAATAATTAAATATGCTGTCATTTTATGTATCATGGTATTTGTTGACATATTTTTTGTTATTTTGTGTTCGCAGCCAGCTGGTATATTTAAGCGGGACAAGTTTAAGAACGAATATTGATATTCGAAGACATGTGTGTATCGTATCAACATGTTTATTGTTCTTTTTAATTATTTCATGTTAGTAAATCGTGCTACTCTCACAACGCAGTTTTCTTGTGTCGTTCTAACTAACTCCCTTGTTTCCCCTACCCGGGGACAACACGTTTACTCATTTATGAATGTTATCTGTCAGTACGTTTTTTCATAGTTTCTCATGTGTACTTTTTTTTTGTTTTCGTATGTCATAGAACTTTATTTTCAAATAACCCGTTTACCACCACTGAAAACCACAAACTATAAAAATAATTTAAACTGAAATTGATATAGTTTATATTAGAAAGTGTCTCATATAGCACACTCACAACAGATACTTCATTGTGCAGAGAGTAAGATTCAATAATTGTATTTCATAAGAAGTAGGTATTTAACATTTAAGATTATTTAATAAGTATAAAAATAAAACAATTTAACAAAATGTGAAAGAGAAATTAAAGTAAAGTTTACTCCTAAATATCTATATTTTTACCGCGTATTTAGAAAACATGGTTTGAGTAAGTTATAAGCCGCCTAAGGCGACGTTATAAATTATGAACATAAAATACACTTTCATTTAATACACACGAAATATTTATTTAAAATTCACTTTCTTTTAATATTGTAAAAATAAAAATTATTTGTGATTTATATTTATATAGTGATAAATTGTTTGACTACAATTGTTTTTAATGAAAAACTACATTGCGTGTTAATGGTCTCTGTTCATTCAATTAAATTACTTTCTCTGGATTCGATTATATGTACACAATGATGTCAAACATATTGGCAGTGCGATTCGTATGAAGTTGCTGAAAGGAATAGAGTTTGCACCACATTAGCACGCTGCAATTCAAACATGGCTTAAAATATATTCGCGATGAATTAAATCCTATCATTAGCGGAAAATTGACACAACAGTTGTTAGTAGATTTATATTTGTATGTGGAGGCCAACAACTTTAATAATATTAAACAGATATACGAAGCCAAATCGTGGCAAACTAAGCCACGGATAGCTTCTTTATCACGGAAAAATGTTGAATTTATTGCCTTCATCAAAATATGACGCTATGCCTATCTTAGCCCCAACGTAACGGCAGCAAAGCTAGGAGGAACAGGTGTTAGCAACGAGCAATGAAAATGTTACACTGTAAGCGCATGAAAACAAAACAGTGTTATAGAGTCAGTCAGTGAGTCAGTGGTGAGTGGTGAGTGTATATGTGTGTGTGTATATATATATATATATATATATATATATATATATATATATATATAGAGCGCCATATCTTAAGATATCTTAAGTACCCGGCGTTGCCCGGGCTACACACATAATAATATATGAATATCACTACCGAGTTTCAAAACAGCGTTACAGAGTCAGGAAATGAGTCAGTTTTGAGCAAATCTGTAGGCCATAAACTTGAAAAACGGTAAATTTTAATTTTAAAGTCCCATTTATTGCATAATATCGGTGGATCAACGCTACACATCAGCAAAACCGGGACGCCAATCTTTAGTTTCATTTGTGAAAAGACAGGTAATCCCTAGGCAAGACGTGATGGACTCACCAAAAGATAGCGCGTTAAAAATTCAAGGTAACGCCATCCATTGACGAAGTTCTAAACTAAACATTTATTAGCGCCTTTAGTTCGCTAGCAGCCGCGAGACTCACTAAGTGGATGGGTTTTAACAAGGATAGGGATATGAAGTTGCCAGACCTTACTAAATGACCGTGTGGCGGACACAGAGAAACAGCACAAAATAAATGTTTGTACGTCTTTGACCTACCTCCATTGATGTTCTATTATAACACTGAATTTACCCCTTCTTCACTCTTTCAGGGATGGAATTTCATAATTATATGCAGTCTAAGTAACTTTCCGGTCGATATACTATGTATATGTCAAAAATCATGTCGATCCGTTGCTGGTTGAAAGAAGGACAAAAAGACAAATATACATCCACATTCATAATATTAGTAGGGATAAATTTGTATTTTTTACCATCTATTATTACACACACACATATATATATATAGAACCCCTATATAAATGTTAAAAAATAATTAAGTCTTCAATTTTACGTCGACTGGCTCATTCAGGGATAAAAAATTGGATTAATTCTTAAGTTAAATATAACCTGACACCTAAAATCCCCACAAATATTATTGGAGAAGCGGCAGTAGACCGAAAATCACTAGACCGAAAGGCACAAGACCGAAAAATAAAATATTTCTCTCGTTAGGAATATGTCTTAACTCTTGCGTCAGGCACAAGACTGAAAGTCACAAGACCGAAAGGTACAAGACCGAAAGGCACAAGAACGAAAAATGGAATATTTCTCTCACTAAGAATATGTCTTAAATCTGGCGTCAGGCACTAGACCGAAAGGCACAAGACCAAAAAATAAAATATTTCTCTCGTTAGGAATATGTCTTAACTCTTGCGTCAGGCACAAGACTGAAAGTCACAAGACCGAAAGGTACAAGACCGAAAGGCACAAGAACGAAAAATGGAATATTTCTCTCACTAAGAATATGTCTTAAATCTGGCGTCAGGCACTAGACCGAAAGGCACAAGACCGAAAAATAAAATATTTCTCTCGTTAGGAATATGTCTTAACTCTTGCGTCAGGCACAAGACTGAAAGTCACAAGACCGAAAGGTACAAGACCGAAAGGCACAAGACCGAAAGGCACAAGAACGAAAGTCACAAGACCGAATGGCACAAGAACGAAAGGCACAAGACCGTTAGGCACAAGACCGAAAAATGGAATATTTCTCTCGCTAAGAATATGTCTTAAATCTGGCGTCAGGCACTAGACCGAAAGGCACAAGACCGAAAGGCATAAGACCGAAATTTCGGTCTCATGACTTTCGGTCTTGTGCCTGGTACCCATATGAGTCCCATTGCGGGACTGGCGCTGAAGTCGACGCTCCAGCCAACTGCTGCTCGCCCAAGGCGACGCAGGTGGCGGTGGTTTGCTATCAGAGCTTGGAGAGGTGGGTGGGGGGAGGTGGATGGTATATCGTGCCGGGGGCATCTCGTCGGCCGGTCGTATCAATCAGCCAGTGCGCGGATTTGTCCTCCGCCCCTTCCCCCTTCTCTTCATGCTGGGCGACATCTCCCGTGGACGACCCTAGCGAGCGGTCGATAGCCGTTGACGGGTCAGTGTAACGACTGCCCCTCCACAACCACCATCCTCCCTTCCCTGGCCCGGAGTGGCCGGCGGCTATCAGACACCGCGGCCAGCGGAACACGCGGTTTAGCGGTCGGCCGAGTTCCGGCCATTACGCGGCCAGTCTGCCGAGCGAGCCTGTTTGTTCCATTGTCGGCGGGTCGCGGCCAGCGGCCGGTAATGGCTCGTTCGCCCCCTCCTCAGCCCTCCCCCTTCAGCACTCCCACATCTACTGACCCTTACGACCCGCGGGGAAACAGAGTCTCAATGACGTGCTAGTATCCGCCCTGGAGCGTACTGTTTTCATACGTACGTTTTTACGCGAGCACATCTCTCGCGTGTGACGTGTACCACCTTCCCAAAATGGCGAAATATATATTTCGTAAGGAAAAAGTATGATTTAAAAAAAACTTAATGGAATTTAAATTGATTGTAACTTAATATAAAATGAGTTTAAATACATGTATTGTTGTTGACGGGCTATATTATTTAAGACGCAAAACAATGTGTCTTCAATAAAAGTATTAAAAATTAATGTCTTAATTGTTTTTAATTTTTAAATATTTTAACATTGAAGAGCCTTGGGAGGAATTTAAGTCCTAAGATTAAATAAGACTTGAATAATTAAGGAATACCCTTAGTTTCTTCCATTATCATTATAAAGAGAACAAATTATAATCAAATTTGTTATTAAACCTTACAATTCTGGAGTGGTAACAGTCATAACCATTCTTGAAGTGTTGAAAATCTTATTCATTGTGTCTTTCACCCGCCATCAGGAACTAGCAGGGAATCAGTAACCGCTGATTACCAGTTTTTGGAGTGTCCAACAGTTGCCTAACCTTCAATTGAATATTTAATACTCGAAAATCTGATTACTCTGACAGTTGGATACTCGAAAAGTTTGTTATCAAGGAGTGGCTGGAATGATCTGATATACATTTATCCTTGTAATACGTGAGTGGCTGGTGGAAGATGTTTTAAAGTCAACTTTGTCAGGCATGAGCATGACTTCCACTAGACTCGGACAATGTAAAATTTGAAAAGCTGACACTCGAACTGAATTGTAAAACAATTTACCCGTAAACATTTATATATACAAGTAAATAAAAAAATATATTTTTAACAAACTAAAAAGATTTAAAAAATGTTTTCACATGGAATTTTTGTTTAAAATACAAAAAATTACGTGATTATTAATAGTTATGTTAAAATTGTTTGTCAAAGTTGTTTATTTTGTTATATATTTCAAAATTAAGAACATTTGCAATTTTAAGAATCTTGTAGAAATCATATTTCGGTGCCAATAAATTTATGATAGGGTAATACTCAATGTACCTATATCTAAAATTTATTACAAAAGCATGGTTATTTTGTCAAGTAATAATTTCGTAAACAAATGTAATTAAAAATAACATGTTAATGTTTAAAAACATTCAGTATGATAGTATATATATAATATAAATTTTGTATTTAGTCCTGCATTGTAAATGTTATTGAGTCGTTTAAAATTTTACAATTCAATACTATTTAGAAGTCGTGAACAAAATATGAAATAAGTTTGATAAATTTGATAACTGTATAGATAATTCTCATAAAATTAAAACTATCGTAAAATTTGGAAATAACGCCAACATATTTTTTTATGCAATGATGACATGTATCATTTAAATATTCGCTGCTTAACTAGATTCAATAAAAATAATTGTCAATTATTTAATATGTTTTAACATGACCAAATTATAAGAATTTAATGTAAACTAAACATTGGGAATATTAAATATCCATTCAAGTCAAGATAAATGTTAACTATAATTCTGAACTAATTTGAGAATAAATGCAAGTGTGTATAGACGTTGAGGTAGGTAACACGAATGTAACCAGTAAATTAAATATCTCGAATTATTAACTTTCGGGATTTGGAAATATAACTTTTAAAAAGAAAGTAAAAGTACATTAAATAGGATAAATTTTTTAATGCAAGCTATATTGAAAGAATTAGCGCTAATCAATCCTTCTTTAAAGAGAAAACTGATGCAAATGAAACCATATGATGCTCAAGAAGATAGTTTTTCAAATAATGATCGCTAATGAACAGACATTTAATCACACATTCTACTTACCATTTGACATAAAGTGAAAAGTAGGAAATATTGCAGTATGTTGAAAAGTTTGAGATTGCGTCTATAAATATATACAATTTTTTTTTTACTTCGTGAAGTGAGAAAAACGATGTTTCCTAGCGGAAAATGTTTAGAGAGGAAATGAATTTTAAGCTGTGAATAAACAAATAGCTGCTTCATCGATCCGTTCCAACCCTCATTCGTCTCAACTGATCCCCGTGAGTGGAAAAAGATTAAACCTTAATTCACTGATTGATTTAAACCCACTCACCCAATGCCCACCACACTGAGGCCCCACTCAATCACTTGATCAGGGCGCACCGAACGGTGAAAGTTTAATTACACTAGGTGCAATCACAAGCTACTAGTCTGTCAACAGACAGTAGCACGGATAGGGTTCGCCAGTAATCGGAAAGTATCTATCACACAAATCTATTGATTGCATCTCAGCTATTTTGTCGATAGTTTCCACAACAGATTTACGTAGTTGGCCATTCAATTTTTTTTCCCATGATTTTTATTAAATGAGTAACAAATTAAATTAAATTTTAAACGTGTGTTTTTAATTCAATCATAAGAATTTTTTTGTGTTCTAAAAAATAAATAAACAGCAATAGGTTTGTAAAGTTTTGTGGCGAGTAGAAAAAAATACAGCATAGGTTCGTCTTCTGTCGTTAAATCACATCACGTTGACTAATCCCTGCGGTAAAATGGAGTGAGTTTCGTAGCAGCGAATGAAATCGCGGGCGAGAAGCTATTGAACTTGGAAAGATAAAATACGCCCGTTCGGAAGCAAGTGGAAATTCTTGGCCAAGCCAGCTTGAATTTAACTGCGCCTAACCTGCCATATAACTATGCAACTGTCGTATGCAATCTCACAAACCTTTATTAGGCTAAATTGTCATGAAACTCATTCATCGAATACAATAGATTTATTTTGTGCTTACTCGAATTTGGTTTAAATTTTATAGTTGTTTTCTGTTATATGACATCTAAAAATGGTAGAAATAATATAAGTATAGAACATAGGCTTTTAACAACCGCCCTTGTATAGGGCATTCCAAAACGTCACACAAACTATATTTTATACAGACGTGACTTCAGATCAGAAGCCAACAAGAGTTTTTAGTTACTACGGAGTAAATATTGCTTATATAATTATTCAATCATGTTCAGATTTCACTATTTTTATTCAGTGTCGCTGAAGCTAAGGTTGCAATGCATACTTTTACTGGTTAATATAATATATCATTTATTGTCAGTGAAGGCTTCGGATTGGGAAAGGAAATGTCCTTCCATGGAACTCTTGTGCTCTCTGATATTTAAGTTTGAATTCATTCGTCAGTGCTTTCATCGTTGTGTTTACAATAATACCGGTTTTATTTCATCGTTCATGTTATTTGTTTGACATAAGATGATTTAGGCTTGTTCTCGGTGTGTTTTCGTTTTTCCTTTTTTCTTCTTTTGTGTTCATGAATTTTCCCAAGACAAACAGTGCAAAACTGCAATGGCATATGTCCAAGAAACTGTATTAAAAGAAAATTCCCCATTGCATGGAAAATTTAATGAGCGTAATACCACACGTGCAAGCGGAAGAAACGTAAGATGACTGCGGAATCTTGGTGAGCCCTAGACACCAACAAACACAGAGCTTCACCCTTCCAGCCTATGTGCTGACTGCACATGGCTTCAACCTAGTGATGTCTCCCGCGCGACACTGGTGTCGTGCGGGCTGCCAGCTTTCCCGGCGCCGCGTCGCTTGTTGGCCGTCAAAAGGAGTTGATAGATACTGTGTGAAATACTACAAAGGCTTTTTCAACGATCCCGTTAGCATAATAAATATTTGTTTAATAAATTGTTTGCTTTCAAATTACACAACGAGTGTAACAATATTTATTAATAATAAAGCCAGTTGAAATGTTTCCTTTGAACACGCCATGTACGTTGCTTATCGTCTCAAATGACTTAGTCAACATGACTCAAAGCCGTAATTAGATTATTATAAAATAATGAGTACTATAGTGGTGAATTGAGCAAATAATTTTTTTTGTTTGATTAGAAAATACGGCCATTGTTTCGATTGTATGCATGAGTTAGTAAACCCGGTGCTTTAGAAGTCAGTGTGTGTGTGTGTGTGTATGTGTGCGTATACATATATATGTTACCACTCACCAAAAGGTTAGTAAAAACTGGGATCATTTCTACCTAAACAATTGGATAACATTTTTCTGAGGAATTTTAGTTTAATAATTTGCGTATTATTAATGAATTGGTGAACAAAGAAGGGTACACTAATTAATAAAATTAAAACGAAGAGAAAAATGCATGCATTTTTGTCCTAAAACTTTTGATTAAAAAATACGGCAGTGTAATATCACAACCTTAAAGTACACAATAGGCCTATTGAATTAAAATCAATTTAAAAATGCTTTATTCGCATGAATGCATTACCAAAAGTGTGCTTTTAAATTGTGTTTATGAGTAAAGTATTTTGTTCCATTCAGCAAAATATTGTATTTTATTACAAGGCCTCAGAATTTACAAAATAGTAACTGAACATTATTAATAATTTAAACCAAAACTATAATAATACACAAGTATTTCCATGGCTTCACATGAAAAACTGTATATTTAGTTATTAAAGTTTTCTCCAGCTGACAAGATTATTTTTACTAACTGATGGCTGATTTTCTGAACCATAATTAAATAACGTTTACATCAGCAAACAGTGAAAATTGTTTATATTTTAATACATATAAACATAAAAGTACAGTAATATTAGCAGCCAATTTATAAGATCTATTATTCATTTATGGTTGAATAGAAAGATTTGACACTCATTTTGGAAATGAAGTGATTCTGTTTGTAATTTAAATCCAATTTCAGGTATGTCAAACAATGTCTAAGGAACTGACAAGTGTGTGAGAAAATTAAATAGGATTCTACATGTTCACTTTAAACTTGCCTTTTTTGTTCATGTGCATTAATTTCACATAAGAAAGCAAAATGATCATGTACGTTTTATCGTCTTGCCTGTAGACGAACAGGAATGGCAATTTTGTTTATCAGACATTATGAATTGTGCTAACAGTATAATGACGCACTATAGTTCATTTACTTATAATTTAATAAATAATTGACTTTATAAAATTATTAAAATTATTTTGGTGTATTAAAAATTTGTACTTGATAACATAACTGTGAACTTCTACTGAATTTATGCCCAGCCGTGCACCCTGTGTGAAATATATTTACTATATAAAATACATGTTATTGTGATTTTATTTTACTTGGTAGACGCTAATTATTGAAAGGAGTTTGAACTCTGCTAGAATCAGAGAAAATATCTACCTATTAAAAAAGTTAAATATTAAATGCTTATAAATATAGACCAAAATAATTTTGAATTTTATTGAATGCCAAATTCGTCTTATTTAACTACTTTTTTCAGTGTTTGAATACTAATTTTCTAATTATTGTTTATAGAATTTAAATTTAATTTTTTTTGTCTTTTCGAATTAAGCTAATGAAAACATTTTTTTTAATAGGTTAATAAAACTATTGCTAGTTTCTAAATATATAAAAAAAATTACTTCCCTAAATATCCATTCAATGAATAATTGTCAAAATGAGTCACTAAAAATAGTTATACATGGGATTTAGAACCAAAACCTTTGAGGTCCTGAAGCCATTTCTTGGCTCAAGTGGTACCCACTCTTCTCGGTTGGCAATTACTCTACTTTTAAGTGAATTTCGCAGTGGCCATTTAATCCCTTACCACTAAGAGCTTGCATTTTCGGGTATCAAACGTGACTAGAGGTATTCAGTGTACAGACGGGAAGTGATTTATAACTAAATTTTATTCTTAAGAGTATCAAGTTATTAAGTTATGTCTTCGTAAAATAAAGATAGCTTTTTAAATGTAAATTAAAATTTCATTGATGGTGTTCTTTCGGAGGCCAAACAAAATCCTCTCTAACATAAAATATAGTTATATAAAAATTGGCACCATCTAATGATAGGGATATATTTTCTGTATAAATAGGCATTATGTATTTATGAAAAAAAGAGCCTTTATTGTGGCAACTAACTACGACGCAACACTTTGGTAGATAAAAAGGTGACGCAATACAATGCCTAGCATGTTGGCGATAATTTCTGCGCGAAGGGGAAAAAATATTCATTGCGGCGGGTAGTCACAATCCGATAGATTGTCGCCAGAAACAAAGATACAGCCCTAAATTACAATATTACTGTAGATTCTTTGTTTCATTTACTGGCTTCAATGCAGCAAACAGGATCGCACAACTGAATGCTGGCTACTTCCTCTGAAGTAAGCTTCAACGTGCTCGCTCCACTGTTATAGAACACACATTGAAGATCAGCGAACACCAAATGTCGCGGCACATTCCAGTTTACCGCAAACTTACTTAAGTCTTAAGAATTTGATTTTCTATGGGCGATTAAATAAGTCGTAAAATTTGTGTACAAAATAACACATTTATTTTATGTGCTTAGACGAATAAAGATTCATGTAGCTGTTATATGCAAACATAACTATTTAATTTAACATACAAATATTCAAGTGTTTGAAATCTTCCAGCTTTATATGGAATGGTTATTTAAAGTGTACCAATTACCGTGAGCTTATATTTCAATAAAATTACACACTTCCCCAATTTTCACCGATATACATGCATGCAGTTATTTGCCGAGTACTCATTTTAAGTTTCTTTAGTTTTCAACTATGTAATTTTGCTTGGGATAACTATATGTGCTGACATGTTTTTACGGATACATTAAAGGTTTTAATTAATGTGGTGAAAAAAATCTGCACAGATGTTATATTTATTAAATGCTGCTTCGAGTATAAACATATATGTTATCGGTAACGCCAGCGAGAATAAATTAACGTATTTTACCCGGGTTAACCAGCATTATCCAAGTTTGTTGGGTAAAGTTTGAATAATTACTGAAATAAATTGGAATTCGGAGTTTACCAGTATACACTTATGTCTTCCCAAAACGGAATGGGTAATGTTAGAAAAACTAAAGTATTGATAAGTTTAGTTTCCTTGATACCTTAACTAACTAATCTAACCTAACCTCGCGTGCTCAAAAATCGCACGACACCTAACATTACCCAGCCAGCATTGGGTAGCCATAGATGTAGACTTGTAGACGACGAATTCAAAATTTATTTTAGGTATTATTTGGACCTTACCCTAAAATCTTGGATAATGCTAGATTAACCCGGGTAAACCTAGGTTTATTTCTTCTTCTGGCATCTTGTATAACTAAGAGTTGTTTTTGGTTGCGGGGAGCCCAGTGGCTGGAAAAGCAAGCGCTCCTTCGTGTGCGCGGTAGAAGTGCACAGTCTAGCAATATGACCTTCGACCTTCTGAGGAAGATGTACAGGAACTATCATTTATATTTAAACTGTGTAGTTAATAATTTACAATATTTTTTTTCAACACTGCAATGAGGAGCAGCCTGATGCTTATAAGTGTGCATTTAGTTCTGAGGGTATTAAACTATTCCATTCTTCTGACACGCATAATATTTTAATCTGACACGTATCGGATTTTGTAAAAGTAACAAAAGGTTTCCTTATGATACAGCGCCAGTTCTCAAAGCTATGAGGCACATTGTAGTTTTTAGTGTAATAATTTAGAACCATTTTTATGAAATTAAATTTATTAAAAAACCGGCACTTAAGTATCACAGCTATTTGGACGTACTATCCAAAGTCAATAAAATTTAAACTGGAATGCTAATGAAATATTTATACGGTTCAATTGCATTCAAAAAACATTTATAACGTTCTATGACAGTTAAAATACAGGCGTTACTAATTAAAAAATTCTTTAATATCAAAACGCGTCCTTGATTTAAAATAATCCTTAAGAATAAAATTATTACGCTGCTGAGTTATAGCTTTGGTGTCAGATCGTGGAATATTTCATATCGAAAAATTCAGAACTGCAGAGCGACAACCGTAATAAATAAGACATAAATATTTTTTAATATTTTTATAGCACTGTAGTCTTCGTTATTTAAATTATTATTGTAACGAAGAGAATTAATTTAAAACATTTTTTGGTCATATGCTATGGTTTTTTCACACTGTATGACCTAGAGAAACTTTAAGAACGGACAAAATAAATAAATAAAAATCATACAGCATACACGCCAAAATCAGCTTGTGTCAAAGTTAAATGCATGGAAAAAACAAATAAATACGTGGAAGGGATAAGAAAAAATATCACAGCACAGAAGAACACAGTGGTTGGACAACGACGAGACAGCTGCAACCAGAACAGTGAATACAGACATATAACAACTTAGAATAACACAGCTCCCAACTGATGAACTCAGCGGGGATACTATGCATATCATATGGAAAACACAACGAAAAAAAAGTTTGGCACAAGCGAACCCAGCGATGAAACTTAACAGACATTATCCACAAAACAACGATGACAGCACAGCAAAACTCAAGTAGACTTTTTTAGACCAAATAAATGCTACGTTTCGGGAAATGACATCTGTTTCCGTCATCAGGCACAACCAGACTGATCAATCTTGAGGTTTCTCTATGACATACAGTAAACAAGCAATGAAATAGGTACAAAAATAGTTTGAAATTGTAGCCTCCTTTTTTCGAAAGAGATGACGAGAAAACCTGATTCAATCTAAAAAGAATTGGTTTACACCATTCTCCAACATTTTATTGAAGAGCCTTCGGAGCTTGTAGCATTACCAGAAACTAATTAGTCCTAGTTATTCCTATCTGGTTTTTATTTAAAGATTTTCGTAGATTCTATTTATATTTAGCTACGTTAAGAAATTTTTTTCTGAAACTTTATATGGATTTAAAATTATAAATGTGGTTATTTATTAACTTCATAAATATTAACATTTAATATCGCAATAATTTTTTTCCGAAACTGGCAATCTTTTCTCAGGGCGTAACGTCCTTTGTAAAGTACTGATAAGAATGCTGGTATAAACTTTCCGATAAATCCCATGTACTTACTCCATGCTTAACTGAGTTAACTGAGTTCGTTTGTTTGATTGTTAGTTTTAACAGAACTTTAACATGCATTAGTACCAAATGTTTGTTAACAAGCCAGATGACTAATGTAATCACAATGCATTTGAAAAATACAAACCCGAAGTTATTGACATTCATGAAATCACCTATAAATACAAATATAAATATTTTTAGGTAATTACCAAAATAACTTAATACACCATTGTTAAAAATGAATATTGTCGTGAAATTATGTGGTTTGGATAACACGTTAAGACACAAATTGTAATTAGGTTAGAAAATTCTTTTGATAAACAATTAAGTATTTTGAAAACATCAATATTTAAGAGAAAACTATTTTGGTTATTCACACAGTTGTTTATTTTTATTGTATGTATATAAGAATAAGAAATTGTCCATATTTTATGAAAATGTAGGTATTCTTTTTTTTCAAATATAATATTTCTATAACTTGAGTACTTTTTCACTAATATGAATTATATTTATTGAATTTAACTACATTAGAACTTAATTCATGGTTTGAATGTATTAAAATAAATTAAAATTTTGATTTACATCTTGATTTAAATTTGAAAGTACGTATCTTTAAATTTGTAGAAAATTCACATTAGAATATTTATGTAAGTGAATGTAAAATTTTTACATTCGCCATGAAAAATCATTTCCAAAATTATATAACGCATAATTTTCGTTACTTAAGCCACAATAGTACACATTATCCACATGCAGGGTTTTGAGTTCCAAAATTCAAACAAAGACATAAATTTAAGCGATTCGTGGTTCCACTTCATACTTTTTAATTGCCTCATTCACACATGGTTTAAATCATTGTTTTTTATGGCTGATTAAAAAAAACACTAACTTTTGAGATGCACTAGGTGGTTTTTACGTACGTGATTTAATCATTTTGAAATACTGACTGAAATATGTTTAGAACTGTAGGTTAAGATACGGATTAATGATTATATTTAAATGGAACGTCCAAGAAAATTAAAGAACACTTTATTGTACTTATTGCAAGTACAATATATTAGTTAAATATTTTAATAATTTACGTGGTAAAAGTTATTAAAAATACAAGAAAAATGTTTTTTATCTTGTGAAAACCAACTCATATAATAAAAAAAAATATATTTACGAGTGTGCATGTTCATGCCTTCGTTTCGTGTTAACAAAGAAACCAGGCCATAGTTCTTCTTAACTCTGAAGAGAGAGTCAATCATTTCAAACTGAGTGTTTGATGCCTAATACACATTAGTATTCAATAACAGAACGTAGAGCGACTATGAGTCTTTTAAGTTATATGCTCTCTGAGAAACGTATCTCTATGACTGAAACATTTCCCTATTTTGATCTGCCTGCTGACTTGAAAAGTAATTTAAGCATTGAAAAATGTTGTAACAAGTTTTTTGTAAGTGCAAAAGTTCTAGCTCTTTTATGTGCTTCCCCTTTTAGATGATAATAATAATCACCACATATTTTTTTATATAGTCATCTTTAATCATTCTGGCTTCTGGATATCAAATTGTCTCAATTAAATTGTAATACATTATTGTTTATTAACACATTCACTCATACTTCCTTTCATTGCAACTTTATAAACATACACATTTGCTTTAATTTTTGGGTTTTTTTCGTAAAAGTGTAACCCTCCTTCCTGCTAACTCGGAAGAGGGGTTGCGTCCCCGACCCACTCTGGGCGCGAAGGGAAATTCCAAAACTTATGAAAAGGTATGAAAGGCTACACAATAAAAAATTCCCCATACCAATGCCCAGGGGTCAGGCCAAAAACTTAAAGCATACAAAGCAGAGCAAACGTTATTTCAAATAAAGGCAAGACTTTGGGTAATTACTATTAAAAAAAATAATTTTCAAAAATTAACATTTACTATAACAATATAACAATACACGGTTGGTTACAAAAAAAAAAGGCAGTAATAATGGCAGTGTCTTAACTCATTCTCAAAAATACTCATTACAGATTAAATATTATAAAAAAAATAAATAATGATGATAACAAATATATATATGTATGTAAATATTAACAACGGCCTTACTAATAATTAAATGATCACAACGAAGGTCGTGAGGTGTGGCCACAAAAAAAAGTTAATGTAAGATGGACTACCTTAATACCAATTATAAAAAAATATATAAATCTATATAAAATTCTATATAAAATTCTACATAAAACGTTCTAATACAAAACAAGAATTAAACGTATTTCTCAGCTCTCATTAATTGTTCTCTTGAAATAATTTGTCACTACAAGCTTGCCATTATGTTAACATTCTAGACGTCCGCCAGCTCGCTGACCTTCAATAAACTAGACAGTCTAATGCCTCGCCGACATACTGTTCCATAAAAATGAATAAATTACGCACTAACTTCAGTCCGTGCGTGCGGCAAAACTCCCTCGTATGCACTCTATAATACTGCAGAAAGTCATTAGGATTAGTAAAGTCCAATTGAAAATACGCTAATTTCGCCAAAGTCTCAAAACGTTGCTACAATTTTCCAAACGCCGCATTATTTTAAAAACACTTTCGTGTCCCACAAAACAGGCAAACGGGCGACCGTTAACAAAAACACGTCATCACATCACCAATGTGTTACATTAAAGAAAATGGGCCTCTTCTCACAAAAAGGGTGCAAAAGTTCCGTCCAAAGTAGAAAAGTTCAGCATGGGCATAAAATCAAATTACGGTCTTCGCAACAGTTAATTTAACACCACGAGGGAAAAACCTCAATGCAGCCGCCTCTTTTTACCTTGTACGAAGAGTGCATCGCCGGGCAATCCCTTGCCCTGTCGTCCTGCGTGGTGTCTCCATGCTGACCCTGCCCATAGCCGCCCGCTGCCGCCCGGCTCTTCAGTCCGCCGTCACATGCTCCGTTCTCCGCACGAGTCTCGCCAAAAGTCCTCGCTTCCAGCTGATACCCCTTACTCCCGGCCGGCCGCGTCGGTGACGTCATTGCCAAACCGTCGGTAGCGCACTAAGTGGAATTCATGCGAAACACAATCGATATCACGTAATTACCAATCCATGGTTACAAAATAAAGCGCTTAGCTTAAAATAAAATATTAACAGTCACAACCATTATTTAAAGAGATGCATTAACATCAAATAAAAAATAAAAACGTAAAAATACGTCAAGTAAAACTATATAAAACTAACAGTTATTAACCTCAATAAAGCCAAATTTAATAACCAGGTTAAATGTGGCCCTGACGGCCACAAAAGAAATATATAAAAATCATTTAACATTGCACAGGTTTATTCGTTACAAAAGATTATAAGATACGGATGTATAAAACAAGTTGTACACCATATGTACAAAGGAAGGCCTTACCTTGCAAAAAGAAAACTAACTGTTGATGTGTATACGGAGTAAGGACGGTTATATGGACTAAATCAGTATCTTATCGAGCGCTTTATAACGGTCCTATGAAATACCAAACATTATATATTTTTAAGAAGCATACAATATTAAATATGTAAATCAAATATCCTCGAAAAATACAACAGAAAAAAGTTATTGATTAAAGAAGATTAACAAGATTGAGAATTTGTTCAGTCTCAGGAGAAAATAAGCTAGAAGAATCTAAAAGTGCAACAAAACTAAGATAAATAAGGACAAATGGCTTTCGGAATGAATCATTAACTGAATTAAATAATGCGTTTGATTTTGAAAGCAACGTGTTATAATATTTTAAAAAAAATAATCCTGATATCATTTTCGCTCATACATGAGGTTAGAAAACACATTTGCCATATCTGCCTACCTACACAAATATATGAAAACCTTATCAACAGCTCGAAATTTCTCGTCGGACAAAGTTACTCATGTACATACATAAAAACGTCGATCACTATATTTGTAACGAAAAAGTCACTTCGCTTGGTCGATTATTTTCAAGCCTTATTAGACAGCGAAGTCAAGTTACTAAGAAATGAAGTGTGTAAGCATTTCCAGTCCCATAAGATAGTGAAGTCAAATTAGTTGCAAGCAGTGATATAGTTTAAGGAGATTTATCTGTAGGTGTTAATTTATGAACCTACTAGCTAAACCCGGCCACGCTTTGCTGTGGCACAGTTTAATATTAATTCATTGTTTAATTTAATATTTTACTGTGCATGGCTGTGGAATGTAATAGAAGAAATAAAAATGTGTTTAGCTTAAATATTTTTATTGTAAAGCTAATGGAAGGACTACATTCCTTGTTTTCCCATTTTTTGCATAAACATATAGATCAGATGGTTTACCGACTCTGGAGCACCCGACATATAACTGTCCATGAGAGAAGCATTCATTTTCTAAATTCAAACCGCACACTTGCAAAGATTGTCCTTGTGCTTTATTGATGGTCATAGCGAACGCAAGGCGTATTGGAAATTGAAGTCGTTTGAACTCGAACGCCATATCTGTCGAAATAAGTGGCATTCGTGGAAGTAATACGTCTTCACCTTTATGAAGTCCAATCAAAATTGTTGCTTCAATAAGATTATCCATTAATTTTTTAACTACTAATCGTGTACCATTACATAATTTAGGCTGACAGATATTTCGAAGCAATATAATTGGCACACCAATTTTCAAATTCAAAATATGTGGTGGTAATCCTGGAACATCGAGTGAATTGAGAAATTCCGTTGGAAAGTTCACTGCTTCATTTTGGTGCACTACTGAATCAATAGATTTGTATGTCATTGTTTCACCTTCGATTCTGTTTATAATACTATTGTTCATATCGTGTACGTCAACATTTTTAGCCGCTAGAATGGCTCTTTCGCTCAACCATGCATGATTTTTGAATTTTGTTTCGATGTTTTGGAATACCTTGTCTACTAATTCCTCTTTTGAATCTACGATGTTGCATAAATCAGATGATAAGCTGATTTTTCCTGTTTCTGGATTTGTAGGTACAGTGCCGTTACCAACTTCAATTAATTGTCTTGAAAATATGACTGCTGTTGGATCGTTCTGAAGTTTAACTCGCATATTCGTGGTTAAATGCATTTTTTTTACTGTGCTCCAAAAATTTGAATATTTTAAGCAGGCATGCAATTCATCAGCAGGTGTTGAGCGAGGTATCACTGGGAGCGTTTGCCTGAAATCACCGGATAGTAACACCAACACTCCCCCAAATGGATCTGGATTATTTCGCAAATATTTCAGTGTATGGTCTAATGCTTCCAATGACTTTTTGTGAGCCATTGTACACTCATCCCATACAATGATTTTGCACGTCTGAAGAACTTTTCCCATTCCTGATGTTTTTGAAATGTTACATGTTGGACTTTCTGTGCATTGCATGTTTAGTGATAGTTTAAGAGCTGAATGCGCTGTTCTACCTCCTTCCATTAATGTTGCAGCAATACCCGAGGAAGCAAGAGCTAATGCAATATGGCCATTTGAACGGATCGTAGCAAGGATTAAGGAAATTAAGAATGTTTTTCCAGTTCCACCTGGAGCATCCAAAAAGTACAATCCACCGGATTGGTTGGCCACAGCTCGTATGATAGTATTATATACTATATTTTGTTCTTGAAGGAGTCTCGGTGTATTTTCCTGGACGAACAATTATCATAACAACGTACGTGATTATAACAAACTATAATAGCAATATATAAGATATAAGCTATAAGATAAGAATTATTTAATTTTCAAATGTATTGTACGAAATGTATTTTTTAATTTAAACGTATTTTTATCAATAGAGTCGAAAGAATATACTTTCAAATTAAATAAAGTTTTTTATTCTTTCTTGAAATATATATATATGTATATATATATACATATTTGTGTAAATTATAGTCGTCAAGGCACAATGGTCGAGTAGCCTGATGTGCTTGAAACTTTTATTTCATATAAACACTCTTCTGTTAAGATGCAATGTTCTGTAAAAATTTCAATCCAAACCATCGTATACTTTCCGAGTTTTGCGGCCAAATACATACGGAAGCTAAATTTTTATATATATAGATTAAAATAGGTATTAGGACGAAAAAACAACGGTACCGTAAAATTAATTCAACTGCAATTATTTAGTTTTAGTGCACATAAGAAGAGAATGTGGGATTGTAATGTTAAGTTACAGTACCTGAGAAGGCCTTGAAAATTTGACGGATGAAATATAAGTAGATTAAATCCCAGATGCGAGAAAAAATAACGCTCAACAGTTAAAATAATTTAAAGTGCAATTGAGTTGAAACCATTTATATATTATTTTTTTAAAATTTAATCTCGTATTTAGGAGAACTCCAGCACCAAATTTATTCTCGTTTAGTTATTTCCATTGAACATAAATTCAATGCGTTCGGCCTACTCGTATCCGCCCAATTGAGTAGCCACACGCCGAGCCGGAAACGCCAAAAAAGTCAGCTGAAAGCGCGTGAAGCCGCCAGCGGGGGTGAAAAAAAAGAGACAAAACGCGACTGCGGAACAGCGTGTTTCATCACTCCGGGCTGCTAATGGTATCGACAGCGCTGCGGATTGTTCCTTTGTGCCGAGTGCCGGCCGCGTCGCGGAACGATGCGCCGGCCAGTCGCCGCGGCCCGGCAGATTCACGGGCCGTGTATAATGGATGCAGTCAATTACACCGGCGCATCCATTAGGAGCCGGGAGCCCGGATGGTGGAGGCTTGATTGCTGCGGCCCGACCTTTCCGAACCATTTGGACCTGCAGGGGCGGTCTTAAATATTTAAGAGAATACGCTCAATCTGGGGAAAAAAAATTGGTTGTCCGTAAAGTCGGTTTACGGACGATAGTTTAACGTGACAACGTCATAACAAAACATTGACGAAAAGATTGCATACATTTATGAATAAAAATTAATCATTTCAATTTTAATAATAAAAGAATGAATACTTGAAATTATACTAGTAATCAGATTTTTAAAATGCAAGAATAATTATTAACCTTTATTGCTGAAATTGTTGTTGTAATAAGCAATGAAAACCACATCAACTTTTCACTTCACTTTATAAACAGTCGACGAAACAGTTCGCGTGTAGATGACTTGTGATTAATTTTAAAAAAAAACTGGCGTTTAGCTATAAAGTTTAAATATAATTATGAACAAGTTTTCATACAAACAAAACTGTAATCAAATATCTATCATCAATTATATGATTCACCATAATTTTTTAGTCAATTGTAACATAACCTATTACTACTGCACTCGCCGACAGCGTAACGGAACACAGCGTAACGAAACAATGAGCGTAACGGGACACAGTGTAATGGAACAATGTGCGTAACACTTTTTCGTTCGTGCAGCCGGCGTGTAATTTGTGTACCTGCGTACACTTGCAAAATATTGTACCCCTGACTTTTCACGGCATACCACCTGCAACACAGTGAGCTGGGCAGGCTTCCCCCGAATAGACGAGACTATTCTTCTTCCAGCTCGTCTGGGAAGCCTGCGAGTATAAAAGGGCATGCGTCCAGACTATCAATAAGCCGATGATTGACATGCCCAGGCTGGCAGCACAATGTGTCGGGCATGCATGACCGTGGCAGCTGGGGCAACCTGGGAGCTGCGGTCATATATATACAGCTGCAATATGTACTTCTTTTTCAGCTAACCTGGCTGGCTGGCAGCCTGGCGGGAAACGACTAAAGTCGCCCCCTAAAAACCAGTCCTACCAAACTAAAATGCGGACAGAAATGTCCAAGTGCCCGCCCTTGCTTAGTAGACATTTTCTACTCTTCCAACTCTTCTTCCTGAGCCATCCTTCTACTCCCGTAACCAACCAGCATGAAATTAATGCATGAATTTTTGCATCCCGCATGTCAGTGCCCAGGGTTTTCCCTGTGTCTATGCAGGTTTTACCTGGGCCCAACTTATCTAGTATAGTCTAGAATAGTCAAGTGAGGGGAGTTAGTCATGGCGCCAATTGCTGCCATGGCTGGCCAATCCCCCTCCTTAGCACATATGCATGTTCCCTTTCTGCATGGTACCCCCTGCATGATTAGAGCGTATAGGCTTCGGCCTGAGACGCACTTAGAGTCTCTCCCTAACCCGGACCCCTCCCAATACACTTAGTTTTAAACTTAGGTTAGGAAAAAAAAAATTACTATCGATATGCAGAACAACTGGGGCATCCAGCCAGCAGGCTGCCTCGCTGCTCCGACACCGCTCGCCGGCCTACACCGTCAATCGCCGCGGAGTTGCTGCCGTCCGAGGACCGACAAGACATCGACTGGGTGAGACCTCTCCGAGTGGTAAACCAGGATATAGACAGTTCGAGTGGAAGCGTCGCTGGAGTAAGCATAAAATCTTTCAGAACGAACATTAACAAAAAACGACGGTTCAGCCACAAGGGCAAAGAGGGCGGGCATTAGCAAACTCCGTGAGGGCCGAGCGAGCGGAAGTATTGACACAATCACGACACTATCAGGACACTATCGCGACCAGATCGCTACACAGTTTGGACTCTAACTCTACCGCCGGTAACGAAGAATCGTAGCCACAAGAGACAGTGAACAAGATAACGGACTTACGCGTTACTACGAGAATGCGGAGAGAACTTCACATGGTACCGGGGGAAGAGTAACTAAAAGCAACCTATAAACTTTGACAGTGTTACACGATTAGTTGCGTGTATATAATTGTAACCTCTGGCAGTAACTATCTGTATTTGTGTTACGTGTAACATTCAGTAATATTAAGATTAGGTATGGCCCTTGTAACTTTGTAAATGGTATAGCTTTAGTAGTTGAAATTGACGGCGTTTTGATCGTTAGCTGTGACGAGCGCACGGCTCGCCACAATTAAGGGTATTGTTTTGTTTTGTATTAATTGTTCTGGAAGCGATCACTTAGCTTTAATTCGTACGTTTTGTGTTCTAGAGCGAACTTGCATCAGCAGTTCGTCTTCACGAGAACCCGACTTGTTTAAGTGTTATGTCAGTTTGAGAATCCATGCAATTCCTTATGGTGTTATTAATTTTGTCAATAAATTGTTATTGGATCGAATTTAACTTAGCAACTAATTTCATAACCACCCGCAAACGTCCCTTTTTCCTCCTTGTTAGGGTTTTCCTGTGTCCTTAGTAAAACCCGTGACAGGCGTTCATCGATTTATTAGACGTTGTCACGTCCAAAATACATAAAGAGGGTAAGTTAAAACGTACAATTTACGTAAAAGGTTTCTTGTGTCAAAATGTCACAGTGAAATGTTAACAATACGGCAAAATTCGTATTATGTAAATATTTAAATGGTAACCATTTAAGTGTATTCTTCCACTGAAGTGGACAATTTGTACCTCCGTGATACCTTTATCAAACCATTGCCGCATTAACATTATAGTCTACGTTATACATTAGGCCAATGATATAAATTTTATTTGCTATAATTTTACAAATAATAATATTAAAATTCAGTCTTAAAATAATTATTACATAAGACATACTAAAAAACCTTATTTAAAACAAAAAAGATTTAAATTATATCTTATATCAATTGACAATATACGACTGAAAAAAATTGTTTCCAAAAAAAAAATTAAGTACCTAATACGTTTATATAAAACTACAATAATCATCCAAATTTCTTAACAAAATTAGCTCCTCAGCAATAAGGTGTCTGTCTGATATCTAACACATTTGCTATACCGTTAGTAGATCTTGATAAGGCTAATAAAAAAATGGCGTACAGACTTTCTGTGTAAAAATTAGTATAAAAAGAAGTTATTAAACTATTTAAACCAATGAATGACTTCCTTTAAAGAGTTTTTTTTTTTTTGGTATTTAGAAAAAGATTTTGGTTATTAAATCCGAGATGTTAGAAGTATGAATAACCCATCAAATATATTACTCTAGCATTATTAGACTAATTTGGCAATAAACTGGTATTTATAATTTCATATTTAATTGTGTAAATTGTAGTTATAGTAGGACACGTTTGACAAAACTGTTAAATTCAATAAAAAATTCAATTTAAGTATAAAATATTTTAACAATGTAACAAACATTATCCAAAAACTTTAAAAAATATATAAAATGTAAAATAAATAAATACAGTAAAGAATTTTGAAAAATAATTAATTCCATAATAAAATAAGAAAACATAAGAAAACTTCGTAAAATGTTGAAAACTAAATTAATTCTGTGGTTTTCAAGCTGAACTATGTGATATTAGCTTGAATTGTGGCATTTTTTAAAGTTGACTTTAGTACTTGTAAACCAGCTCTTACTCCGAATATGAAAAATGATTGAACAATCATTACGAACCATGACCGGAGAGATTAGAACGAAAACGTATGGAGTTATTGAGAACAGCTTATCATATGAGATATTGGTCTCCAGAGACTTCCTGTGTGAGCGACAGTGGTACGTGAGTCGATTAAACGGCGCGACCGGAAATAACATTTTAAAAAAAAAAGTGAAAAAACATTCGTGATAACTATAACGCTAATATTGATGGTAAAATATATGTACATATCTCAACTTAAATTCCTCCTAGCCCAAACAAGTGAGGAATAAGAAGCTTGAGATTTAATATAAAATCATTATTTTATTAAATATGTTTTGGTTTTAAGAAAATATTGAGCAGTGACTGGAGTAAATGTGTTCATTATATATGGTTTTCTCTAGAAGAATCATTACACATTTTTTTTTTGTATAAAGTCATATTTAGACCATTTCATAACTGACTTCAGGAAAACTGCTGTTAGATATATATTTTTAACAATTCAAGTCAAAAATGTTACGAACATAATTTCACTGAAAATGATAAGAACAAGTACCTAAATTCAGCAACGGAATCAATATTTGAAGGATCACATTCATGTTGCTTGCGTCATGGTTTCGACTCCACACTCCGGCAGGATTAAAATTCATGAGCTCTAGTGAGTAGGCGTTTGTTCCGGAGCCTATTAGAATTCTGGAGGACCTATTTGTACAACTGTACGACGTAAAACACTATCCCAAAAGCAACAGTATTGCATACAGGATAAGAAATACACTCTCCCGTGAAATTCGTTGCAAACCAATGCCAGAGTATCATACTTTTACTATACGTAGGTATATATAAATATATATTGAAAAGTTGATAAAATAAAACAAATCTTTTAAGTTTGAAAAAATATTTAACCTTAGAACTCTCGCGTAAACGTACACAGTTATTTTTTCCAAATAAAATATTTGTAAATTGTTTTACCAACCACAACTTTCAGTGAAGAATTAATTAGAGGAATTAATAAAAAATTATAACGAATATCTTGTACCAAATTCATCTATCTATACTACGATAAAACTGTACTTTGTCTGTTTGTTCGAGGTTGACGCAAAATTTAGAGGACTGATTTTGATTAAACGTTTTGTGTTTAAATCTTATGATATGTATTAATCCAAGTGTTTATTTTATCTCGCTACAATGAAGGGAGTAGGAGCAATAAAAATCCGATAACAAATTCATTCATATTAAAAGGCACTAGATGCCACGTGGTAAGATCTAGTTTATACCATAAATAAGATAAGCAAGATAAGAATAAATTTCGTCATTTTATTAATGATGTTTTCTTCGTATCCGTGGCAACGGCTTTTTTCGCGACAGTGGCGTACCCACGAGGAGGGGCTTGTATAATGAGCAGTGCGAGAGTGTTCAGCCTGCAGACTGCCTTAGCGGAGCGCGGGTACTCCAGCTAGTTTGATATAATTATATACCTTTATAAAACATTTTTGCACTAAGAATGATTTTAATAAGTCTAAAAACAAATACATTGAAAATATAGTTTACTTATATAAAAAAAATTTAAAATTAATTTTTTTATCTGTAAAACTACACAATTATAATTTTGTAAAAAATAAAAAATAAATAAAAGGCAGTCATGAGGACTGTAGAAAGAAATGAAAACTTGAAACTTTGTTTGAAATGCATAATATGACGACATTCCACGTCAAATGTACATACGTAAGTAAATGATTTTGGTATTATATCACTAGAATGTTGGTGAAACGAACCCATAAGTTTTGCCCCTACCAATAATAACTTTAAACTTAGAAGAAATGTAGTTATATCACTGAAAAAAAAAATTAAATCCACAAATAATCAACATTACCTCTCATAAATAAATAACCTAAAAATGGAAGAAATTCACTACGTACCTAAATAAATAAACAAAAAATAACATAACCTCAACTGAACTACTTACTAAAAAATAGCCAATACTCGCAATATGTACCACACAATAACGTTAAGTTTTGACCCTACCAAAAATCGCTCAACGCGGCTGAAGAAATTTTCACTTCAAAAATTGATGACCCTTCACATTAATAATTAAAATTTGGCTTTACAGTACTAGGTCACTTGGTAACATTGAACACTGCACTTGCGATGACGCCATTTTCAGTTCCAGATATTGCAGTGCTTCGTACACCAGTTCAAACTACACCTAGAGGAAAGAAAAGAAAATATGATTTTTTTTTCTTTATCCACGGAAAATGCTTTTTTACATTTATATATATATATATATATATATATATATATAGTTGAAAAACTCCAATAATAAACCTTAATAAAGAACTGGAAATTTTTGTTGTTAGCGATGCAGTGTTACACTAAAAGATCATCGCACAGCGAGACGCATCTCAGGAATCTTATAGCTGTTGAAAAGACCCGAATTTACCTGGGCAAACATGAGATTTTCAGAACTTCAGAGGAAACCACGTGATTTAAAATTTGCTCAATATATTCCATTGGAGTATGTTTACGAAAAGCAATTGAGGATAAGCTGAGGGTGGATGAGTAGTTCCGTTTCCGTGTTCGGTTTTTAAACTTTTTTTTAAATAGTGCAATGGTTAAAATGTGTGTTTTTAGAATAATATCGAGGCATAAAACACCCGGTTACGATTCTTGAACGCACTCAAGGGACTTCTGTTACACCATTATCCTCAATTCTGCGCCATTTAATGTCATCGTTACCGCTCATATATCAAAATCGTCCTATGCACGACGAGAAGCAAGTCCACAATCTCGCTCTTAATGCAATACTGTGCTAGAAACACAGGTGAACGTGGCACATATCATCCCGCTTCACAAACACAAATACAATCCTGACTAGGCTGTCCCTTTAAGATAAATTATTTTCCATTATCCTATACTTTTCATTTTTTTCCTGTAGTTTCACAATTATGTCGTTTTTCTATAATATTTGGTAAAACCAAGCATATATAATGTCTTCACAAAATTTTAAATCTTGTTAGTCATATACCTACGTTATTTCTAAGATTTCAAGTGTAAAATCTTAGGTACTTTGCCATGTTGAACAACAATAAAAAACATATATAGAATTCAGTATCTAATATCGTGGTTCTCAGCATTGCTCGTACCAGGGTTTTAAGAACAGAATGCGTGGTCACTTGACCATGGCACCGTACAGACATTATTTTATTAGAGATTTATATCTCGTGGACAGTGAGGTCACTACAAAAAACAACAACACTTTCCAGGGCTTTGGGGAAATAGATCGGAAATGGCCTGTAGTAGAACACCATTGTGTATTTGCTTGGAATTAATTTGGAAACAAGAATCTCTGGACAACAACACATATCAGGCATGTGGGAAAAAAAAAGTACCTGTGAGGAAATGATCGGTAATGGCCTATAGTGCAATACCCTCCGAGCGTTTGCCGGGAATTTGATCCGAAACCAAGTATTTCGGGACCAGAACATAGACCAGGAATGTGGGGAAGCGTATCGGTTTTAGGGATCCATAAGAGCTTTTCCCTGGAATTCGTTGGGGTAGACAAGTATTTCCGTACCACAACACAAACCACGTCAATGGTGAAAAGGAACAGACCATGGCCGATAAAAGGGGATCAATTTTTGTTTGCTTGGAATTAGTTCAAATGCCAAATAATTTCCGAGCCACGAAACAGACCAGGGCTGTGATGAAAAATTATCGGTCATAGCCTAATAGTAGATCACCATGCAGGGTTTTCCTGAAAAACGTTTGGGAACTAAGTATTTCCGTTCTGCAACAGAGATCAAGGCTGTGGGGAAATATATCGGTCATGACCAATAGAAAACCATTCGTGTGTTTACCTGGGATTTGTTCATGAACAATTAATTCCGGACCACAACAGAGACCAGGACTGTGAGATGATCGGTCATGTCCTATAGAAGGAAACCATCCGAGTTTTAGCCTGGAATTAGTTCTGGAAAAGAAATTTCCTTTCCACAACAGAGACCAGGGCTGTTGGGTAAAGGATCGGTCATGACCTTGAGTAGGGAACCAATCGTGCATTAGTCTGGAGTTATTTCGTGAACGAAGTATTTTCGGAGTCGAGTGCATTTCCAATGCGCCAAGTGGCTTCATACCTCAGCGAAGTGGCATGCGGCAAGGGCCTGATGTTCGGGCCCGTCTTGTATCTTCCGCTTCCGCAGATCGACATATCACATACACACAGAGCGAGTCCGTGTGATGGTAAGACACACGCCATTCTGGAGGACGTGGTGTGAGTTCTAAACCCAATACTCTTGGCTTTCATTTTCTATAGTTTATCCAAGTTCCTCCAGTAAATAGTTCGCTACAATACGCAATCTTATCCTATTTTCTTAATACATATAATTTCTTTGTTTTGTTAGGTATTAATATGTCTCATCACAATGTTTTGAACATGAATTAAAGCCAAATTTACATAAAATATTGCAAACACAGACATAATACTTGTGTTCACACACACATTCCTAAAAGATATGTATACACAATATTATAATTTTTTAAAGTTGTAAACGGTAATTTTAGTTAATGTATTAATTTATAAAATGATTTTATGGCAAATTTGGAACTTCAATTAAATATTAAATGCATTTTACACGATTCTTAAATTAATGCAATAATTTAATTAATGCAATAACCTAACAAATAATTTTTCAGCATAGCTTTAAAAGTGATTATTGATGAAACCAACTCAAGGAAATTAATTTAAAAAAGAGACTGCTGCGATAGCTTATGTTCCTGCTTGGTTTTGGGAGCCACACTTGATACTAAGATAATAATCTTCGTTGCGACGCGGTAATGGCTCTGTGCATAGCTATACACGTATAGTCAGTGGTCACAGCAAAAGAACTGATTATAAAAAAGCATTGTATAAAAGGCATACCCAAATATTCATTATATATATATATATATATATATATATATATATAGACTTCTGATCATTTCGGGAATACAAGCTTATAAATACTCTTTTCAAAAATATATTTTTATAAAACCTTACAAGCTGAAGTACCTGGCGTTTCCAGGGCTAAATACATCGTAGAGAGTCTTCTATAAGTCAAATAAAGATTAACAAACACAACAATGTAACTGCTGTTGCCATGCAGATTAAAAAGGCATCGACATTAAATTTTGTACAACTCATTTTTGAAAATCGTAATATTCTAATTTGTAACGACTTCGCAACCCCCTTCATCTTCTGATCTTCGTAAAAACCACGTTCTCAGTTGATGTCTATGTAATGTAAGTAATATCTCTGCTAAGTTTCAAGACAGTAGGACATGGAACATATCTTGTACTTGAAAAATCGGAATTTTTTTATCGCACCCCGCAACTCCTTTTGTAAGCCGATTTTCATAAAATTCATTTCTAGCGGACACAAATATGATAAATGTAATATACGTGTAAATTTAAAGTCTGTAGTTCTAATAGTTCCCGATAATTCGTGGTGAGTGTGTCAGTGAGTGGTGTTTTTTATATATATATGTATACATTCACACACACATACATAAGTTGCACCAATGACAAAATAATACCCTAAGTCATGTGAAAATATTAACGCTGGTATGGCTTGATTAGTAATTTTGTCCAAAAAATAAATTTGAAAATTTTTCTGAACGATGTTAATACTTACATAATGGTTTTTTGGATCCTATGTGTAAGCAGCATAATGAACCAAAATAATTAAAATATAATTATTCCATCACTATTGGCCCAAATTAACTCCAGTAAAAAAACACAGAAAAGGCGTTCAAGACTGCAAAACCCATATTAAAATAAATATTAATATAGTGAGCTTCAAATATGTCACAAATTTAGACAACGATTGACATTACGTTCAGCTTCCACAGTTGCAATACCCGTGATCCCTATCGTTTCCTTGGGGCGAATTTGCCAATTAAAACGCTGTATTACAGGTAGCGTTAAATCTCGCGTGAAATTAATCCGCTCGCAGCTGGCTAATAAACGGCTGCAATTAATTCAGCTGGCCGACTGCCACGTCCACACTCGATTATCGCCCGCGGAGGTGAATTAGTTGAGCGAGACCCGAGTCGGTTGTTAAACACTATTGCCCATATATTATTAGGGGAAAAAGTTCGTGGGAGGCCGTGTGCCATGTTCGTGTGTCGAATTATTCATTGATTAGTTTTTAACGTTACGTTACCAAGGAGGTCACATGAGATTGAAGTCTGGTAAAACCTTGGGTTAAAAGACCTAAACGGAACGCCTTTGCAGGGGATAAGTGAGTGCTTCGGCAAAAGTTATCTTCTCACTGCAACGTCCACCACGTTTCCTACTTCCGGTAAACAGAGGTTTAGCAGCCCTAAGATTTTAACACATATTGCCCTGTTGCAAGGTGAGTGGTAATACCTGTCAACCATTGCGGATTATCACGTGTCTTAAGAAAACTAACACGACACTAATTCCCACCGAATCGATTACTAACGCTCATATTATTAAGCACTCTTTCTGTTCAAGTTGTGTGCCGCATTAATACTGACTCTGTTTTAGCAGTAATATGTATTCGTGAACCGCTCAGCGGCTTCAATATGGTTGCGAGGGCTCTCAAGTTAAGTGCCACAAGGACATCTTTTAAAAATCCTCTCAACTGCTGATCGTCAGCTGTCTGCCACATTTTGGGTACACGTTCGATAGGTTTTGGTACATTGCTTGAGCTTTAAGAAGCATTAATGAAATATGAATATCAGCAAATAATATTTCCAATGTTAGCGAGTACAAACTTCTGATATTCATTAAGGAGATTACGGAAAAAAAACCTAAGCTAAGAATATTTGTTGTATCGCAGGCACAGCGAAATTCGAAAAAAAATTAGTGCACTCTGCATGTTATGCACGTTTTAAGTACTTTTATTTGCAAAAAAAGTCTGAAGGTCTGCAGAAAGTAAGTTTTTTGAGCTAACATTTAATGCTAGTATTAAAAAATTATAACTTTATTCAGATACTATGGTAAACAAGTCCACCCACCATCTTCAGGTAGCGTGTGTGTGCTGTGTGTTCCTAGACCGTCACTGGTATCTCACTACGTCTTGTGTCACACCCTCTTTGTCGATACTCTGACCTCGACGATACTTGGTTACAGATGGTGGGAAATAGTTTGACTGTAACATACACTAGTAAGCAAGCAGCTAGTAAACATGTGTTAAGTCTGCATGCATGTCTCCTTCACGTAACGATCAGTAAGGTATTGCTCTGTCAAAAATCATAAGTGTATGGATATATATATATATATATATATATAAACGTAACACTTAACCCTTAGGCTTACTTTAAGCAACACCATTAGATGGTATTAGTATTATAATTGTAAAAAAAATTGCTTACAGGTAATTTGATTGTACTATAATCAAAAACCGGTTTTGATAGATTTATCAGAAACAGATAGTAAGTTAATTTGTAAAACATATTTTTTGCACCTCTTCAATTTTATAAGGTTCACAAGTAAAAACAACATTTGATGTTGGTAATATTGTTTTTAAATTGTGTAATAAAACTGTATAATAATGTAGCCCCGTTTGTGGTGACAATTTCTGTCTGGCTACCCATATGAACGTGTTCTTAACATTGATCATAATTCCTCGCTTTGATAAATTATTTTTGAAAGAATTTCTTTAAATTTAAAAACATGATAAATGTAAAATTGATTTTTTTTTGGCTGACCCTAATTAAACTACTTACACTTATTTAGTATTACTTTTCCTATCTCAGTTTTCAAGTACGAAGACTGGCAAATGTGGTTCAAGTGCTGAAACTAGCATGTAATGATGGAAAGAGCATAATTACAGCTAAGATGTTTTAAATCATGCACGATTCGTGCCTAGTTTCTGTGCGGTTTGGCTTGTACATCTACACGCGCCAGACGTAGGTTCACACTTGTGCATCTTACTTTGAGTAGACTCATATGCAAAGGTCATCTTATTCACACTTAATGAGTAATAAATGGGTTGTTTAGTTAAAGATTTAAGATTCTAAAGAAACAATGATTGCTCTAACAGTAGGTGAATCATATCATCACAGATACGAGCTTGAAGGCTGGAGAGACAATACTGTGTTATTTATTCGCTAGAAAGATGAAATTTTGTGTCGACGAAAGGTTCAAGGTCACCCAAGATAGCCACGATGACGTCATGGTGGTCGGTCATTGAACCCAACCTCAATCCTCAATTCAGGGCTATTATATACCCTTTGTGTGTATTTATATAAATGTATGTATATATGCTAAATAGCACTCACTGTCGCACTCATCATGAATTATTCGGGACTACAAGTCCCACAGACTTGAAATTTATCAGATATATCCGTTTGCAACATAGAAGTCACCTAAGAACATATTTTATGAAAATAAGTTCCTAAGGAGGTTGTGGGGCATTAAGGATAAGAATCTCACGTTTTCCAACAACTCCATCTTAACGGCTATCACATTGTTTATGTGAGATTTCGGTATACAGCATTAGTACGAGTAATATTGTGAAAATAGAAAGGAAGCAGATGAATGGAAATGTGACACAAAGATGGTGGACTCACGTGCAGCAACATAAACATTATGATAATGTTGACTCATCAGCTTAGTAGGTGTAAGTTTTGTTTTCAGGAAGTATTTACAGACAGATTTCAGTCGTTTAAGGAAAAAAAATGCAAACATAAACTTAGTTTATAATTTGTGTTTTAAAACTTTTACGGTTAATATTTAAGTAATGCAATAGAAGTATAGCTTATTAAGTGTGCGGAAATTTTATAGTGTTAACGTTTTAGTGGGTTTTAACAAAATGGTTAGTATTTTGAGAGAATTCCTTGTCAAAAATCAGGTTCAAATTTGGTGTTAAGTATTTTTCAAGTTTTTTATCAGGCCTTTCTCTTATCTGTGCGTGATTGTGGCGAGCTACGTTTATGATTCAGGCTGCGAATTATAGCGGCGTCCGCAGAGTGTGTTTTTAATTCGCTTCTAGGGATTTTTGTATGTACTTGAAGAGCGAAAAATTTTACTGATCAGTATATTTATCACTCGTCATTATTTTAAAGAGTTCTACTTGAAATTTCGTGTCTGAGTTTTATATTATAAGTTTATTTGCAACGTGAACAATATGAGAACACACAAATTTGCTTGTTATCGAGGTTAAATTTTTACTCATGACTGGCGAGTACTGGAAATCTCGCTCATATTTTTTGTGTTTGTAAATATTTATTTTTCTAAAAAAAAGTCTACCTTCAATGTTTTTAACCAGGGCAATACTGTGCGATTCAGCTCGTTATCAATAAAACCCTAAGGCCAGTATTCAAAAGAGAAACAAATATATTTGAGTTGTCGATTCTGATACACCTGTACCATAACCGTTTTCCCAGTGCGCTTTGCCGCTCTAAAACCCTTTGATAAAACACGGTCGTCTCCTTAATTTCAGCGAATGGATTTTGGTGTCATATTTATGACATATATATTGTCCTAACTTCTGCGCATGGACAGAGTTCAGTTTTTTGGTGATTATGTCCAGATAGCGGACACACGTCTGGATCCATGAAGTTGTATATACTAACTTTCCTGAACATCGGTGGATATACCAAGCTTAATAACGTGCCAAATGAAAATATATGATAGCGAAAATATCCTGGAATAATTTTGTACACTGTAATGGTCACAATTAAGAAATAATAGTACTTTAAAATATACTTGAAACAATTATAATAACAGCATTTGATACCGATAGTTTTTTCTACGTTTTGACTTGTCTCCGTAGCAGAGTGGTAAAGATCTAGGCATGCAGGGGTAATGGTTTGTAACAAGTGCAAAACTCGACGGTAGAGAATTATTTTTAACTTTTTATTAAAACGGATTTTGTCAATATGAATACTTTATTTTATTTAAAAAAAATTAAAATCTTTTGAGTAATTGGTATAATAACTTCTTATACATGTTTCGTTCAGCTGGTTTGGTTACTTCATATAAGGCACGCTTATGGCTTCACGTTTTTACTTAATATAAAAATAAAACATATAAACACAGTGGAAGTGATAATATGTATGTATAAATGTACATAAATATTTAATTTTATATTTCCTAAACAGAAAATATTATTCGGTTGCAAAATATTATTATT
Source organism: Bacillus rossius redtenbacheri (assembly GCF_032445375.1). Taxonomy (NCBI): domain Eukaryota; kingdom Metazoa; phylum Arthropoda; class Insecta; order Phasmatodea; family Bacillidae; genus Bacillus; species Bacillus rossius. The sequence continues at coordinate 35,969,877 of NC_086333.1, read as the reverse complement.
ATTTTACCAAATTTTCATGAGACTTTAAAGTGACCATTCTATCCGTTGTAAACCAGGCACTCTGATTTTTGTTGTCTTCCATTCCTATCATGTAAATATATATCAACTATGTTGTGTACAGACACGTTAAGTAGCGTGCTCGTTCCACGATGTGCAACTGTTTATAGCCACGCGCAAGGCACCTTTTATTAGAACTGTTACCGATATGTTCCCTTATTAGGATTCGGTTTTGACAAGTTCTGGAGTATGGCCTGCGAATTAGGTTGCGTTTGTGTCCCAACAAGTCAGTGCTTATTCGCTTTCTTACCCGAACGTCTTGGAACACTGCCCTGAGTTTCTGATTTCGCTTCCACAAGTTCACAAGTTTGGTCCCTGGCCGATGAATGAAACGAAACTGGTAACAGTTCTCGTATGCATGCTCTGTAAAAATATTTTGTAATTTTACACAAAATTAATGGGACAGCAAAGTTATCATCAAAATAATTACAACTGTATACTTACGTATGTCATATTTGAACAATTGTGCTGAAGTAAATTTTTTTTATCAAAATATTTAAACTACACTGATTTTTTTTCTACGTTTTAAGATTATTTTCATTTACACATCCATATGTGCAATTCAAAACAATAGTTGTTCTAGCAACAGATGTAAAAACGTGCACTTTAACAAAACCTGTAGGCCTAACACTTTTCATTTTTTTAGAAACATTGTATTAAATTACACTAACAGTACTAGCTTTTCAAAACCACATAACAAAAATGTAATATTTGTGTGTGTAATTTTACGATGTTTGTTTCCAGTTTGGAATAGGAAAACCGCTGTGCCAACTTACGTGTGCGCAAGGTGCCCTGGTCCCATGTGCGCAGATTGCTGTGATGCTCCTCTATGCGCTGTTCCAAGCTTTTTCGTTGAAACAGCACACGAGAGTCGCATGCCTTCAGAGAACACAGTTTAATGGCAGGAAATTTCAGACCTGTTTCACTCGCAGCAGCATTCATGTCATGGATTTACACACGAATAATAATAGGGGATACGTTTACTAAACATATAAATTAAACAAATTTAATTTTGGAACGTGTGAACTGAACAACGTTTTTACATAATAGGGTTAAATAATTGTTTGTTTAACTGTTATTTAGATTTTTTAATTTAACATATTACCAATTAAAAGCCAAATAAGTACAACATAACATTAACAGAGTAAATCTTTGTCCATAGCAAACAAATAATGCTTCTGTGTCTTAAAAAGTTTATATGATTTTATAATGTTAAAACGGCAATTTCTTAAGATATGTCCACTTGACATGGAAACTTATCTAAATCAATAAACTCGGCTAGCCTGCTATCACCTTACGTGAGTGTTGACCTCTTTTTCTACTTCTGCGTGGATCGGTTAAGGTGATGACTAGTGCAATTCTTATGCATCTGCTGGTGTGAGCGTCTTCGTAGGTATCTAAAAAAAGGCAAAAATACTTAAGATGATTTCCAGGGGGTGTGTTGTGACACCGAGGCACCTGGAAGCCAGCTGAGCGCCGACCAACAGAGAGAAGTCGCTTGAAGGAAGCGAGGGGAAGAGTTGGAGATGTAGGACGAGTGAGATATTGGGCACAGTCCTGCGAGCTCTCAGCTGCCTCAACGGATCCGCGCAGCTGTACGGCTTCTTGAGATAATTTTCCAAATTCAGTGCCTCACTGTTTCCTTAACCTTCCGATAGGCGCACCTATGTTTCAAACATGGATTGGCGCAATGCACCTGTGAGGTGCTCCTCCTATTTCCACCAACATAAATCCCCACTACTGAAGAGTTTCATTACAATACCATGTAAATTTGAACTGTATATATGTAAAGATTTAAAATGTAAATTTAAAATTTATTTAACATAATCTTCATAATTTATTGTTAATATTACCACAGTATAAATGCATAAAAAATCCAAAACAATAGCTGTAGATCAGTAACAAAGAAATTCAGGTATAATATTTTAAAATTATTTTTCAGTATTTAAATAAAACATAATTTAGTGAGATATGTTATGAAATATGTAAGTTCTTATATTTCGATTAATTCCATGCATTATTTACACTTCTTATTTGGTACATACACAATCCAAATCTTTGTGAAATTAATAGGTAATATACAAACTTTTCTTCTCGTATAAATGAGTCCAGATGGAAATATGTTTTAAAGTAAAATAGCATGATAAAATGAAAAAACAAAAGCACTAAAAATTCAGAGAACACATAAAATATAAAAATTGCAGACACTGTTTGTTTTTCAGCTGTCTTTTTTCACCAACTCACAGGCCTTTTGCACTTATTCACTATCAACTTCCAAACCATCATCTGCAGAAGATGTCTTACATTCATAACAATCTTTGCAAATAATAGTGACATGACTCAAACACAAATATTTGCCACAAGTAGCGCAACAATATTTGGTATTTTTGCGTTGTTTGTCTTCGCGAAAAGGCTCACACAATTTCCTTTTATTGTTTTGGTCGTTCATCTCTTGTGATTTGCTGTTCGATTCCCTACACTTGAGAGGCTGCTTGGTTACTTCTGTCAATCTGTGCCGAAGTGTTATGTGTAAATTCTGTTTTTCAGCACTGCGTCGTGTCATTTCTTCTGAAACAAGACCTTTGGCAAGTTGGCGTAAAAATGTCCTGCGGTTGGCTACAACATAACCGTTTCCAGAGTAAATGACTTGTGCGTTGATACCGGCCACATTGAGCATAGCAAAAAATATTACCAAAGGCCACCGCCGAGCATTTCTCGCCACGTTATACGTTGCACACAATTTATCCACCGTATCCACACCACCTTTAGTTTCATTGTAAAATGTTACGATGTCCGGTTTTTTTGAAGGCCCAGTAGAATCATCGATTGCATCGTCAAAATGAAGGCTGGATATGAGAAATACATTTTTGTTTTTCCTAGGAACATAGGAAACTAAAGTCCCTTCTTTTCTGAATCCAAATATACTGGACTTTTCACTTCTGTTAGCCATGTGTTTGAATACGTCAGGGATTTGCCATTTATTTTTTTTCAGTGTGGCAACAAGGGATAGTTTTTTATCGGCCAGATCACTCAAAAGTGAAACATCACTGAACCAATTATCAGTAGTAACATTTCGTCCTGAGTTGACTATGGGCGATACCATCCTATGAACAACATCTGTACAATGATTACTGACAGCATACGGTCCATCTGGTTGTTTCCCAGCATATACTTCCATGTTGAAAGTGTAATACATTTTGGAATCTACAAGTGCAAAGATCTTGATTCCATATTTGGCAGGTTTTGAGGGAATGTACTGGCGGAAACCGCAACGACCCCGAAATGCTTCTAATTTTTCATCAAGTGTGACATTCTCTCCAAGAGAGTAACTTTTATGGCAATTAGCAACAAATGTTTCAAAACATTCTCGTATTGGTGCAATTCGATCTAGTTCTTTCCTTTCATTTCTCGTCTCTTTGTTGTCAAATCGAATACACCTCATCAAAAATCGGAAGCGTTTTAAGGACATGGTGAGCCTAAATGTTTCAACACCATCCCCAGAGGGATCCCAAAGGTCTTCTAAGTTCAGGCGTGACCCACGATACACACCAGCTAGGTACAAAAAACCCATAAAAGCCTTCATCTCTATTACATCCGTCGAACGTGCATCTCTGAGGCGATTAAATTGAGGTCTTACAAGTTCAATATGTTGGTTTGTCCATGCAACAACAGAGTCGAGTATTGACTCATCAAAAAGAATAAGCCAGGTATCTAAAATGGTTTCAGCATTCATTGCTGTTCCTATAACCCCAGGGATGTGTAATAACAAATTTTGCTTACCTCTTCTCCTCTTGTTCGGACATGGGCATTTGTTCCATTGGTACGAATCGACGATCTTACCATTTTTATTATGGTTTGCCATGTAGTAAGATGCATTACCGGGATCATCACCATCTGATTCATTACAGCTTTGCTCAGTGTCTGAATTTTCCTCTCGCTCGTGTATCTGATCTTCACTATCAGAATCAGATTGTTCTCCAAAGTCCTCATCTCCCGAAGTATCATCAAACAGCATACTATGGATTTTCTTGACGTCTTCAGGATTATCCAAGTTATAAATTATTTTTTTCCCAGCCATCCTGAAACACATATTGTAAAACAAACACATGAAGTCGCGTCACACCTACTAGGTGATTCTATTTTTTCAGTAGTTAATGTTAAATTCACAATCTTAGCTAATAAGTGTGTAATTGAATAGAATCAATAAGCAATTTGGTGAAGATAGCAATTGAAAATATCATAGTCGAAAAACTTACGTCAGTAGTCGCGCTGCACCTGCAGGGTGAAAATGGCTGCCACAGCCTTGAAGTAACTCCGTCAACAGTCATGCATGAACTAACCAGAGAAGAAACAAAAGTTAGGAAGCTAGACGATAGCAGCCCCCTCCCCGACACACGACCTCGTGCAGGGAACATAAACAAGATAAGAATGCACCTGTCAGGCGCGCGCGCCTAACGGAAGGTTAAACAACAAGTTAGTATGATTTATTAAAAAAATCAAAATATATATTTTAATTTTGTTTTAAGTACTTATGTTTAGGAACAAATAGGAATTTACAGAGCTTACTCTGCGTAACTTAATAATATTTCGGCTGCATTTGTTGCATTTAAAACGGTAAAAAAATACATTATTTTAACTATCCACTCACTTCAAGTAAAATGTTAACCTTTTTTTATTTGTTTCTTAAGTGGACTGGAATATTAATTTTTAGGCATGTGGGAAATGAAAAACGAAAGTTGACAATTTTGTTAAATACGATTTTAATCGTGCCGTTACAAAGTAATGTGAAAAATAAAGACGAAGGCAATCTCGTTTTAATATTTATTCATTTAATAATTACGTAATTATTGTTATTTAAGAGTAAATATTACTTTAAATAAAAGTACTTTCATCTTGTAAATTTATACGACTTTAACAAGGATGATATGTTAGATATCGGATACGGTAAACACCCAGAAGCAGCTAAAAGTTCACAAATCCTTATACACACAGCAACAGGGAACAATGAACAGTGCTTTAAAAAATAACCATCACTGTTATATGGCGATGAAGAATTTTAGTGTTCTAATATCCAAACCATTTAACTTCCAGCCTCTAAGGGCAAGAACCGTTGGTAAGTTAAACAATAACACTGTCAATACTAGATAATAATAAAATTTTACAAGATTAAAAAAATGAAAAAAAATTAAAATTTATGGCAAATGTCTATTTTTTTTATTTAGTACTAAAAATAATTAGTTTTTAATATTTTTGTCTTTCGTCTATTTTGGTACTAATCAAAAATCAATAAACGGAATATCATGTAACTTTTTATTTGAAAGCTGTTTGGTTAATTTAAACACTTGGCTGCATATAATTACAGAATTCCACTCCTAAAGGGGAAAAAAAGTGTAAATATAGTTATGGATAGTTAATTATATCTCCGAAGCTAATCAAGCACAAGAAAAGAAACATACGAAAAAAACAAAACCCACAATCGTTCCATTTTGTGAAATTCAACCCGTAACGAATGTATAAGTGGTAAGTAAGATTTAAAAAAGAGAAAAAAAGCATGCTTTATCTGAATTAGAGTTGAGAAACTAGACAAGTGAAATATGCATTTATAGTAACGTGTTATTTAGGTTGCTTTTTTTCCGCATTAAAATTCATTCACTATCAAACTAATTCTTGTTTTTGTTGAACTATTTAAATATTGTCTAAAACCTTTTTTTCTAAATAATTTTTATGTATCCAAAGAAGTATATATTGGACGGTCCGGCTGCAGGGTCCAGATTCATGTGTTGGTGCCAGCCATCTTGGCCGTCTTGGATTGTGACGTCATGGCGGCCATCTTGGATGACCCTGGACTTGACCTTTGTTTTTGACCTTGATTTTTGACCGTGACCCCGGCGGCCATTTTCCAGCATTTTGTTATCCGTCTTCACAAATTCCACTATCTTGAAATCGAATGCCTCACTCCCTAGTTATGAACTTTTCGATACGCCCACCACTAGAAAATACGTACTTTTTGGGCCATAAAAACGGGGAATATTTTAAAATGTAATTTTTTAATTTAAAGAATATTTCCGCCATATTGGAATCTAATGCCTCTGTCATTAAGGTTGCACTTGTCGTTACGGCTGCCATCCTAAGAAATCCGTAATTTTTATGCCAAGAAAATTGGGTAATATTTTAAAATATTTAAATTTAAATTAAAAAATCTCTCGACATGGAGTCCTTAGTTCGAACCCGGTGAGGGAAAAAAATCTTACCCCTGTGGTGGCTGCTGGAAGATTGACCCGCACCACTTTTTCCGCTTAACCCCACCCCCCTGTTTATTTTCTCGCAGCCATCTCCCCACCACCATATTATTGGCTGACCCCCTTGCACCCTCGCCCATAGTTTATACTATAAATACCGACTGCTGGCCCCGGGCTGCAGTTTCTCGCCCTGCACCAGTAGTGTATCTGCGGAGGCATCGTGGTTAACCTTTGACCTTGTCCTTTGACCCTGAAATTTGACCTTGAAATTAAAACTTCACCTTGGAATTTGACCTTAGCTTTGATCCTAAACTTGAACTTTAACCTTAACTTTGAACATAACATTGAAATTTGACCTTGACCGTTGACTGACATTTGAAGTTGACTTTTGACCTTGACCTTTACCTTTGTGTGGGTGTCTTTTTTTATTATTACTAAACATTACTACCTATCAATTAAAATTTAACCTATCTTCATAAATCCATCTATCTATACTTATATGAAATTCTATCTATGTGTTTATTGTTTGTTTGTTCGAGCAAAAACTACTGGACCGATTTTGGAAAACTATTTTGTGTTTAAAATCTTACAATTTTACTTAAATAATAGTTTGTATTTTATTTATTTTTAATTACGGGAGCTGGAGATAAAATAATAAAACCAAATTATTTTTGCACTCTTGGGACGACTCATTCGCTTAGAAAAGAAGCTAGCAAACTAATGGCGCTATTAACAAAAACTACTGGATCATTTTTAATGAAACAACTGTGTTTAAAAGCTAATGATTGGACTTGAAAACATTTACATATTTTATCTCTCTAGAACGCGAGAGCTGCTTGAAAGAAATGAAAGATTATGGGGAAAATTGTGTTAAAACATTAAATGGCATCAAAGATATTTAATATTTATTTGATTCGATTAACAACTATGAACGAGACGCTGTCTTTGACTATTTTCGAACTAAAACTTGTACATGAATAGATAGCGGTTTAGTTTTTCGATAAGTTATAATAGTAGCAGTTGTTTATACGCCACATATCACCTAGAATTGAAAACAGTGAGAATTTTGGCAAAACAAATTTCTACGAGAAAACGAAGTTTATTAAATGTTGACCATTGGCCCTCAATTGCTTTCATTTCAACTGGATAAAATCGTGTAATTGCTTATTTTATAAGGTAAGATACGAATTTTAAATACCGTAAATAAAAACATTTATATATGTGAGCTAATCTTTCAGTACTTGCCAGTGATGTGTATTATCTAACCTCAGTAACGAGCGTAGTCATGTGTTCTCATGTTGCGAATAAGTTGGTTTAATAATATAATCTCTTAAGCAAATCAAGCAGGAGATGATAAACTAAGGGCGAATAATTTGGAATTGAGAAAGAATAACCTTCAGTAAGAGGTGAAAAGTTAATCAGCCTTGATTAATAAATGTATCATCCAAACGAATATTATAAAGTGGGAGGAAGATAAATTTTTGGGGAATTTGATTTATTAGTACTAAGAATAACTATTAATCATATTACACGTGCGACAAGAAAGTTAATACATCGTATTATACCATTTATATTAAGATGCGATTGTTTTAAAAGTATTTAAATAATTTAAGTAGCTGTTAAAAGAACGTAAGTTTAATTTTAATAATTCTGTGAATGCAAACAAATTAAATGTTTGTGTAAATATCAGAGATCAATAAATACAATTTTAAGTTAAATATATGCGTGTTTCACAAATATTTAAAATACATATCTCATGAAATGAAAAAAAAAGAGAAGTGTGATTTCATCAAGGCAAAAAAAAAAATATTGCTGATTTTGTTCTATTTTAGTTACTAGTTATAATTATTTTTTAAACTTTTCAAAATCATATTTTTATATACAATATTTGTTTTCCTTTTAAACTATTCTACATCAGTCATTTTTTGTGTTATTTAATTACCTTTATTTGACTGTATAAACATTATTGAAAAACTTTCATTATATTAATAAAGTCCGACATTGTAGGTTGATCATAAGGCCTATATAAGTAGAATTTGTCTGTGGGGAATCTGTTCGGGAGATAGGGGAGCAAGTTACCCGGACACAAGAGAGAGATTGCAAAACGTAACAGTTTTTAACTATTAAAACAAGATATATACATTTATTGTAAAATTGTTTTCCCACAAAAAATCTCAATAGTACTACATATTCAAATAATATCGTGTATGTTTTTGTCATCTTGAACTATTTTATACTTAATTTGTTCTAGGAGCGGCATCTAACCCTGAATTAACCTGGTTCCTAAAATTAAGAACAGTAGTTACAAAAACTGATTTAAAATTTAAAAAATATTAAGAAATTTTAACGGACTTTAAATCACCTATTTAAATTCTTTATATATTTACGTAAAAGGAAATCCTTCAGAAATATTTCAGGTTCAATTTCTGATAATCTGTAGAACATGCAGGAAAATTGGGCAAGCTCGGAAGAGAGTTTAATTACAAACAACACCAGAATAAAATAATTTTCACTTACTTATGCGAAGGTTACAATTATGAAATTAATGTGGCGTGTATCGGCGTTGTGGTTCACAGCAGTTTTCTAGCTGTCGGCGTTGTAGTCAATTTTGACATTCGGCGTTATGGTATTTCTGCGTTGTGGTAATGACCCAACTTTAACCTAATAGCAACATCGGACTCAAGAACCCTGGACCGATGTAAACCAATGACTGCCTCAAACGAAAATTCCATTCTTACTTTGAAAACTAAACACCAAATTTACTACCGTTCCTACATAAGTGAACTTTAATACATCATTTCGTTTTGAAGGTATACTTCTCTAAGAAGTATACCACTTCCAGAATCCAAACTTGTGTTGGAAACCACCCCTGAGTTCAGCGGTGCACGTCTCGGTGGTGACTACCCACGGGCCCTCCAGCGTGCAAGCTGGCTCGGATGCAAGGCGGGCTCGCCACAGCACTCGCGAGCGAGTCGAGAGGCTGCCGATCCGGCGACCCCGGCTCCCCGGCGAGCAATCCGTCATCCGCCCAACGCGGATCACGGATAACGAAGTTCAGGGAGAATGTTCTACGTGAGACTATCCGGCGGCGTGTGGAACGGCGGGGTTTTACAGTTCAGGAAATAAACTCTGCTTTAATCTTATTTCTCGTCAATGATTAAAAAATTAAACCTTTATTATATGTTCTGAACTAACTGATTAAAAATTATATGTAGGCCTACATAACACATATAATATTAATTTCAAACAAAAAGCACCAGTTATGTCAGTGACTTGGAAAGAAAGCTTAAAAAATTAATTTTTCTAAAATACAAAAACGACTATTCTCTCACTCTTTCCGACGGCAATTTTTGCGTGCACTGTTTACCACGCGTTACTATTGGTTCGGGCTTTAATTACTGAAATCAAACATTTTCTTTCCTGTCTGCAATTCGAGTTATAATCAAATTTTCATCATGCTCTGTTTTGTTTGTACATGTAGAGTGAAGTGGCCTATTTAAATAATTTTGCTCTTATCTTGAATGGGCCTGGGATTATATTAATATGCAGTCACAAATATTAAAAATTCTGTTTGATAATTTAAAATCAAATAATCAAAATCAATGCCCTAGAGTACTGTTGTATGTACACAGCAGTGCGTGTATATAGCTGGTATGTACACTGCAGTGCATGTTTATAGCTGGTATGTACACAGCAGTACGTGTATATAGCTGGTATGTACACTGCAGTGCATGTTTATAGCTGGTATGTACACAGCAGTACGTGTATATAGCTGGTATTTACACAGCAGTATGTGTACACAGCTGGTATGGGGGATGATGCATAGAGGATGGGAATTCAGAGATTTGCGGTAGCCATCTTGGATGACCTTGACCTCTCGCTGAAAAAAAAGTCAAGCACACCTGACAATTGCTCATTCCATCATTACGGGCAAAACCGCTGAGCACCCCGCTCCCCGGTCAACATTTTGAAATTGCTTCTGCTCTTTCTTTCCACTTATGTCATAGGCGTGTAATGTGGTGGCAAGTGAGGTATTTGAATTACTCGGTTGAAGAGAGGGATGTGACATCACAGCTGCTATATTTTGAATTTCATATAGTAGCTTACCCCACTCCCCATTACTGTCAAACAACACACGCCAGCCCTGATATCATCATGGGATAAAAATGAAAGCTCTTTAAAATTTCTCACCCACTTTCGCTACCGTGACAAAAGTAAAAGTAAATTTACGGCCACCTCACGGCATGTATTTCTGTCTAGCAGCGAGCAGGCTAGGTGCGGCAAGCTAAGATTTTTTCATGCTAGCGATACCACAGCATAATGCCGCATCGTCCTACAGTTGTGTATGTAAAACCGTTGAGAAAAAAAAGTACATACACAATAACTTAACATATTAATGAAGCATTATAATATGTGCCTGCCGTGGAAGGAAACCTTTTATAAATACATATATTATTCATAGCATGTAACTACTAGGAAATAATTGTGAAGGTAAAACATTTGCGTCTCTGAAAGGAAAATGTTTTACTTTAAAATATGTTGATAAGAATGAATTTCCATAGATAAAAACTGAGAGCTAAATTCTTATAACTGGATTAAGGTATTCTATAGACTAACTAATAGATGTATATTTAAAATTTAAATATAAGCATAATCGTGAAACTACACAGTGAACATATTCATGCTATCTAATGAGTTATTGATCGATTTAAGTCGTGGAAATGACCTTGAGACACAGCAGACAGCAACTGTCTACGAGAGGTCTCTCGAAGTAACGGAAATTCACCTCTATCTCTTTTCTCACTCCATACATGTTTTAGTAGTGTAATCATATTATGTTTACAATCTATAAATTTTTCTAATTTTATTTTTGTCATAATTATAATGTACCAGAAAGAATGTGGGGTGACTAGACAACACGAAGCATTCAAAATCAGAATATTTTTTAAAGTAAAAAAGGTGTATTAATTGTACCTAATATAATATAAGGTTGGACGCAGGAGTTAAAATGTGGTGGGATCCTGATTCAAACTCACGAGAATAAAATATTTTAGAGTGTAAGAATTAAATAGCATACCAATGAAAATCTTCATAAAATTGCAGCGAAGACTCAAACTACATTTTTAATTAACAAGCCTATATAGGAACGTAACACAACAAGCTGACACAGTGCTAGGCTAAGACACAACTGTGTCCGTACATGGGAACCTAAGTAGCTCCCTGTCACAATTCAAATATTAACATTCGTGAGTGATTACAAAGGAATATGTGTTCTTGGTGTGTCCCACATAACTCTGAAGGCAACCTAAAATAGCCCACACATAAATAATATAAACTTTGACACCATTTATAAAAACTGAAATATTTTTTATAAGTAAAAACGTTTTAAAAAATAGGTGAAAATATTTAAGTAAAAATTTTGAATGGTTTAATAACTTCTAGAAACATATTTTCTGATCTAGTTGCGATATCAACCCACACTGCACGCTTGCTACGTATATAATAGAAATTGGAGCACGGACCAACCATAATACGTAAAGTTTGTTGTGAGGTTTTAAATTTAAGCTTTAAATAAAGTGGTTTTCTAGCTGAATTTTAGTATTTTATTTTTGAAGTTGCTGTAGTATCCGTAGATACCTGGGCATTAAGCAGACTAATTATGATTCATTTAGGAGGAGGCGGTAATGTTCACAAAATTACAAGTAAACAGTGATTATCCTGTTGATTTGGTACAATGATACTCTATAAATATTACCAAAATCGGAAAAAAAATTGTAGATTTTCTTAAGATAAAAAGCAAAAATTAATAATATTTGTTATTTCACATTTTTTATTACAAAGCTTGATGGTACACGATATTTATCGTTTGCCCGTTCGGACTGTCTGAGGGCGTAGACAGAAATTTTCCTCTTGTTTTGACCATCCAGTATGCATATTTTTTTATTAAGGAGTAGAAAAATTCTGTTTTGAGAGCTTAGGAAAGAGGATGGGGTGGTTTTAAAATCTCAGTCTCTTATAGACTGAGACCTTCACCTTGTTTATAAGAAAAAATTGCAAAATTTCTCTAAGCTTGGAGTAAAAATGTAGAATATTATAAAAATAATCCATGCATTTAGATTTAAGAAAACAATAAAAAGTGTTTTATTTTTAGCAAAATAAAAGTGTTCTAATAATTCAAATAATAATTTAGTGATAAATCAAAGTAAACAATTTGACATGTTACATGCTTTATATTAGCTTCACCTGTATGTTTGTCTGTCCGTCTGTAACTCTTTCGACTAAGAGTGAGTGAATCATCACTATAAAATGTCCCTCTAATTTCATTACGTTCGTTAGCCGAGCGGTCTAAGGCGCGCGCCTTCTGTGACGTCAGCTTTCGGATTCAGCGTTCATGAGTTCTACTCCCGGCCACGCCGAAAAACAAAATTGTTTTTTTTTTTTTCCCGGTAAATTCTAAGATTATATCCATACATCTAACTGTAAATGATTCGGAGAGACTTTACCATTTCTTTGTGACGTTGCAACTCCAAATAGTTATCTCAGATGGTAATAGGTAGTGTCGGTAACTCATTTCCCTATGATAATTATACATAAATATAGTTTAAAAAACTAAAAAAAAACATGCTTTTAAAGAATATCAAACTAAAAAGATAAAAATAAATATAGTTTAAAAAACTAAAGAAACATGCTTTTAAAGATGATCAAACTAAAAAGTTAAAAATAATTTTAAAATTTAATTTATGACAATAGTATATAAGCAATACTTGTATAAATGAGAAAAAAGCATGGGGCGCTTAATATACAAAAAATATGGCACAAAGCGCCTCAAGCTTTTTTCTCATTTATACTAGTATTGCTTATATACTATTGTCATAAATTAAATTTTAAAATTATTTTTAACTTTTTAGTTTGATAATCTTTAAAAGCATGTTTCTTTAGTTTTTTAAACTATATTTATTTTGAACATTATCCGCTCTACAAAAGCGAGCAACGAGTAAGTTATTCAAAGTGATTTCTATGAACAAATTTGTTAGCAACGAGTGGACAAACAGGTGAATAATAATTCAAGTTGTACAATATATTTAACACTCTAGGTAGCTCGTATAGTTAATGAAATCAACGGATTAAATTTTGTGACTGTGTTAAAGTGTGTTAAAATGTATTCAAGCGTGTTTTCTAGTTTGTTCAAATGTGTGCTCAAGTGTGTGATCAAGTGTAATTGAGTGTGTTCAAGTGTGATAAAGTTTGTTCATGTGTGTTCAAGTGTGAAGAAATGTGTTCATATGTGTGTTCAAGTGTGTGTTTAGGTGCGTTCAGGAGCACTCAAGTGTGTTCAGATGTGTTAAATAGTGTTCAGGTAAGTTTAGGTATGCTCAAGTGTACCTAAGTGTGGGCTTAGGTGTGTTCAGGAGTGTTCAAGTGTTTTGAAGTGTGTCCCAGTGTGTTCAAGTGTGTGTTAAGGTGTGTTCAAGTGTATTAAAGTGTGTATTCAGGTGTGTTCAAGTGTGTTCGAGTGTGTCCAAGTGTGTTCAAGTGTTTTGATGTGTGTTCAGGTATGTTCAAGTGTTTTTAAGTGTGTCCAAATGGGTAGAAGTGTTTTGAAGTGTGTCCAAATTTGTTCAAGTATTTTAAAGTGTGTCCAAGTGTGTCCAAGTGTGTTCAAGTATGTTAAAGTGTGTTTAATTGTGTGTTAAGGTGTGTTTAGGTATGTTCAATTGTGTTTTCAGGTGTGATCAAGTGTGTTGAAGTGTGTCCTCAAACGTGTTCAAATGTGTGTTCTAGTGTGTGTTAAGGAGTGTTCAAGTGTATTGAAGTGTGTGTTCAGGTGCGTTCAAGTGTGCTAAAGTGTGCTAATATGCGTTCAAGTACGTTAATTTACCGTTAAATTTTTTATCAGGTGTGCTAAAGTGTTTTAAAGTGTGTACAAGTGTGTTCAATTTTGTTCAATTGTATGCAGGTGTGCTCAAGTGTTTTTAGGTGTGTTCAAATTCATTCAAGTGAGTTCAAGTGTGTTCAAGTGTGTTCAAGTGTGTTCGAGTGTGTTAAAGTGTATTTATGTGTGTTAAAGTGTGTTCTAGTGTGTTTAAGTGTGTGTTTAGATCCGTTCAGGTGTGTTAAGGTGTTTCTAGGATTGTACAGGTGTGTAAGTGTATGCAAAGAATGTATGCAAGTGTGTGCAAAAGCATGTGCCGTGCCATCTCGTCATCAGACGGTTCCTCCACCACGTACGGTACCTAACTATTCCCCTCCTCGCCCGGTCCCTCCCAACTAACCAAGCTATTTCCCCTCATTCGATCGGAAATTTCGTAAAGCTAGAAAAAAATTTTCTCCTCAGCATAGAAGCTTCACTTCAAAGATGGACATTCGTTACGTCGCTGGCACTCGCTGGTGCTCGCGACCTCGCGGCGAGAGAGCGCGGAGGGCCCGCGTCCTGGCCCCCTCTGCCCCCTCTCCACCCCTCTGCCACCCTCTGCCACCCAGCAGTTTCCCATTACCATTGGAATTGCGCCGCATCCATCAGCCCGGCCCGCTCCGTGCTCAATTAAAACCCTCCAGGCGCGAAATCCCCTTTCTTTGAGCGCGCAGTTTTAAAGAGAGCGGAGAAGAGTGAAAACGGGGAGCGATAGAACTGACACGGTGGGGGGATTATCACTTGGCACTTCAAGCACCGGGTCTTAGACAACGTCAAGGCCATTAATCCCCGGAAGATATTATTAATGGTTCTTTATTATCAAAGAACACCTTTTCCTCTAAAAGATGCAAGTTTCTTACATAATACGTTCACACCTATAAATTAAAACTATGATAGCGTTACGCCATGTAAATTTAATACCAAGAGCACAATGTCGTTTAAAATCCATTAAGTCTTGTAAGATATTAACTAGCTTTTTTAAATAACTTGTATCATCATAGACGTTTCAAGTAATTTAGAAATATTCTTTAACGTTTCACGCTCGTCCTTCCCTGAAATAAATTTCTGCTCAATTTGTATTTAGCTTAGATTAAAATACCTTCTATGAACTGAAAATAATATTTAAACAGTTTTTAAAAATGTTAAAATAAACTATTTAACTTAATTAAGAAAAAAATATTTATATAACCGACACATATTTAAACGTTTTGCTTCTAAGTAATTAAAAAAATATTCGTTTGTATTAAGATAAATGTAATATTCACTAGGCAAGTAATATCTTAATTATCAAACTAGGTGTATAGCATTAGTGTTTGCAACCAAATTTAAAGGAAATATTAATGTAATAATATAAAACATCTACCATTTTGCTGTCATAAAAAGGGAAATATTCTCTAGGGAAAGGAAGGTGGGCGAATGAGACGTAAACATGAACTATTCACACACGTACTTAAACATCTTTATATAAAAATTAACCCCTATTTATCCTGGTCATGCTATAACTTGAGAACGGCTTTACCGATTTCATTCCTCTTTTTTTAAATGTTTTCTAATACTTGTTAAAAGGTTCTTACATTAAAAAAATTAAGAAAATTGTGCATAAACTTAGAAGATTTAAGAAAACTTAACGACTACCTTTATTATAAACTTTTTAAATATAACATTAGCCCCAGAGTTATATATTCTTTGCTAAGCACGTTTGAAATAACTGTCAGTTGTTTGACAGTTGTCTGTCAGTTGTTCAGAGAGATCGCACATCGCCAATATCGTTTACAAAGATGGAATAATTCTCGAATTCTAGCGTAGCGTTATATTCTCTTTGCGTTAGTTAGCTGTATCGCTCGGAATCAAGGACTTCATCATGTAAATCCATGGTCGGCAATAAGAACGTATTATAACCCTTACCCAGCTCCCTGGTCGGAATGATAAGGTAAAATTAAACCATTTTGCTTTATTTTGCATATTGTTAATGAATTATGGTTTTCATTTCTTAATGCACACTGTACAGTCGATTGAATCGGAAAATTTATGGAGTTTTAAGTTTGTACATTTATAATTTTCATTTGAAATTTAGATATAAAAATGCCACAAAGTAGACGTACAAACATAGGTCGCAGAACTCGCAATGCCGCAAGTCAAAGATATTTAAGAGAAAGTCAAACTGATGAACAAAGCGAAGCGAGAAATAAAGTTGAACATAATCAATATCAAGAACATAGAAATGTTTCATTTGATCCACATCGAGCTGCATTCAATTTTAACGTAGCAATCGATTACAGTTCACAGAAAATCGTTGCTATTGGACCTATGAACGTTGTATGTTCACATCGCAAGGCATTGCAGTTCAAAAAAGAAGCCCCAGGATTGTGTTGCGCCAGTGGCAATGTCAAATTGATGTCATTGGAAGCGCCACCAGACCCACTAAATTCTTTGTGTTTTTGGAAATGGACCATATTACAATCATGTTTTGTCTCATATCCATCAATACAATAATTGCTTTCAAATGACATCATTCGATGCAACAAAAAATATTCGTTATAATTTTATGCCCACTTTCAAGATTCAGGGTCAAATATATCATCAAACAGGTTCCTTATTGCCAACGCCGGACAGTGACCACAAATTTTTGCAAATTTATTTTATGGGCGATTCAGCAAGACAAGTTGATAAGCGTTGTGCACACAATAATTAATTGAATATACCAATTTTGGAACAACTCCAAATATTTTTCCATCAACAAAATGATTTGGTTGCATTTTTCAAGACTGCATTAGATCGCATGCCATCTAGTAACCACAAAATTTTCATCAGAGCCGATAATACGCCTGTAGGACAACACGCAAGACGTTTTAATGCGCCAACAATTGATGAAGTCGTTACTGTCGTCATGGGTGTTAGTTCAATGAATTACTATTCATACCGACTAATGGTTCGGGAAAATGAGGACAACCACATTTAAAATGCTGGAGGCTATTTCACCAATATGCTATGGATATATACGTGAAAGTTGAGACAGAGCGATTGACATATATCAGGTTGAACCAGGCAAAACTCCGTTCCGAGTAATACGTTCATCTGCGGGATGCAATTAATGCTGACGGAAATGCACAGAATGTCGGCAGAACAACTATTCTCCCAGCAACATACGTCGGAAGCCCTCGGCATATGCATGAATACGCTCAAGATGCTATGTCGTATATACGTCATTATGGCACACCAGATTTGTTTATCACGTTCACGTGCAATCCACAGTGGACAGAAATTCGACAAGAATTATTACCTGGAAAATTACTCATCGATCGCCACGACATCACTGCAAGAGTGTTCAAAAGAAAATTAATATCACTCATGGATTTTATTGTCAAGCATCGCGTGTTCGGAGAGACGTGTTGTTAGATGTATTCAGTCGAGTGGCAAAAGCGCTGATTGCCACATGCACATATCTTCATTTAGTTGGTTGAGAGGATAAGACCGAATGAAATCGATGATGTAATATCAGCAGAAATTCACGATAATGATGAAGATCCACTGTTACATGAGGTGATTACAAAAAAAAATGATTCATGGTCCCTTTGGAATATTAAATCGTATTTACCCCTGAATGATTGAAGGGAAATGTTCAAAACGCTACCCAAGACAATTAGTTGCAGAAACAATTACTGGAAATGATGGTTATCCACTATATTGCCGCAGATCTACAGATGACAATGGAAGGTAAACAATAGTGAAAGTAAATCAACAGGACATTGAAGTTGATAATCATTGGGTTGTTTCGTTTTTGCTGTTTATCTCAAAGATATTTAAAGCATACATAAACGTCGAATTTTGCCAGTCCGAGAAATATATTAAATACATTTGCAAGTAAGTGAACAAAGGTAGTGACATAGCTGTTTTCGGAGTTGCTACCGAAAATTCAAACGATGAAGTCACTTAATTTCAAATGTGCTGCTATGTTAGCAGTAACGAAGCTATGTGGCGTATTTTTTCCATTTTAAATACATGAAAGACACCACACAATTGTTCACTTGGCTGTACATTTGGAAAATGGCAAAAGAGTGTATTTTACAACGGAGAAAGTATAACAACGGGTTGACAGGCCGCCATCGACAACATTTACAGCTTCTTTGAAATTTGCCAGAATGATGACTTTGCCAGAATTCTGCTTTATACTGAAATGCCAAGATATTATACCTGGAACCAATCATCAAAGTAATTTGAAAGACGGAAACAAGGGCAGCCAGTTCCAGATTACCCACAAATATTTTCCGCCGATGCACTAGGACGTCTTTACACAGTCCATCCCAGTCAAGACGAGTGTTTTTATTCGTGGCCCAACATCATTCCAACATCTGCGAACAATTAATTTTGTATTGTGCGGCACATACAGAGAAGCCAGCCAACATTTGGGATTGATAGAGAATGACGCTCATTGGGACCACACACTCGAAGATGCTGTAATGTTGTCAAATGCTAAACAAATACGAACGTTTTTTGCTTTAATTTTGTGCACATGCTTCCCATCCACACCGATTGATATATGGAACAAATATAAAGATCATATGGCCGAATATATATTGCATCAGATGTGTCTTAGAACATTGAAAGCAGATTTGCAAATGAACGAAGAAATTCACAATGAAGCATTAATTTTAATTGAGGAAATGTGCTTGATGCTTGCCAACAAAAGATTATTACAATAAGGAATGACAACGACCAATCACCCAATGCACGACGCATTTAGTCAAGAGTTGAGCAGCGAAACCCAACACGATTGCGAAACATTAAGAGAAACCGTTCAAAGACACGTACCCCTTCTAAATCAGCAACAAAAATATGCCCACCATACACTCATGCAAGTAGTGAACAATGGCACTGGCGGAATATTTTCTTAGATGCTCCCGGTGGAACTGGAAAAACATTATTGATATCATTGATTTTGGCAAAGATTCGACCTCAAAACGTTATTGCACTTGCACTTGCAAAGTCAGGTATTGCAGCAAATTTGTTGGAAGGCGGTCGAACAGCTCATTCAGCACTCAAATCGCCGTTGAACATGCAAGTAAATGAAAATCCAACTTGCAACCTTTAGAGGAATTCTGCGATGGCCAAAGTGTTGCAGGAAAGCAGATTAATCGTTTGGGTTGAATGCACGATGGCACACAAAAATTCTTTGGAGGCATTAGACCGCACAATGAAACATTTACGAAACAACCAAAACCGGTTAGGTGGAGCGATGATTCTATTGGCAGGTGATTTTCGACAAACATTGCCAGTAATGCATGTTTGAAGTCGTCCATTTTATGGAAATACGTCCAGACACTAAAATTAAATATGAATATGCAAGTCTTATTGCAGAATGACGAATCTGGTGAAGTATTTTCAAAACAATTGCTTGATATTGGTAATGGCAAAATGCCTGTGGCACATCGTCCGGATACATTACATTCCCTGCCAATTGTTGTCATTTTACTGAATCAAAGACCGAACTCATCGAGATGGTTTTCCCAAACAATGCGGAAAATTACAAAAAAATATGTTTGGTTAAGTGAACGTGTTATATTGGCTTAAAAAAACGTTGATGTCAACGAAATGTATTTTCAAATTCAAAGTATGATAGCTGGCGAATTGATGACATACAAATCGGTTGATTCCGTTACTAACCAATTTGATGTTGTCAACTATCCAAGGAATTTTTTAATTCCCTGGTATTGCCCGGATTACCACCTCATAATCTGCAACTAAAAATCGGATCGGTAATCATAATGTTACGGAACATAAACCAGCCACGTCTTTGTAATGGCACCCGGCTTGCGGTGAAGAAATTAATAAACAACGTCATCTAAGTCACAATTTTAAAAGGGAAGTATAAAGGCGAACACGTTTTGATTCCACGTTTCCCTATGATTCCGAACGACATGCCATTCGACTTTAAACGGTTACAATTTCCAGTGCGGCTTGCATTTGCAATGTCAATAAATAAATCGCAAGGGCAGTCGTTAAGTGTTTGTGTCATTAATTTTGAAAATTCATGTTTTTCACATGGCCAACTGTATGTCGCCTGTTCCCGTGTCGGAAAACCATCAACATTATTTATTTACGTGCCAGGAAATAAAACTAACAATTTTGTGTATCAACGAGCATTACAATAAACAATATGTTTTAGAGATAATAAAAAATTACAAACATATACAATATCAATATATGCACCAATATAAATAATTATTATTAATATCTTATTCCAGTTTAAATTTAATGACAGGACAATGTCTGTCGGGTCAGCTAGTAGATAATATAATGAGTTTTTATTATATTTATAAAATAATCATTAGGTTTTTATCTCTAATCAAACATTTATCTTTTAGAAACACATACATGCAGCGAAGAAAAATTAAAAGTTATTACTACCTTATAATTTGAATCTTTATACAGCATAGAAATACGCTTATATATCTCATAAACACAATTTTCACATTACAGCGACATTTACCAACATACATGAACACCATACGTTTGTGTATTCAAATCAAACAAAGATGTTGCAATTTGGAATTTAATTTGACAGCCAAGAAACTCATTATTAACAACCCCCATTGAAAGCATTATTAGAAACAATGGGTTAGCAATCTTAAAATAATTTAGGGTTTACAGGCCAGTTTTTTTTTATCATGAAGTAATTGCAAACCAGATTCTCCAAACGATAGATCACATTAAAATTATAAATTACGTTCTAACAATCTCAAAGAAGGTCGCTTATGTGCTAATCTTCATACCACAATGCCTTCAGAGTCTATTTTAAAGGCATATCTTCCCTTAACAATTCCATATAAAATTACATTGCTTAAACTATGTAACCGGCCAAGTTTAAAGTGAAGCGTAGAAAAATTAAAAAACATAAAAACTTTAATAATAACTTGTAGAAATTAAATTCTAATAGAAAGCATACAAAAAGTCCTTATCTATGATTTTATTATGTAAATATCATTGCATTTTAATTTTTATTACGTTATATTCTCAGATGGTCTACTTATTTTGTAATTAAAATTCTAATTTAAAGTATTGAATCACAACTTGGAGAACTGCAGAAATATAAAAAAATATTTTTAAATTTGTGATGAAATAGGAGATGTTAAATTATGCTCAAAAAAATGTAAAATGTAATGTTAAATTAAAAAAAAAAATACTTCTACGAAGGATATATTATTCTATACATGTTAAAAAATATTTCTGGATAGGGTGTTAATCTTTCTATTCCAATTTAATGTTTTTTATTTTTGAATATATTTTGAGAACTCTCAGGAAGTGGTTTCTGTAACGCCTATATTCGCTATAACTTCCCCTTACAAAAGTAAACGCCTGTAATATATCACACGGTCCTTGCTCCTTTACACAATAAATTTTGTGTTTCGTTTTCTTTATCTCTTCGAATTTTTTTTCTCTCTCTCCTACATATAACACGCTCTAAAAAAGGAAAAGTTTTTTTTTTCCACCTTCGCAAGCTCTCAATATTTTACCAGTGCTTAACCACTTGTTCTTGAATAATTCTGCGTACCGTCTTCGGTCATTTCAACACTCCACACCTTTCTTCGGGTTATGTTCAGTGATACGCGGCACATTTTAAAGGTCTCAACCACTTCAAACCAAAAAGATCGATCGTAACTGATAACCACTTCCCCTGTAGTTTTATTTAAACCTTAAAACAATAAGAATTCTAGGTCACAAAATTTTTTCGCGCGTTATTTCTGTGCACTAGATTGTAAAATATTTAATGACATATTGTTTACATTTTTGGAATGATTGTGGAGATGAGTAATATTGATTAAAATCATTATTCTCTACAAACGCCATTGCTAGTCTGGATTGTATGTCATAAAGAAAATCCAAAGAACAGATAAAACATATAAACAAACACAAAGAAATGTAAAATAATACCTGTTTATTTCATCGCTGGGTTCGCATGTGTGTCACTGTATAGTCGATGTGTTGTCCAGATTATCTGTTTAGTAGCATCGTTAGGTTCCTCTGTCTGTCTCTGTGTTCTCTATTGTTTTTGGTAGTCTGCACTTACTGTTATTGTTGCAAAATTTTCGTCATTCTCAGCCCACTGTGTTCGTGTGCTATAATACTATTTATTAGTTAATCAAATTTTAATAAATAATTATTTTAAAAACATACATTTCGAATCTGGTGAGAACATAATAAAAAAGAATGGCTACAGATCCTTCCTCCATGGAAGCGACTGAGAGACTGACCTGCTACCACTAATGCCAAGGTATATTTTTAACGCTGGCTAATTTCACATCCACCATCTTGTTTTCGTCTGCTGCAGGCCGCCATCTTGTTTTCACCTTCTAGAGAGTACTACCGCCATTTTAGTTTAATTTTCATCTACTTGAGTTCGGTAATTTTTTGATTTCCAGAGCGCTCGTCATCTTGGCATTCTCGACAGCCATCTTTGAAATCAGTATTTATTAAGCTAAAAATTCGAGAGAAATTACAAAACTCATCAATGAAATCACTCATTATTAGAATGATTTATTCAACCATTTCCTGTCATTTGTTCGATACTTGACCATACAAAAATATAATTTTAGTAAAATATATTAATTTCAATAAATTTGGTGGAATTCTTTAAAGAAACTTAAATAATCCTAGTAAACCAGCCTACAGTAGGACGGTTATGACATACATAATTAACCGCCATTTTCGAAAATTTGAAATTATAAAGATAGAAATTTTGGAAAATTCCAAATTTTACGAAAAATCTCTTTCTTAATGTACTTATTTATTCGATCATTATCCTTCCTCGGTTAGATTCCTGGTCAATGCAAAAAAAATTGATTAAAAATTCTATGAAAGTGAAATATTCAAGAAATAAAACAACAGTTTTATTAACTAATAATTTATTACATAGATCCTATATTACTACAGGACAACTTGATAAAGATAGCAATCTGATAAACATTTAGTTCTGCATTGGCTTCAACTTACTAATTCTTAACTCCAAACGGTTTACCGAAGAAAGAGACAAGCCAGATCCTTTTCCTACACTGTCTTAATCTTCCCGACAGAGTTAGTCGATACTCTGTTTAACAGACTGCTTCACATCGTCGGAATTGTAAATGGGAGTAATCATTTTCTTGAATGCACACTTATTCACTTTGTCTCGAACGGAAATAGTTTGCCATTAACAGTCCAACCATAAATTATATTTGAAAGTTCTGTACGTTGCTACATCATCTGCAACTTGATTTATTATATTCTGCTTGATATCATCAAGAAATGTACACATGTCTTTTGAATCACTAAATGTGATTAGGTAATAATAGTCTTTCAATTTTCCACAAAATGCAGATTTTGCCAAGTATAATCCGTTATCATTTACCTGTAATGAACCAAGCATTGTCATAGGCTTAGATCATCCATGTCCTGAAGTCATTTCAATCGGTTGCTGAACAAACGTTTTTGTGCTTGTATGCATACGAGTTTCCAATCTAAGGCGAGGAGTCTAAATGACAGCAGGTAGTTTGTTGCGTGTGCTCCGCATACGCACATCAAGATGTGTCGCGCGGCGCCTAACCGCGCGCCGATGCAACCAGCACAAGCCAAGTGTTCGCGCGCTGCTCGCATGAAGTTCGGAGCCACTCGGGAGTCCTCGGGGAGGCTCGTTTTGGCGGGCTGCCAACCGGACATCGCCGAAGGCGCCGGTTCCGGTTGCCCCGACCGAGAACAATCTGCCATGTTCGATACTAGCAATTCACAAAGTATAAAAGGGGTCCCATTTTCCGCTGAGGGAGGAGACTCGTCGCGACCACCAGCGACACCAGCTGGAGGCCCTGCTGGCCTTTGCTGCCGAAGGAAGCTACACTGTCAACACGTCTCGCCGGTCTGCCGTCACGCTGCCCGTCGGAAGAAGCTACCACTTGGTAAAGT
Organism: Bacillus rossius redtenbacheri; assembly: GCF_032445375.1. Taxonomy (NCBI): domain Eukaryota; kingdom Metazoa; phylum Arthropoda; class Insecta; order Phasmatodea; family Bacillidae; genus Bacillus; species Bacillus rossius. The sequence goes on along the minus strand of NC_086333.1, from coordinate 35,945,739 downwards.
ACTGTTTCGCCGTAGACACATATAGACCGAGTGGGTAGAAAACTTAGAGTGAGAAGAGGGGCAGTGGTGACGGAGGCAAGGCTTGGAGACGGCGGTGTGAGCTTGTGAGTCCCGAGGAAAGACTTTACATCTGACTGGACACACAACACTTAGGTGTGAATCCCGGCAGCGACACGTAAAGAATAATGCCAGTCCCCGCACCGACGAGCATTTCTCCCGCTACGATAGTTTGGGGAGATAGTCAATGGTAACCCCTGCATCGACGAATAAGAACTTGCCCGCAGAAATACGTGTCGACAAGAGTAATCTAAGTTGCGACTAGTTATATTAATAATTAGAGGTCTGCGTACCCTCGTGAAAACATGTATAGTGTTCCTTTTTGTATTAGTCATGTTGTGTATAAATAGCATGTTGGTTAAATGATATTAATGATTGTGGTGATGTTTGCTAACTTGCGCATTGACAGATGTGTGTCGCATAATATTCGATAAGTCGAGGGGTCTTGTTATATACTTTCATTTGCACTCTGGAAATTTATGTACGTTAATTGTTTGTAACTTAGCTTTTGTTTTGACGGTGTACCCATCGCCAAGCGCGGTGCCAAGTATGAGAGCACGGGCAATTGTGAAGTCAATTTGTTAAGCTGCATTCACGTGTTTCACGTTGCAATAATTCCTACACGTTTCTGTTCGCAGACTTTTGCATCAGAGCCACGCCGCAAATATCAACTGTTTACATTTTTGTTATTAATCAAGTTATAATGAATATTTTAATGTATAAGCGATAATAAATGTGTTGTTACCATAGAGTTGTAAAACTATTTGATGACACTTCGCCGCACTCTGTTCCATTCCTACTCCTTGTTCCCCTCGAGTGTTTAACACGAGAGGCTACAAGTTCAACAGTAGGCATACGGACTTCGCCTTTGCAGTTTATTTGAATTTCGTCTCAAATTGTCAATACGAGAACTAAATGTAATTTATTTCAATGTGTGCTAAATAGTTGTTTGTGTGTGTCTGACAGTAGAATGGGTATGGCCATCACACAGAGGTCGTAAACTTACTAAAATATTCTATCAAAAAAATATATACAAGCTGAACCAACAGACGTTGTCCTGTATTTCAATTCAAACTGGAATACTAAACTAATAATTATTATTTTTATTGGTGTATTTTTTGATATTGTTTGTGTTTGTAATTTTTTATTATCTCTAAAACATATTGTTTATTGTATTGCTTGTTGATACACAACATTGTTGGGGTACATAGGTGTCTTTGAACGGTATATCTTAATGTTTCGCAATCGTATTGGGTTTCGCGTCTCAAATCTTGATTAAATGCGTCGTGCGTTGGGCGATTGGGCGTTGTCATTCCTAATGTAATAATATTTGGTTGGCAAGCATCAAGCACATTTTCTCAATTAAAATTAATGCTTCATTGTGAATATCTTCGTTCATTTGCAAATCTGCATTCAATGATCTAAGACGCATCTGATGCAATATATCTTCGGCCATATGATCTTTATATTTGTTCAAAATATCAATCGGTGTGGATGGGAAGCATTTGCACAAAATTAAAGCAAACAATATTCGTATTTGTTTAGCATTTCACAACATTACAGCATCTTCGAGTGTGTGGTCCCAATGAGCGTCATTCTCTATCAATCCCAAATGTTGGCTGGCTTCTCTGTATGTGCCGCACAATACACCATTAACTGTTCGCAGATGTTGGGATGATGTTGGGCCACGAATAAAACCACTCGTTTTGACTGGGATGGACTGTGTATAGACGTCCTAGTGCATCGGCGGAAAATATTTGTGGGTAACCTGGAACTGGCTGCCCTTGTTTCCGTCTTTGAAATTACTTTGACGATTGGTTCCAGGTATAATATTTTGGCATTTCAGAGTAAAGCAGCGTTCTGGCAAAGTCATCATTCTGGCACATTTCAAAAAAGCTGTCAATGTTGTCGATGGCGGCTTGTCAACTCGTTGTTATACATTCTCCGTTGTAAAATACACTCTTTGGCCATTTTCCAAATGTACGTCCATGTGAACAACTGTGTGGTGTCTTTCATGTATTGAAAATGAAAAAAAAATACGCCACATCGCTTCGTGACTGCTAACATAGCGGCCCATTTGAAATTGAGTGACTTCATCGTTTGAATTTTCAGCAGCAACTCCGAACACAGCTATGTCACTACCTTTGTTCACTTACTTGCAAATGTATTTAATATATTTCTTGGACTGGCAAAATTCGACGTTTATGTATGCTTTAAATATCTTTAAGAGTAACAGCAAAAACGAAACAACCCAATGATTATCAACTTCAATGTCCTGTTGATTTACTTTGACTATAGTTGACCTTCCATTGTCATTTGTAGATCTGCGGCGATATAGTGGATAACCATCATTTCCAGTAATTGTTTCTGCTACTTATTGTCTTGGGTAGCGTTTTGAAGATTTCCCTGGCCACTGGCGCAACACAATCCGGGGGCTTCATTTTTGAACTTCAATGACTTACAATGTGAACATACAACGTTCATAGATCCAATAGCAACGATTTGCTGTGAACTGTAATCGATTGCTACGTTATAATTGAATGCAGCTCGATGTGGATCAAATGTTCTTGATATCCATTCCGTTCAACTTCATTTTGCCCTTCGCGTTTCTCATTAGTTTGACTTTCTCCTAAATATATTTGACTTGCGGCATTGTGAGTTCTGTGAGCTATGTTTGTACGTCTTCTTGGCATTTTTAATACCAAAATTTCAAATGAAAATTATAAATGTACAATTTTAAAACTCTATAAATTTTCCGATTAAATCGACTGTGCAGTGTGCACTAAGAAAAGAAAACCATAATTTATTAACAATATGCAAAGTCAAAGCAAAATGGTTTAATTTTACCTCGTTAAATATATCATTCCGACCAGGGAGCTGGGTAAGGGTTATACATAATACGTTCTTAATGCTGACCATGGATTTCCATGATGAAGTCCTTGATTCCGTGCGATACCTACAACTAACTAACGCAAAGAGAATATAACGCTACGCTAGAATTCGAGAATTATTCCATCTTTGTAAACGATATTGGCGATGTGCGATCTCTCTGAACAACTGACAGTTATTTCAAACGTGCTTAGCAAAGAGTATATAACTCTGAGGCTAATGTTATATTAAAAACGTTTATAATAAAGTTAGTCGTTAAGTTTTCTTAAATTTTCTAAGTTTCTGCGCAATTTTCTTAATTATTTTTAATGTAAGAATCTTGTACGAAGTATTAGAAAACATTAAAAAAAATGAATGAAATCGGTAGAATTGTTCGTATGTTATAGCATGACCAGGAGAAATAGGGGTTCATTTTTATATATACCAATAGATATACATTTATTGGTATTAATTTCCAAAAGGATAATTAATAGGTCTTGTTTGTTATAAAAATATATGTAACCACATTTGTTCCAGTACATAAACAAACATTTAACATTCAAAAGGTAAAATGCTAAGTCATATTTATTATAACATTGCCAGCTGCATTATACTGAATTAATAAATCATTATCTACTTTATTAACAGTTTTTCAGTCGAGCACCCAGAATCGTGTACAATTTGCCCACAGAACAGTTTTAATCAGCTTATATAAACTTGGCCACGTGTTTTAGTTTATAAATGGTTCTCAATGTGACACAATTAAAAAAAATTTAAGTATTTATTATTTTTACGCCTTGTTCTTATAGGTCTCTATGTATTAAGAAATGTACAAATATAATGAAAGTCCTGAAAATAGAGGAAATAATACACAATGTCATATTGAAAGAAATCTTCTAATATTTTTTTGTGGACTGATTTTGGAGATGCTGGGAAACTTAAATTCTAAAAACATGCAGAATTTCTCGGTCCCCAGACACATGTTTTTGCTAGTGTTAGTATATTAGAGAAGTAGTTTATTGCTGTAAGGAATAATTTGTATATGAATGTATGTTTAGGCCTAATGTTATTCTTATGGGATCACGATTTTTGGTGGATTCTTGTGGTGGCTTGTCAATCAACAGAATTCGGCCATGTTCGGACATTTCCGTTGCTGGGACCTCATCAACAATCTTTGGGCACTTTATTCTTTATTTCCATCCGCAATAGTGCACAATGGCTCGCAGTTGTATTGGTGTCGCCTTCTAGGCGCACTACCATCGCGGATAGTCATAATTTTTTTTCCTGTAATTGGCTATTTATAATGTGAAAATCGTTTTATATTATTATATTATATTCGGCTACTGCGTTAATAATATTCATAAGAAAGTACTAGAAGAAATTTCAAACGTTGACTGCTCGGATCTCTGGACTGGAAAACACACGTCTTTGTTCGCAAAACCATCGAGACATTTACCAGACCTAGAATTAAATAATATGTATACAATAATAACACAAATAACCTGATTTGTATTTTTTTTAAATTTGAAGGAATAATAGCATTACCTGCTAGAGGACTTTTTCAACCAACTTTATTTTCAATACTTACTACCAGGAGCATAAGTTAACGCTCATCATCAGCTAGAGAGCGCTGCTGCTATCTTGTTTTCAGTAATCGATACGCACCTGCGGCACTCAACGGTACTCACCGTCGCGGGACTCTTATCGCCCAAAGCAAACTGTCGCGGAGGCCGGCGTCACTTACTTAAGTGGTCTGTGGCGCCCTTCTCGAATCTACGAGAACAGCTATGACGAGTCGCGTCATCCCGCGCCGACCCGACACCCAAACAGTCGAGAATAGCGTCGCTCGCTCGCGTGACTTCGCGCGGCGGCCCGCGGAATTCCCAAGGCCGCTCAGCGACAGATAACGACGCCGAGGCTGGACGTCCCGCGAGGAATCGTGGCGTGAGGGGAAGGGGGGGTGGGTGTTGTTAGCGACAACCCTTGTAATCCGACCAGACGCGCGTGGCATGCCTTACGTCAGCGGGCCGCACTTGACCGTTCAGGGCCACCAGCCAGCTCCGAACACGGCATCGCGGTCCGGTCTCTCGCGTTCGTAACAGTACAATTAATATACTTCTGGATTATTTTTTCCTCAAGTCATGATATTAAAAATAAAAAATAGCAATTTTAATGTTTAAATACATTTTTCAAAATAACATTTTCAATTCAGAGGAAAACCTCCATCGATTTGTTATAGTACAGTTTATTTTAACTTCTTATTTTTAATTTTATGTCTTTGATTTTTAAGTTTTGTTTATAGGCAAATACCAAGGCATATTTGTTTATTTCTGATTTTTATATTTGTTTATTATAACTTCATTAATTAAGATCAAGGCAGCATCATCCACACAATTGTCTTTATTAGGTTCAGGTAATGTTTTAGCAGTGTTTTACATTTGAAACTGACCTGTGTTTTCTTTAAAACTAGTTGTAAATATGTTGTAAATTTGTTAGGCTATCTCTGATTGGCAAATATCTCTCTCCCTCACACACACACACACACACACTCTGTATATATATATATATATATATATATATATATGTCTATATATATATATATGTCTATATATAAGAAAGTCAGGTATCCAAGCAAAACTGTATGGAAGTTTTAGTCTAAAGTCAGCCATCAACCACCTAGGGCAGCTGTGTGCACAGACCATCCAGATGTCTGGAACATTTTACAAGAACTGTCTGTCATTGGAATTAAAGAAAATATTTTTAAACTACGAAATAATAAGAATTGTTGCTCCTGCAAATAAATTTTCGACAACTAATTTTAGCAGTTTTGAAATAAAAATCCACTTGTTTAAGTGGAAATGCATTAATATTTATAGTACGGAAAATAAAGAGCCCGTCCTACAAAAGCCCTAAACAGAAAGAATTGTTAGAATGATTACATTGTGCCAATTTAATTTTGGTGTATTTTAAAAGATGGTATTTTCAACCTGATAATTAACTTGGAGTTCCACACATCTTAGTGAGTCTACATCCACTATTCATAGATGAGGGCGTCACCGCCAGGATAGGTTGCGGCAACAGTATGATTCTTCGCAGAAGTTCCATCGGCTATACACTGGAGCAAGTTGAATTCGACGCTCATCCACCAATCAGGTTGTTTCTTAAAAACATTGACATCATCGGTAAAAGGAATCCAAGTACCAATTCCTATGAAGAATGTCTTTTATGGCAGGAAATGCACAAAGTCCACGGTATGTAAGTACGTTTTAATTTTACTGTTTTTGTGTCTCATTAGATTTTTATTCTTGTTTCATTGTTATTACAATTGAAGTATATGTGCTAATAAGGAATCTCGTTTATTGCTTTCCTTGATTTATATGAATTTATTGAAAATATTTAATTCTTACTTTGTTTTAAAGATAATCGTATTTTGATCAATCATACATAATTTTTGTTTGATTGCTTTTATTAGTAGTATTTTATTGCACTATTTTGAAGAATCAGTTACCATCAATTTCTGTTAAGTCAGGTTTAACATTGAGTATCCATTATGATTGAAACTAATCAGTTGGAACACTACGAAATTTTGCTTTTTGTGTGTGATTTATGGAATTATGTGTTAATTTATTTTGACTTAAAAGATTTGCTAACTGTCTTTGTTTAGTGGTGGTTTTTGCACCAACACCTCTTTGGATTTTTTGGAATATTTTTTTTCTTCCTGTTTTATCTGTTGATAAACGTAAATGTTTTGTTCAGGATTTGGCACCAACTTAGGTGTACAAAACTACCGTTATATGTGTTTCCAGACGATTTACAGGTTTCGGTGATGTGGTTAAGAACATTTTAAGTAGCCAGTGTGTTTATAAAGACTTCGAGAACTTTTCCCGATGGTTAAGAGTCGGCCGCTTCGTGATTCCGCGCGGGCCAAACACAACTATGTTTTTCACACAAGTGCGGGCAGTTTAAAACGTTTGTGGTCATCCCAACGTTTACGTGATGTCAACTGCACGTCTGCCCGTACTTTAGAAATTACGAGGATTTTCGTGCCGCATGAAGAGGGGAGTGGTTTTTTGGGGCTGCGTTTTTATTACAGCTAAAGTGCGTCATTGCCGCACGTGTCGCTGAAGGAAGGAGAGTGGTTTCTGGAATCACGCCTTGCATGAGGAGCGTTCTTTCGACGCTGGATTTGGCAAGTATGTCGCATCGGACCAGCTGCTGTACGCCCGAACCACAACGGGAATAAGTATTTAGAGAATCCTGTATAATGGAAAAAACAGCTGTTGATTGCCACGAATTTCACGACGTATGCTACGTTGTAGCATATATTATATTTCTAGTTGAACTACCACAGTAAAACATGTTTTCTCGTAGGAAATAATGTTTAAGCCGCAGTATGTAAATGAGAGGTGATTATGATAAAAGAAAACTCGTTACATTTTCCTTAGCGTGAATATTCGCAGGTGAACTTTGAGGATGGTGATATTAGTGGCGGCCCGAGAAATAGAGCTTTGATTTAGTCAAAAATTTTAATTAAATACTCCTTTTGAGAAAAGACTTGGCCTCAGATATCGATTATCATTTGTCTAGTTATTTGTTAATGTAATTTAGGTAGCCCATTCTTTGTGTGAATATGGAATATAATTTTTAGGTAGTTTTCTATAGCCGATTGTATGAAGAAATCAATGAAAAGCTCCTAAAAGGTTTAGAATTAATACGTTTTTTCTAATAAGTTTAAGTTTTTAGTGATATTGTATGCGTGTAAGAAATGCCAAACATTTTAGTTGTAAATATAAATATAATACTTCCAGGATTACGACCCATTATACAGGATATGTTAAAAGCCGTGTGTTGGAATGAATATATATCTATTTTTTAACATTTTGTGAAGCAAATAAATAACTGTTTGATCTTTTTAATTTTTTATTGATATCGTTAATTCTTTGCGCTCTCCCTATGTGTTTACGAGATCTGTGTTGATAATTAAATGCTGCTTTTGCCTGCCTTCTTATCAGGAGAAATAGAGTCGATTTAGGGAAAAAGATGGGAAGAAATAATTAATTTTTAAATAATATGATGTTTCGCGCTTCTGACAAGACTCCTGGGATGTTGCGAAACTGGTCGGTTTTGGCCCATTTGAAAGCGATAGCCGATTTAGTATAACATTTAACTCAACAGTTAGTTAAAGGTCAAATAAATATGTCGTTATCAGTAAAATCCGACATTAATTTCTATTCAATTTGTGTTGTGGTGATAATATTTAATGTTCAGTTTCCAATAATAAATTGTTGCGTCTCTTAATGTCAAGCTGTTTCAGAATAAAGTATTTATAAATTTGTACTCTTAAGTTAAGTAAGAACCCAAGAATTGATAAAAAATAATAATTTATAATATCGGGTCACACAATCATAGTATTCATCAGTCCCTTAAATATAAATTAAATATTTCACAATGCAAAACATAATGAAAGAGTAACAAAATATTTAATAAGATATATATCACTCACTTAATAGTAACTCTGACGAAGAGAGCTCTAAGATAATTTACTGTTCAAATTTGAATGAGTTGAACTACACCATGGCATATGATGTTGCAAGCTATTTTGCAAATCATTAGTTAAGTATTAGGAACGATAATTATTTTCTCATGTGATGATTGAGAATGCGGTGTGCGTAAATTTTGAGTCTATACTTCAGGCTGCATTTAAGAGTAATGTTAAACCAGTCACTTCATTAACTAGGGAAAAATTATCCAAGCATGAATTCGTATTCCCTTATATGTTTTAACACTTGTACAGAATCCTACATGTCCCGCATATAATTTTCCTGACAAGTGGCACGTGAAACATTTCCGGATACTGCACTAGTTTCAGACAGCGCCAGCTTCAGAAGCCACTGAATCGGTAGCCGTCGTCCTCGTCCCCGCAGAGTGAGTTAACTAAACATAGTTCAACACCTTAGCACTTTTAGTTTAAAGTGTGGTCTCATTCGCCCCGGTAAGTATTCACCCTAACGTTCTACAGACCAAGAATATCTTACATTACCTTGGTATTTACCACTTGACGCTTAATATGTAGATCATGATACCAAGGAGTAGATTATATTATATATCTTATACCCGGCATGCGTTGCAATGCCTCTTTAAATTTTTTTGTAAATTTTTTAAGTAGGTATACATAAACAAAGCATCTCTATCACTCATCTCTCTCCATATCCCTCTATATATCTCTGTAACTCTCCCTAAATGTAAACATATCCCTATATAACTATATAAATATATATGTATATCTATCTATGTATCAATTTATCTCTTTCGATATCTCTCTAGCTCTATATTTCCCTATATATTACCATAAATCTATAATCCTCTACGTATCTATATATCTTCATATCTCTTCATCTTAATCTCTATAAAAATAATATATTTTCTATCACTTAATCTCTCTATATCTCTTGATATTTATCTATCACTTTATATCTTTTTCTTTATCTGTCCATATATTTTCCTATATCCTCCATATATATCTATCCCTTTTTATATCTCTATCTCCATGCCTCCATATCTCTCTATCTCACTCTATCTCTCTAATCCTTTATATATATATACCTTTATCTCGTTCTATCTCCATTTCAATATATCGTCCTATCTCTGTATATATATATATATATATTTGTGTATCTCTCTCTCTATATATTTTTAGAACTCTGTGTCGACTCACGCACTACCATTATTACTCTGACTTTAGAAAAGGGGAACTGTCATAATATATTTAGTGATAATTATTGATAGCTATCTTCCTCGTCTTCGAAGGTCAAATTTGCAAAATTTCATTGAGATCGGATTAACTGTTTTCATTTGTTATTTCAATCATAGAAAAGAGGAACCTTCATTAAATACTTACTGGGAAGTATGAATTTTGCTTACATATCCAAATTGTTTTTAATTTATATGTGTATAATAAAAAAGAGGAAATGGTCAGGAAATATTAACTGGTAAATATCCTGTATGACTCGCGTGCCACTATTATTATTCGGAACATACAAAAGAGAAACGGTCATAAAATTATTATTGGTAAATATTTGATAGGACTCGCACCACATATTGTATTTAATGGAACTTTGTCTGAAACTATACTTACTAGTAATTAAATGATGTGACTCGAGCGTCAACTATCGCATTTTATCTCATCTTCCTCGTGTTTCAAAGTCCAAGTGTGAAAAACTGCATAGAGATAGGATGAACGAATTATTAACAACTAAACGGCTGGTTTTATCTAAATCTTACATAGACAGCGAACTTCTTAGTGTTTCAAAAGTCAAGTGCACAAAATTTCATCGAGATTGGATGAACGGTATGGCAGCACATAGAATACGAACAAACAAACATTGATTTTTATATATAAGATATTACTGTTCACATAATTGATATTTACAAGCACCAAAATTATATAAATTAATTGTACGTGTAAATAGAGATTATATTTGAAAACATTTTTTGTAGTCATAAGGTTAGATAAATATCCAATTATAAATTGAATTAGAAAAATCAACAAAGAGCACTGAAGCTTTGTTACCGAGGATATTCCGACACAGTAATGAAAAAGCTAATAAAATTAAAAGCACAAAATAAACTATTATTTGGTCTTTTTAACATCGAATTATTTTTTTAAACAGAACACCAATTGATATTTATAAAAAATTACTTCCTAAAAAAATGTTTTTAATGTCCAAAATCCTGTATTCCACAACTGTTATAAAGTATTTTGTTTATATTGTTTGTAAATAAAAGTTATATTTAGTAAAAATGAATATATTGTGGCACTCTAGTTCAGTAAAATACACATGAGCTCTAGAATATGACCGGATAAATGATGTAATCAAACAAAGCAGGGCGCGGTCCACAGTAAATGTAATAAATTTTTTTTAACATATGTCTCAGCTAACTTATACAACTTTTTTTTTTTAATTCGTTTTCCAACAAAGAAATTTTGTGTCGTAGTTAAATATTTATGCCTACACGTGAGAGATTAAATAGATATTTCCGTATTAAAATTCTTAGAAATAAAAACTCTTCGGTGGAAAAAGAAATAAAAGTTTAATAACCGATTTTACTACAAAAATTGAGCAAGTTTTCCAGTACTCACCAGAGATCAATAAACATCTTACGTTGTTAACGAGTGAATTCAAGAGTTCTCATGTTGTTCATTTTGAAAATAAAATTTTTGTCCCAAATTTTTTTTTAATTTGATGTTCAACTTGTTAAAAATTCAAATAAACAACTTATACTTAAAATTTTCTGAAAATTTAAATGCAATAGTTTTATGTCATAACTATAATATTTACATTAAATTGTAATATGATATTTGGTATATGTTAGTATAATTGTTTTTGATTAAATGACAAATTAGTTTGTAAAGAATAACTACAAACAATTTAACTTTATTAAACAGATTCAAAATTCCTAAAAAAATTCATAAAAAAGAAAAAATAATTTCCAAAGACGATATTCAAACCATGTCCTTTGAGGTTCACAAACGCACACTTTACGGCTGTGCTTCCGTGCACGTTTACACATTGTAAGGCGAATATATAATATAATATTGTAATGGGAGCTTTCTTAGATTTTTAAAACTTGAGATTACTTTTTACTACAACTATTGTAGTTTGCCAAATATATTCGGTGGTTTGACTACATCAAAGTTTCGTTTTGCTTACCAATACGTTTGTTATGTACCCTAATGTTTACAAAAGTGACTAAATAGGATTTAATTTGCTACACGTTTATTCGCCGTCTTCGTTGTTACATTTCCGGTTATTGCCTCCCATTCCATTTTCACGAAATTACTCCTACAAAATGCCTAATACCGACAGCTGAGGTGTTTACACATCAAAAAAGTTTTTACTGTGCTTACGTGGGTATATGAAAATAAATAAGAGTGCCATTCTACGTACATGAAAATTAAATAACTATGTTTATTGTTAACATATTTTTTGTGCAGAATTCCTCGTGACTTCCTGCGTACCTACCCTATAACCATTTCCACCCCCCACCCTCCTTTCGATAAAGCTGTAACTGTCTCGTTACGGGAGCCGCCTACAAGTTATACCTATTTGGGAGCCGCGCACCGCGGCTGCGGAGTGGGTTGCATAATGCATGCGGGGCGCCTGTCGCGCCAGCAGTCTCGCGCCGGCCCGCCTCGGCAACCTGGCGGTGTCCTGCCGGCGCAAAGGGGACACGAGCCCCTCGCAAACCGGCGCCCGGGGAGGCGGTATGCTCGCCCGTGGCTCCCTCACTGACGAGGCGGGCGAACTATCCCTATCAGAAAGCATGCACAGCTTCGTGCTGTGAAAAAAAATATCTTTCTTTACTATTGCATTCCAAGACAAAAAATTTTCGTCGCACGTTAATTAAAAAAGTAAAGATATTTACATACAAAATGTGCTTTCTCTTTGTAAAAAAAAAAAAGGTTTGTTATCGAATTATGTTTTTTTTTGTATTGACACCTATTTTTGTTTTCAAATTTTTAATGTGAATGAAATAAATGCTAAAAAAAATTATGATGATAATGTTTTATGTGGCTTTTGTTTAAACACTATCATTCTTGGAGTTTTTTCACAGAAGTAGTTTCTAATAGTTTACACACATTTTGAAATTGAGATCATTTTTAAATGTTTTTGAAAATATTATGATTATATGTATAGTTAAGTATTTAAATGTAAATTTTTGATAATTTGGTAAATATGTAGTGTACGGATTAGCGCCAAAAAAAAATCTTACAAATCTGAAATAACTTTCATTATATGCTCTTTTACGTCCTCTTTTCATAACCGCCTGCGGAGATAAGAAATTCCAATTACTTTTAATTTTTTTGCTTTTAATTTTTTATGCCAGCTACAGTATATATATTATTATCTATTAAATTACGAGATTATAAATTTGGTATTCTGGATATGATATAAAACAGTTTAAACATGATATATGAATTTATTTTCAGGTTGTCAGAACGAGATCATTTTGGTATATATTTTTGAAATCAGGTATGAACGAAAACACAAAATTGGAATGTATATGTTTGTAAGTAATTTAAAAATTACGATATATTTTTAAGTTGAACCTATGTGGAAAAAAATGGATGAGGTAAAAGTTACTTATTATTTCTATGAATCTCCTAAAATATGTGATAAGAAAAGTTATATTATTAATGAACATTGACATAAATATTAAGAAAATAAAGTTTATTATATTATTGCTACGAATACAGTGAATCATAGAAACAAGGACATTTAGAATTTTATAAAGTTTTCATTTAAAAGAAATTGGTATTTTATTGTTTAATTTTTTAATCTCATTATCATATGTAGTTAAAAGGACATATGATTAATTTCATCAATGTTAAATATACATAAGAATAATCTGTAAGGTGGTGTTAGTAAATTTTATATAATAATATAAATCTATAATTTACAGGCCTACATAATAATACTTTCGTATTTGGTCGGAATCGTCCCACGTTGGGACAACAGGTTTTTTTATCTATGAAGTTAATACTAGTAATATTTTTTAGCCACCCAGTACTGTTCTCAACTTGTCGGTTACATAATACGGACACCATTGTATCCATCATGAAGCTAGCTATGTTACAATAATCTTCGATTCTTAAAATATAAGGAAGAATTAAAACTGATCCAAACAATATTTAAAATGAAAACTGTAGTTCTCGGACGTTTTACTGTAAAACAATAACAATCAGGTTACACTGAACTATCCCAGCATGGCAGATATTGACACAACGTATTTAAACACTATTGAACACAATACAGTTTACAAAAACTGTCGTATTTATACCAGTGTTCAGACTGAAATTGCTAATAAACAAGTCCATTCAAGTTACACAGAATTAATGTTGATTTATTATATGCAAATAATTATTTATATTCCAGTTAGCATTCGATAGCTTAGATCTGAGTCACATCTTCAAAGAACTTCTGAGTGACATAATAAATTATCTAAAATTATTATTGAGAACTCAACTGAAATGTAAATGGAGGAAAAATTTTTGTAACTTTAAGCTCGATTTAAAGTTATGAATAAATTATTTAAATTTTAGCTTAACAAGCTATCTAAAGTCAAGAAGGCGACTGTGAACACTAATGTAAAACTTATATTATTTTATAATACAAACACATACCACACACGAAGGTAGTCATAATTTAAAATAGTCTTTCATTGTCCTGATTCCATTGTGCGTACCTCTAAGTACTAATCAACAGTTCGTTGCTCAGAAAACATAAATAAATAGTTATTTCTCTACTAAAGTTTCTCTGAATAACGTCTTTTCGCCACTCCGCAACCTCGCCGAAAGTTTACTTCAATTAATAATCCTCAAATTATGACACATTATAGCGCAGTTTCCAGTCTCTCAAAGCCTAATCGACGTTGAATACTAAATTGTAGTTATTTGACTTGAAGTTAGTCAACTTCTTCAAGCATCACATATAGCTTGTTGAAAACAAAAACGACTATCGAGTCTGTGCTTTAAATGTCTCTTAATTTAATAGCAAATTCAATTTACTCATGGTCTAAATTAAAACATGTATATTCTCGTGGACGGATATTAAAACATTTTCATTACAAAAAAATATCTACTAAAGAAACAATGTGCACAAAACAGAACAAATAATTAAATACAGCTAGTTAATTCCACATACGTACTTATTTAAAATTTAACTGCAAGTTAATACACAGTGTTCTAATGGTGCTAAGGCACGACAATAATTATGAATCCGAGTGAGCTTACTCTTTACAAATTATAACTTTGAACGTCATTGAAATTCCTATTCAACTGACATTTAATTGCGTATATTTCTTTATTTAATAATGTTTTGAATTGACTTCATTCATGCCTTCCAAGGATTCATATACTTAATAATTACTCTGATATTGACCCAATATTTAGGTAATTATAGTAATAAAATGGTTTGTGGTTATGTAAATTGCGTTGATTTAAGAAATTTACAATATGAAACGCATGTTTATGAAATTTTAAAATAAATTCTCTATTATTTTTTAAGAATAATCTGTTTTATTTTACGTAATACCGTAAAAACTGTTAAATGAATAAGAATACATCTTCTATTGTTAAGAAGTAAATTTTTTGACTTAAACACTAGGATAAATATTGCCCTGCAGTTTAACTCTATGCAGTGAAAATGTGTTCAAATGGTTTATGAATTAAAAATCGTGTCTCCGAAGCTTGATTAACTGAACTTATGAGAATGTGTATTAATAATTTATACATAAACACTACGTACTCTTCTAAAAGTTAAAAGTTTTTTTTTTAATTTAACCCCTTTTAAGTATAAAAGGGTTAGTGTTTGTTCTGTAACGAAAAATCATATCTCCCAATTTACTAAAGCGGAAGGTAAAACACTGAGCATTGCAGAATTATATAATTTTTCATGTGTAACATCTTAGCTCTCGGTAAACGGCATTTGGTAGGAGAAATTTCGTAAATGAAACGGAAGTAGCATGTAACGGAAATGTGTAATCACGGTGCTGCCATCTGTGGCGAATGGCGCGAGACAAAGATCACCCAGTTTTAACAAAGTATTAACTATTTAATAATTTTAATACAATTCCTTATCGAAAATCAGTTCCAAAGCCGGGGTTTAGTATTTTTCAAGTCTCTTTCGCTTTTATCGGAGCCTTTTTGTTACACATTTTAAAATTTCTGTATGCTATTATATTTATTCAATTGTTGACGTAGCTGCTTTGGCAGCAAATTTTGGCAGTGGGTGCGGAAAAAAAACGTGTGATTCGTTACAACATACCTATACCTACAGCTGAAAACACAATTTTCATATTTTTATCATGATTGTCATTATTTTTAAAACATCTGCTTTAAATTTCGTGTAAAGTTTCATACTATAAGTTTACATATTTGCATCATGAGAACACATGAATTTTCTCATTACCGAGGTTTGATTTTACACATCTCGAGTGAGTGCCTGAAAGACTCGCTGAGATTTTATTTTTATTTTCCCAATTTTTGTCTGATGTTTGGGTTAAATTTCATTAAATTTGCTTTCTTTAAATGGCCTTGTTTCGTTGTGTAAATGGTCTTGTAGTTCTATAAATTGCCTTTTCGCCGTTATGTACATGGACTACAGCTGTTGGATGGCACACAAACCAAAACCAAAAAAAAAAAAAAACAATAAAAAATTAAATAATATGTCCAAGAAGCATTTTAATTTGGAATCGAATGAAATACGTTATGAGTTGAGTGGTGTTATTTTTATTTAATCAGGTAATTAAAGTAATGACAATGACAAAAGTTTTGTTAGGTAGTTCATATTAAAGAATTAAATATAATACTTAAATTATTATTGTTTCAGATTGCCTACAAACCGATTTGTGCAAGATTTTCTCTTAAGGGACTTTTAGAGAACGACGTTTTATGACTATTTTTAGCCTTTCATATCTGTGAAGGCCAGATTTTCAGCAGAACTTGAGTTCAGGTAGCCATGCAAGTGACACGATTATGTATAATTCCATACTCCCTGTGGCCAAAGGAGCCTCCAGCACAAACGAAACGTCTTTATTAAATCGCCAATTCTCCGTTCCTTCATACCTGCCCTGCTACCTTCATCCACTTAGGTCTTATCGCTGCTGGGAGCCTAATCCCCCTCTAAATCTACTTATGTCTGCTGTTTCTGTCTCAGGCTTTATTCCTTTATCCCGTTACCAGGAATTAGTCCACACAGATGAGGCTCTTTGTACAGCTATAAACCGTGTTAGTTCAACAGCTAGAAGTGTTTACAATTTTCCGTTGACACAATATCATTGTACACTAGGGTTATAGATTGCACAAAAAATACTACGTCAAGTAAGTATTTTTAGTCTCATTTTAGAAACATTTAAGATAGTAGTACGTAACTAAAATTAGTGCAGCACCTCGTAAAAATACCTACAGTGTATTTGATTTTCAGAGGGTTAAAAATGATACCCTATGTTTCTTAGGCATTAAAAGTGACTGACTAGAATATCCGCAAGGTAGGTGAAATGGAAATGTTATTTCAGTACAGTATTCAGAACATTAAGGTTTACCTTGACAAAGATTAATTTTTATTTGACGTTTTTGTTTGCTGACTAGGTGTCACAAACAACCGACAACATTCAACACAAATAAAAATATAAAATAAGACAGTAAACTAAAAATCACCGTCCTATGAATCAACAGACAACCTATTAATCTTAGATCTATCAGTTGTATGGTAACTGAAAAAAACGAAAGGTCAGGGTGTATTTCAAACACACAATAGTTAGAATGATAATAATTTATCCAAGCCAAAACAACATCAAATTCCGACCAAAATCTCAGGACTAAAAAATTACAAAAATTTACAAGACTGAAATAAAAAAATACCACGCTAGCAGTAATAGTAATAGTAATTTAAAAAAAATAAAAACCGTTGACAGTAATTGGTAAAATATGTTTTATGTATTTTTCCAAGGAACACCTAACAAAAATTCAAGAAGTTTGGAGACCCGTAGTCTTTCCTATAGTTCAGGTGAGACATTGACTGGAGTTGTAATTTATTGAATAACGTAAAAGCAATCATCAATTTGATGCCTGAATGCTTTATTTAATAATGTAACATAATAAATAATTTAATAAAACTAAAAATCGCAGTTTAAAATAATAAAACAGTTCTTTAATAACAAATTTAAAAAATGCAAATTTATTATTTTTTAAAAATTCAGAAACAGAATTTGTTTAATATTTTTTATTTTACTGAAAAGTGTAAGGTACGTTACTCACAAAATAGAGGGATCCGTCACTATCATAAGTGCTGACAATGATTTTTCTCAAGGAAGAAAAAAACATTTTTGGTCGTTAAGCTGCAGATGTTTAGAGTGTGGACTCTTCATTCATTTGATAATGATATCTCAATTTTAGTACAGCGAATAAAAAGTCTTGTTTGACGCCATCAACATCAAGGTTCTGGTTATTACCTTAACGTTGATGTCAAATGCTGACAAATAAAATTTAATTTTAAAAAATAATTTCAGAAAAGTATATTTAGGAGCTTTGCTTAAAATAAACTTTTTTGAATATATATTAAAGATACGTGATGGTTTACAAAGCAATTACAAGGAAACGAAAAAAAAAAAAAATTTTCTAAAAGTTCACTATAGTTACAACAACTTTCATAATTTTTATTTAATTAAAGAATTACTGTTTCTTTTTTACAAAAATAATTTGTATTTCGTTAACAGTAAAATATAAGAATATAAGCTGAGTGAACCAACAAACTTTAGCTTTCAATAAGAAGACATACTTATTTTTATAACAAGTATTAGTAAATCGGAGAATAAAACCGTAATAATGATGGTAAAACCAGATTCAAGCACGGTGCTTAAGGAATGCGAGCGTTTTGCAACTTCGCGAATTCGCTACCTCGCTTTCAAGATAACTTTTTTCAAATTATAGTGTACTAGCTAATGCCCGGCATGGGTTGCAATGCCTCATTCAATTTTTTTTTATTAGTTTCAAGTAGGTACACAAACACAAAAAATCTCTATATCTCTCTCTTTACCTTCTTATATATCTCCCTATATCGCTTCTTATATCACTATATCTCTCCCTGTGTATATATCTCCATTACTCTAACAATATATGTATATATCTCTCCACAGCACTATCTCTCTCTATCCTCTATCACTCCATCTCTCCCTTTAATCTATCCTTTATATATCTCTTCATCTCTACCTCTATCTTTTTATGTCTTTCAATCTACATTTCTCTATCTCACTATATGCCACTCTATATCTATATATTTCTCTATCTATCTTTATCTCTCTCGACTCACGTGCTACCATTAGTATTCGGACCACAGAAAAGAGGAACTGTCATAAAATACTTACTGGTAATTATCCGATACTACTCACGTGTCAGATTAAATTGCCATGTATATGCAGAAGGCATCAACAATGAAAAAGCCCGTTGCCATGCAGAAGAATAAAGCGTCACCAATAAAATTACGATTTTTCATCAAATATAATTAAGTTCTGCTTTGAGGGTTGGTTTTTATAGAAATATCACCTACACAGTGACATTCCCCTTGTTTAGAAGGTCAAGTGTGCAAAGTTTCAACTCAATCGGATGAACAATGTGTGAGCGTATAGAATACGAACAAACATTGATTTCTATATATACAATTTTAAAACGTGTAATGAAAATATGAAAATATTATTGTTTTTTTAATTATATTTTTAATTCCTATAGTGTAATTGCAAAATTTAATAGTTTAAAAAGCAGGTACAACTTACTACCATTGTTTGTTGTGATGCTGTCCTCACATTTGTCTTCATCTGCTTCTTTGAGATACGTGACAAATAATAAAAATATATATAATATTAATAGTAACAAAAAGGATTTTCGTGATTTTTTAAAGTCAACTTTAAATAGCATAATAGTAAGCGTTAATCTAACAATTCGCTATGTTGTCTTTACACACAAGTTTCGTTAAAATCAAATATGTTTTACGAACTTTTAAAATAATATTTTAAGTAAAAGTTAGTTTCCAGCAAATATAAATTTTAAATAAATTGAAAAATTTCTTTGAACCAAAAGCTCCTCTTTGAGATGTGAGAACGTACCCTTTGTGCAATATATTTTTATATTGCCTATAAAGCAGTTAATAGTAGCTGGGGAAGAAAAAAGTTATTTTTGACACAGAAAAAAATCGTAAGTATCATTAGTATTCCAGAAACAACACTATTATTATTAGCTTCAAAATTTTTGCTTTGGATGTTCAGAATAAGGAAACATTTTATCCTACATGGAAATACAAATTATGCATTTAATACCCTTTGTTATTTTAAAAAATGCATTTTAAGTTCCAAGTACCTAAGTAAAACGTGAGGTTAACTGTCAGCAATAAAAAAGCACACAAAATTAACTCTAATATACCGCTTTTAAATCTGTGTAAATCTAGAACTATAATAAACTAGAACGGTAGAACTTATAATTTTTGTCAAAAAAACTCAATTTCTTTATATTAAATGAAATGTTGAAATCACAAAAAAAAGACGAGCTTTACATTGTGCAATGCACTTCCCGAACTATTCACAGACAAATCGGGCTGCCCAGACAGCGAACTTAATCCGATTATAACTCGGCCTTATATGTTATACACCAGCGCTATGCTTTAAAAGAAGTCTAGAAACAAATAATTTCAGCAACTCATATGAAACCAATTGTTTTAAAATGAAGCTATAGTACTGGTCCAATACTAACTATGATCTCTGCTAATGAATTTGAGAAAGATATTACGAAATACACAAAACTTTTTATAACTTCTTGATACGCGGGAAAATGCAACCAAAACGTAGATCCGAAAACAGCTAGTA
Organism: Bacillus rossius redtenbacheri; assembly: GCF_032445375.1. Taxonomy (NCBI): domain Eukaryota; kingdom Metazoa; phylum Arthropoda; class Insecta; order Phasmatodea; family Bacillidae; genus Bacillus; species Bacillus rossius. The sequence goes on along the minus strand of NC_086333.1, from coordinate 35,925,402 downwards.
AAATAACCGTGGGTACCAATCACGAAAAGTAAACTTCATGCAACAATGCACTTGGGTCCAGAACAAACATGATCAAGGGCTGCGCAGCACTGAAATGTAAGAAAGAAATAAAATTATAATTGAAAAAGGAAATAAAAAGCTTTCTTTTTATTGTATGAAATTAAAAGTAAAAAAAAAAATTCTTGAATTTTAAGTAATTTGTTTAAAAGTAAAGGATGAACTATAACTCTGTAGAATGTAATTTTCAGTAAGCTTAAAATAAAAATCAAATAATAAAACAAACAATTTAAATAATAAAAGAAAAGCATGGGGTTTTCTCTTCTTTTATATTCATAGTGACTCCGTCCTAAAGAACAGCCATTTGTGGTAAAAAAATTTAAGATATCTGATATGAAGCAAGCGCAGCATTCTTCATTCAATTTATTAATGACGCAATCCTAACGAATATAAATTAGTCTTAAATAATTAAAGTTAACTGATATCATGCACCCCAAAACGTATTTCGTTAAAAATAATTGTTTTGTTTATTACTTGATTATTATTTTAAGCTTATTAAAAAATTACAATCATACAGAGTTGTAGTTTATTCTTCCGCTTTTGAACAAATTACTTACATTTTAATAATTTTTTTTTACTTTTTAGTTCATGCAACTTAGAAATATAATTTTTAATTTTTTAAATTATTTTATTTTTTACTTTTTAATTCACATTTAATTAAATTTTTTATCAATTCCTCGAAATATACCATAGGATCAATTTGTATCATCATAAACATGGCTATAACTATATTTTAAAAATAGTATGCAATACTTAAGACTAATCATTATTCTATGGAAACCAATATTACTCCATGATACAAATTACATTCAGGTAGATATTTTTATATAATCTTAATTATTTTTTTGTAGATATTACATACATATCTTCCCTTTTTTTCTGTGGCCATTTAACTATTGGTGCTAACATTTCTATGTTATTTATTGATTCTTAGGACTGTAATTTTCTTCTTCTGTCTATTTTATATTTCTATTTGTATGTGTTATCCAATTTTTTGTAAGTGATAACGAGCAAGCAAAGAAGAAAAAAAAGAAAAAAAGTACATGAAGTTAAATATCGGTTAATGTCAAATTTTAATTTTAATTTTTTTAATAGTATTATGAATTAAAAACTATTAATACAATCGTAAATATTAAGTAATATGTAGCGTACTAAACCCTATAAAACATGTGGAGACAATCATTAAAATTATAAATAGGAAGGGAAAAAACTAATACCAGTCATAAAAGAATTATTGTTGCTATCCCTAAGTTCCAAATTAATATTACGTAATTGAAATAAAATCACGACACTTAACGACATTTTCATGCCGTCAATACTAGGGTGTAAGAGCTTTGTGATTGGTAACCTTAATTAATAATCAAGGAGAATAGATTGAGCGAGGTTATTTTGTGTGTTTTTCTTTGTGTTTCAGGGTTATTAAAACATTTTTAAAACAAACCTTTGCTTAGGCCACTTTTCTTAATCATATAATATTCAAAAGAAACGCAGATAGTTGCAAGACCTGTTAAGTTAGTATCAAATAAAGAATAAGTTAGTTGCAAGACTATTTGAATTTTTGGGCCTTGAGTGATTTATTTTTGTTTATCAACAGATTAATATTCGCCTGCAAGTTTTTAAAATTTGCTTAAGTAACAATTTGTAAAGTTTGAAATTTTTGACACATGCATGAAAGTAGCAAAGGACAAGTTAATGATGAATTTTAAATCTGGCGAAAATATTTCAAAAGTAAAAAAAAAAAAATTAAGCCGGGCTTCCCAAAAATGTTTATTTTAAAACGTGAAACCAACTGCGCATTCGTACACCGAGGTATTTTATTTCAAGGAACCTCGTCTCGCGATTCTGGGCGCGCGGAGAGAGAAATTAAAAAACTTTCCCTCCGAGCGGGCGGGTGTTGCTTGCGCCTCTGTTGCGGGCAGGCAGGCGCGCTGGGCCGGAGGAACTCCCTCGCCGAAGTTTGGTTCGGGTGGAGTGGTGGCGGGTGGGGGTGGGGGTTGGACCTCGCTATCACTCACCGCCACTGACAGCCGCGCTCGCCCGCCGCGTCGCCGCATTCCGGCTGTGATTCCCGCCCCTCCCCACCCTCTCCCCCCTCCGCGAACCCGGCCCGCAACACGCAACTATTCCCCGGAGCTGTGCTGCACGCCGATAAGGTAGCGGCAGAGCAGACACGGCGCGGCACGGTAACAGCACTTTATCGCATTTTATTGCTTTCAGAATTTATGTGTACAAATTAATTCCACCACAAAGCATGAGTTCAACATTTTAAAGTCTTTTATTGCGTGCAACACCTCAGCTCTCTGTGTACGGCTTTTGGTAGGAGTGATTTCGTGAATGTTACGGAAGTCGCATGGAACGGAAATGTGTAACCTCGGTGCTGACATCCGTGGCGGATGACGCCAGTCCAAATTCAGAACTTTAAATTATTAACTGATTAACAAGTTGGGAAGTATTTTAATGAAATTTCTTCTCGAAAATCAGGTCCAAAACCGTGGTTTCGTAGTTTTTTTCAAGCCTTTTTTTGATGTGACAACGTCTAATAAATCGATGAACGCCGGCTGCACGCACGAAAAAGTGTCCCGTTACGCACATATTTCCGTTACGCTGTGTCCCGTTACGCACATTGTACGCTTGCGCCGCATCTCTCTCTCTTCCACTCGATTGGCCTATGCGTCCGAGGAGAAGAAAGACAGCGGCAGCACACAACTTACATCTACACATGAACTGTTTCGTCGACCGTTTATAAAGTGAAGCGAAAAGTTAATGTGGTTTTCATTGCTTATTACAACGATAATTTGGGCAATAAATGTTAATTATTCTTGCATTTTAAAAATCTGATTACCTACTAGTATAATTTCAAGAATTTATTCTTTTATTATTAAAAAAAAGTAGCATCTGTGGCTAGTGCAGTAATAATAGGTTATGTTAGATATTTGATTACAGTTTATTTATATGAAAACGTGATCATAATTATATTTAAACGAAAAGTAAATGTGGTTTTCATTGCTTATTACAAAAACAATTTCGGCAATAAAGGTTAATTTTCTTGCATTTTAAAAATCTGATTACTAGTATAAATTCAAGTATTTATTCTTTTATTGTTAAAAAAAGTAGCATCTATCGGCGAGTACAGTAATAATAGGTTATGTTACAATTGAATAAAAGATTATGGTGATTCATATAATTGATGATAGATAATTGATAATAGTTTATTTATTTGAAAGCTTGTTCATAATTATATTTAAACTTTATAGCTAAACGCCAGTTTTTAAAATTAATTACAAGTCATCTACACGTGAACTGTTTCGTCGACTGTTTATAAAGTGAAGTGAAAAGTAATGTGGTTTTCATTGCTTATTACAATAACAATTTTGGCAATTAATGTTAATTATTTTTTCATTTTAAAAATCTGATTACAAGAATAATTTCAAGTATTTATTCTTTTATAATTAAAATAAAAATGATTCAATTTTATTCAAAAAGTATGCAATCATTTCATCAATGTTTGGTTATGACGTTGTCACGTTAAACTATCGTCCGTAAACCGAATTTACAGGCAACCAATTTTCTCTTTTATCGGAGCCGTTTCTTGATGTAGTTATAATTTTGGTCTGCGATTGGAATGAATCGATAATCGACGTAGCTGCTCCGTCAGCGGATTCTAGCGACACGTGCGGAAACAACGCCAGATTTGCTTAAAGAAATGTAGTTAAAAACACAATTATTATGTATTTATGCATAGCATGGCATTATTTTAAGGAATTCTAAGCCCAATTTAGTGTTCGAGTTTCGTTATTATAAAGTGTATTTGCAACATGGTAACATATTATTTTTCACATTACCAGGGTAAGATGTTACACATCACTAGTCAATACTAAAATGTTATTCACATGTTTTTTTTTTTTTTAAAGTTTATCAAACCACTGATTGAAATTGTTAACTATTGGCAAAGGCCCGGGCACAATAAACATAAGCTTTTCACAAACACTAAAGTGTTGTAAACATACCAGCTTACTTTATGTAATCTAATCTGACTAGCTAAAATATATTATACATTACTGTAAGCATTTATACTATCCCGGTAATAGTATTAAGAATAGTTTCCTGTAGGTCAGACTATTACTTAATACTATGTAATTTCTACGTTCGCTACAATTTTACATTCTCCAAGTGTAAAGGGTTAAGGGATATGCTAGAGTGTGTAAGTATGTGCCAAAAAATACAATTAGTTTACAAATGCACTTTAATTCCCAAATTCCACTCACTGGCACCATACACAAATTGATAGATTGATCCAATAAACATTGAAGAATATTTGTGCCTTGTGGATCTCTGACTAAAGATTTCACAATATCGTGCTTCACTTATTAAATTGTTCCGAACATAAAAATATTGGGCATCAACACTAAGTATAAAAGTTCTATAAAACCCAAACAATAAATAAACAATTATAACCGACTTAACTGTGTGGCTTAAAATGCTACCGGGAATTTGCTCCAGTTCATACATTAATTTAAATAAAGCTTTATCAAAATGCTTACATAGACTATTAAAACTTTACTGGTAAGCAAGGAAAACAACTCTTCATTAAAATTTATGAAACACGATTTAAAATATTGTGCATTAAATTGCAGGTCAGAAAAATTATAAAAATAAGCACTGATTAAATTAAATAATTGACCAGGATATACGTTACATAAGTGCGGTGTTGCGGTAAGGACCGCGGAGTGTGCGGCTACTGTGGCTGGGGCTACTCGCCTGTACCGTCACCGCACCGCAGCTCTGGCTGCACTCGCTGGGATGTCGGAACACTTCAGCGCTACCATTGCCTGCCACTCTGTTGCCCACAGGGCGAGCGAGTGTAGTTCTGTGGTAGCGCGCTGTAACACTTCGTTCCCTGTTGTTTAGCCCGAAAGCACTCGAGCTCTGGTGGACTAGTCCGGTTAGACAGACGCTCTTAAGTAAGGCCGAAATATAGAAGCTCATATAGGGGAAGGGGAATTTGTTAGGCCCTATGAACTGTTTCCTAGATCGACAAACTTGATAGCGCGAGCTCAGGTTTAATATGTCGGGTTACTTTGAGAAGCGTGGCATAATTTGCTGTGAACCTATTGGTTTTCTCAGGTTTTTTCTGTTCCGCCCACTCGTAAATTCCTTCAATGATCCGTTCCGATAACATAAACCCTCACTGTCTCTTAAAATCTAAATTTCATCGTAACGTAAACCCATATTTGTTCGTCCATTTCATCATTCCTGTCAACTAACTTGCAATTTTGATTAGTATATTAATATGTCCTGCTACTGGGTCCTGGGTGAGGAGCAGGGAGCCGATGTCCACCATCTTTGATTGTGATGTCCACGGTGGCCATATTGAATGACCTTAACATTCAAAATTTGCCAAAAAATATTCCAAAAAAAAGTATCAAAATTTACGAAAATTTGCCAGAAATTTCCAGTTTTTTATGAAAAATTTCCACTAAATAATCTTCAAAAAAATTTAACTTCCAAATTTCGTTTTCAAGTCAAAAACGCGTAAAAACTTAAACATTTTAAATTTGAAATGCCTGAAAATATTTTTGCTTAGAGAAAACGAAAATTCCCCAAAGCTGTTTAAACTCCTCGGCGACTAGCTGGTCTAAAATGCCGAGGTCATAGACCTGGGCCATCAGGATGTCATGGCCGCTATTTTGAATTCTGTAGTTGCGCGTTGCAATTATCATTACGGTTGATATTTTGAAAACCTGTAATTACTATCGCAAAAATTGAAAAAAAATTCAAAGAAATAAAAAATATAATTAATAAAATCTTAGTTTAGAAAAAAGAGCTTCCGTGATGAAGTCCTTGGTTTAAAACTGGTGAGAGCCAAAAAATGACGACGGATCTTTCCTCCACGGAAACCACCGACAGACTGATCTCCAACCACTAATGATAAGATAGATATATTACACCAGCCTGTTTGACGTCATGTGCGCCATCTTGGATAAGCCAACTTGTTTTCGTCTGCTGGAGGCCACCATATTGGATGACATCACGACCAACATCTTGTCAGTCGACTTGGTCCCTTCCTTGAAATCTGTATTTATTAAGCTACAATCACTTATTAAAATTATGATTGATTCGATATATTACAGTGCTTGCTTTGATCTTTACTTGATATAAAAATGTTTAATCTAGGTTAAAAACATTTATTCAATTTAAATTAGAAAAATCCTATAAGAAACTTAAATTCATCATCTTCCAGCCTACAATAAGTGATAATGAAATATTGGCCACCATCTTTAAAAAAAATCGTAATAATTAACCTAGAAATTCGGAAAAAATTCCAAAATTCATTATATAATCTCAGACAGTGATGAGAGTAATTAAAGCTTAAAATAAAATTTTAATTCTGTTTCCCATTACCTTTTGTGGAGTTTATAAATCAGTTTCTGTACGTAAATTAACACTTTAAAAGGTACCTGTCCGACGAAATAAATAAGTTTTCGCTGTGCCTAGCATGAAGGTATAATTTTTTGATACTTGGAATACCTTCCAACAAGTTCATATAAAGTTATATTTCTTATCGACAATGAAGGTTCGGAGACGTCTGGTCTATAAGTCTAATGTGGTACATGACCATTTTGCAAGGTATTCCAAGTAACGAAAAATTAGACCTTCATGCTATTCACAGCGAAAACGTATTAATTTCGTTGGACAGGTATCTTATAGAGTTGTTTTTCGTAGAGAGAATGCTTAATAAACTTCACAAAATGTAACGGTAATCAGGATTCAAAATTTATTTTAATCTTTAGTAATTCTTATTACTGACCGAGGGTTGAACCAAGGTAATGGGTTCAATAATTATTTAAATGAGGTTTTTTTCACGATTTTTGGAATGTTCCCCGAATTTCTAGGTTGATTATTACGAATCTTTTTTAAGATGGCGGCCAATATGTCATAATCGACTTAATCTTGGCTGGTTGCTGAGGAATATTAGCCTCTTTTAGAATTTTTCACCATTTCAAATTGTATAAATTTTTTTACCATGAGAGTACATTATTGTATCAAGAAAGCATTGACGCAAGCACTTTAATCGATTGATTAAATCATTATTTAAATAAGTGATTTTTGTATGAAATTTGGAATTTCCCCGATTTATAGCTTAGTAAAGAAAGACTTCTAAGATGGCGGCCCAGACGGCTGACAAAATGGCGGTCATGATGTCATCCAAACTTGAGGCTTCCAGCAGTCGAAAACAAGATGGCTGCTGTGATGTCATAATCCAAGAAGGCAGCCTCCAGTTGACGAAAATAAGATGGCTGCTGTTATGTAATAATCCAAGATGGCGGCCACCAGTAGACGAAAACAAAATTACTGATCCAAGATGGTGGAAGTGACGTCATACTGGCTTGTGTAATATATTTACCTTGGCATTTGTTTTGGGAGGTTGGTCTGTCGGTGGCTTCCGTGGATGAAAAATCAGTAATTTTGTTTTTGCCCTCACCATGTTCGAACCGAGGACTCCATGATGTAAATGCGTTTTAAATTAAAATTTAATTTATTTTTTTATTACCATAATTTTTTTTCAATTTTTTCCGATCGTAATTACGGATTTTCAAGATGGCAGAAAATTTCAAAATGCCGGTACTTTATGATTATAATTGATTAAAATATGTTATTTTTTAATTTAAAAACTTTTTCCATTAATATCATATAAAATTTGTGTATTTTATTTATTGCAACCGTAGTGATAATTGCAACGGTGACGACAGAATTAAAAATGGCTGCTATGCCATCCTGATGACTGAGATCATGAACTAGGAATCTTAGAGCGGTTAGTCGCCAACGAATTTAAACAGCATTTTTTTAATTTTCGATTTTTTCCAAGGCAAAATTATTTTGAGGCATTTCTAAATTCAAATGTTTGTATTTTTTCGGGTTTTTTCCTTCAAAAAAGGATTTTTTTTTTTAATTTTCAAATTTTTTTCAGATTATTTTGCAGAATTTTTATTAAAAACTTGATATTTTGGCTAATAGTGGTTCATTTTGGGCAAATTTAGGCAAATCTTGAATTTTTGGCTCATTTTTAGGTCAAGGTAAATGCCAAGGTCAAGGTCGACCAATATAGCCACCGTGTCGTCACAATACAAGATGGCGTACATCAGCTCCCGGCTCCTTACTCAGAACCCATTATCAGGAAATACATTCATACACTACTATTGTGTCTAAGGGATTGAAACAGTTTGAATATAATTATATTGCAATAGGTTTATTTATAAATGTAAATAAATCAGGAGTAAAATGAAGTTTATATTTTACGGAAGTAAGAACGCATGGTTATTTTTTGCTTGTACGTGGAAATTAAGTTATTATTAGCAGTAGTCTATGTGACACCCACTTTAACTATATTTGCACCAAAGATAACAGCAAAAAACCATAAATAATTCAAAAATTAATGTACACGTATAAAAATTAATGTCACATATTTGTTTCGGAATATTCAAAAAATTATAACACTCCAATTTGTTTATGCCAAAATGACCCTTTGAAAGTTTTAAATATATTTTTTTAAATTTGCTTTAAAGTCAACCATGCCTTTTAAAAAGCATGATCTTACCATAAGTTGACTGGTATTTCCTGTTATTTACAACACAAATTTTTTAAAGATTATTGGTGTTAGGTTGTAGAAACATTACATAATTTCAGTAAGATAACATAATATTTTAGAATTTTAGGCTCATCTTAATAAAGTGTGAGTTATTTGGGACAGTATTTAATGATGTTAAACTTATATCGAATGTGCAGTGAAAGAAAACATTAAAACCAAAACAGTTATAAATAAGCTATTCTTTCTTAAAATATATTGTTTACATTACGTTACGTAAGTGTTACTGGCTAACGGAGTTCTTAGAAAACATGACAACCAGCAGACACTTATGACACTTTTAATAGATAAAATACTTATTTTCCATCGTTTGCTAATTTTTATAACGTTAGTTTAAAATTGAATGTAACTTAAACACCAGTAAATTGATTTTATTTCTAATAGCTTTGAAGCAATTAAAGTTAAGTGAGTCGTGCAAGAAACAAGTAAGCGTCCCTTCTTCCAAATTAAGATGCCGATGCCACTCCTTTCTAATCCTGGAAGAGACGTTCTCGGTTTAATGTCTTTCCCATCATCGTTTATAAGACGATTGAAGAGCCCCTCCTTTCCTGGGTATTTCGTTCTGCCAGATGTTTTTGAATGCTTGAATTTATTCCGTGGCGCCTCGTTCCATTCAGTTTGTTGTTTTAAAACATTTTATATTTAGTATAGAGTCCAACCAATCGGCTTAGTAATCATAGCTTCTGGCCCAAACCTCTGTCATGAGTACTGAGGCATCATACTCATGTGTGCAAGGGTGTGTGGTTTAAAGTTTGCCCCCCGCGATAATTCGGTTTTTAATTGTTTTTTTTAATACCCCTCAGCTCTGAAGGGCCAGACAATTGTAATGATATAAATAAATATGTTTTTAATATATGTAGTATGTACTTCAAGTGGATTTTGTGACACGTAAATAACGTTTTGATTAATAACTAGTAATATAATAGATACAGAAATTCTTTTTAAAATAAACATATATGTTCAAAGATACTTTATTTTTCCTGTATTATAAAACATCACAAAAAAAAACAAGGAAACAATGAGTATTTTTATACAGTTTAGAATAGTTCAGTAACTGTCGTAAGATATATTCCTTTTTAGTTGTCATCCAAACTGCTAAGGGTTTATTTCCAATAACCACGGTGGCATAAGACATTTGATACCAGTAGTATACATCTGGTAAAATTTTTTCTATAATTAAACTCAACAAGGCTCTGTAAAATTCAAACAATAAAATGTTTAATACATCAACGTAACGTTTCCTACGGGAAAACAAACAAGTAATTTTAATGACTTCGTGGGTCCTTTAACTAGGATTTAAAGTCCCAATACTTAACAAATCATACCATTGTATAAGTTATAGATCAATTTTATTTAAATAATTGAAATTTTTATTTTCAATATATGTTTTATTTTTCAGTTGAATAATTGTAACGTCCAAAGTATTTTTCGTACTACTTTTGTACTACTTTCCGAAGATCTAGTTTAAAAACATAAAAAATACGAATATCTGAAGTAATTCTTAAAATATTATAAAGAAGTGAATGTAGATTGACATTTTTTTGCAAAATGCAATTTTCTATTTTTGTGTTAAAGGGTGCCGGGTTTAAATCCCAGCCAACAACCTCTAGTTCAGCTCTTAAGCACACAATAAAAGTTATCAAACAGGCGCAATTACCTCTATGCTATAATAGAGACATAGTCAATGTTTCTTACAAAAATGACAACATATTTAACTGACTCGTTACATTTTTGATAAGTTGCTAAATTAAAGTTAAGAAAAATTTTATAACGGGGAAGTAATACAACTCATATTTTATTATGTATAACTATCTTATGCTTTCACAATAAGGTCCATGGGTGGTAGATTTAAAAGAACAAAACATATTGAACGTCACGATTATCGTGTGATCGAACAGGGCCACAAAACCAATAAGATATTCATAATATCCCAGATTAAAACTTCGTTTTTTAAGCAGAGAGGTCCTTGCACAACATAAAATACGTGGCAGCAAAACCGAAAACTTTAAATAGAATTACGATAATTAGACACGTTTCCAAGAAGACTGTCTAAAATCACCATAGAAAATTATGACGGCATACCCTAAAAATTAATATGCAGTTAACAAAAACATTACATGACACCAAAAGAAGCAATACATGGATATGCTAAAGGGCACGGTACAGTGAGTACCACAACAAATGTAACAAGCGCGAACTTAAGAGCGCGTTTACTCGTTATGTCTTGCAATATAAGTACAAGAAATATTATCAAAAGATTTTACCCAAATAAAATCCCAAGGCTTTAATAATTTTCAAAGACTTGATTGAACAGACTATGCAAGCCTCGCGAGGCCCAACACGGCAGGTGGTACAACCTGCACACACTTCATGCAAATATGGCACAGATAAGGATGATAAAATCTCTTACAAAGAAACGACCAGGCAAAGAAATCAGGGTGCAAGAAACACTGGTGGCTATAACCATTCACGCGAACGTGACCCGCATCGACGGGACATGGCAAACAACACAAGGGAGAAGGACGGTGCCAAAGTAAAACATGTTAAGCACCAAGAAAAAATCTTTATCCAAAAAAACATAAATTTAAGTGGTTGCAGCCGAAAACAATAATTTAGAATAAACGGCAATGAAATCAATTTACGTTTCATTACGTCTGTCGCCAAATAAATTCGCGAAAGTTCAAACTTAAATGCCATGTCTTCGCCGGGCCGTTACGTCTGACCAACTCTAAGACCCAGTTACGTGAATCTCCAATTAAGAACCAGTCGACGTCCTAATGCACAGACCGAACTAAATGAAGTGACCTAAAGCAGAAGGAGGAAGGGCTCCCCAAGGCTTAAGTGCAAGAGCCTAGAGCACGCTGCGCATGCGCAGAAACCCAGGAGGGTGGTCAGAAGCTGGATAGGGGAGGGGGTGATGGCTACACGTACTTATGAGGGTGGGGGGGGGGGGGGTAGGAACCTGACACCACGTCGCGGCGTTTTTAATAGAAGGCGGTGAATTCATTTCAGTGTGTAAGAAATAACAATTCTTCATATGATTTTCTAATATTTAACCCAATATTAAACGATTTTTTTTAACTAAAACAAATTATGAATGGAAATGATTTTCATTATCAGCCTAAACTTAGTATGGTTTTTTTTATTTGATTAAGTGTGAATGTCTTTCTTTAAAAGGATGTATCGTTAATACGTAGTTAATATTCACAAGAAAAATCAGTTTTCAAAAGCGTAATGGACGCTATTATTAAATAAAATATGACTTAAAAGTCATTAAAAGAAATTTTTTTGAAAATGTTATACATTTAATAAAAATTCGAAACAAAAAACTTCGCAGAAATGAGTATTTTATCCATGCCGAGTTCACGGGGTAGTGCTCCAAACCAGCTGGCAATGACTCGGTGATCGTTAAATTTAAAAATGTCAGCTGTTGGGATCGAGCACATAACCTAGCTAAAGATATTTTCTTTATTGTGATAGCTCTGAAATAAATTATATTTTAGATTGAAGTTAAATTATAAAATTGGATTTATTGCTAAACATTTTTTTGTAGGGGTATATCAAAATGTGAAGATTTTGTCTATGCGTTCATATTACAAGTTTACTATAGGTTTATATTAAGTGTTTGAGTATTGTAGTGTCTGTCAGTAAAGAATTAAGATACGGTTAAAAATGAAATAAGGAATCATTTTTGTGATATAGGCCTACTAATACGTAAAAATTTGATAGCATTAACAGCCTTAGATCAGGCTTTAAGACAGTACTAATAGACTGCTATCCACAGATGAAACACAAAAATCTTAAACCGGTATCAGTGGTTGTTCACGCTCATTGGGCAAGGAAGACGTCAACTCAAACATGATAGTAGTATATATTGGCCGGTACGGCGGCAGGGTTCAGGGTGTGGTGTCAGTGATGTCGGCCGCCATCTTAGGTTGTGACATTACGGCGGCCATCTGGGATACATTGACCTTGGACCTTGGCGTTGGACCTTGACCCTAACCCCGGCGGCCATTTTGAATTCGCTAATCTAGATACTGCCATCTTGTATTCTGCCATTTTGGATTTCTAGAAATTTCCGCCATTTTGAATTATTTCGTCCCCATTGAAATTTTCGTTAAGGCCGCTATCTTGATAATCCATAATTATTATAGTATTTTAATGGGAAAAGAATTAAAAATGTATAAAAATATATTTTAAATCACTTTTTAATCAATTTTAAATAAAAAAACTAACGTCATGGTGTCCTTGGTTCGAACCCGGCGAGGGCAAAAATAAAAATGGAGACGCATCCTTCCTCCTTACCTCATCCAAGATGTCGGGCAAAACGAAAAAATTAAAGTTTCTAGAATCAAATATGGCGACCGGAACGAAATGTGAAACTTTATTAAAAAATATATTTCATTAAAATTTTATTAATGATATTTCTTTATAAATTTTAAATTTTTCCATATTTTCTAACACAAAAATTATGGATTTTCAATATGGCGACCGTAAATAAAATTGCAACATTAGGGAGTGGGGCATTCGATTCCAAGATTGCGAAAAGTTCTAGAAAACCAAATGGTGGGAAATAAAATGGCGGAAAGTTATTGAAAACAAAATGGCTGATCCAAGATTGCAGAATCCAAGGTGGCCGTCGGGGTAAATGTCAAAGGTCAAGGTCGTCCAAGATCGCCGCCGTGACGTTAGAGGTGACCGTGACGTCAGAGGTCGGTTGGCACAACGCACCACAGCCAGAAGCCAGGTGCAGGAAATAATTTTCTATACTACTAAGAATATAAATGAATATAATGCAATAAAATCTGTGGGATCTGCAAGGAAAGAATTGCCTCAATTAGATAAGAGTCTGTTAATTTGCTATCATAATAATTACATCATCTCTCATAAATTGTTAACAGTTCATTGTCCGTGCACACAAACAAATGACTACACTCAGGATGTCTCATTACTCAATCTCACCCTATAAGAGTAGATATTACAGTTAATACCAATTATGAATCAAAAATATAAAAGTGTCGTAGTTTTCGAGTATTAGGCATTTTTAAAAATTTTTCAAAACCCCAACCTGCACCAAATTATTTTTCCCGTGAAATAAAGTCATTGCAACGCAATAATAACTGACCAAACTATTGATATAAAATTATAATAAAATCAAAAACCTTACTTTTTAGAGAGAAAAAATTGTAAGGAGTATGCAGCTAAAATTTTAAAACCGGTAAACCAGTAATTTTGTATAGTATTTTTTTTGCGAACCAAGCAATTTAATTTATATGATAGCTTATTGAACCAAATAATTGGTTATGTTAGGACGGTAACATTTTTATATACTTTGAATAGTAAAAAAAAATTATTGCGTATAAATCGTGCGAAGAATTTTATGTCCTTAAGTATAGCAATTTTGAATTTTATTTTGAATTTTTATCAATAGTAGGGTTGTTTATGATTGCGTTACAAAAAATTTTTTGTCACAGCAACTAATAATTTGGTTCGTTTTGGGGATGTAAAACAATTATGAAAATTAATGTACGTAACTATGAAACTACGAAACTTTTTTGAATTTTTTTTTTTAAATTTAAATCCGTGCTCAGCTGTTCTCGCTGAGTTATTGGCCATCCTGCGCTGGAACTCTGCTAGACAGGGACTCAGTCCTCCGATAGTCTTTATCCTCGGGCCCTCCTTGGCACCGCTCAGCCAAGTCGCCGCGACTCGCTCGCTGGTAGCGACAGAGCTGTAGCGATAGAGCTGAACCCAACTCGCTGGAGTCACCGTCACCCGTAGGACGACCCTGCAGCCCCCTCGTGACTTCACCACACCTCACAACACACTTTATTTTCGATGCCATGCTTTCACTTCACATAGGTACCGATTATAAATAGAAATCGTTTATCATTTGACATTTATAAGTTCGTCAAGTAATTCCTTGTTGTTTTTAAGTTCTTCCGGTAATAGAAAATCTTCAAAGGAACGTTATATACCAGAGTTCTCTGTTCGCGTTCAACATAAACAGTTCCCTGCTCTCGATCGACCTTTTAACTAATTCTCAGTTATTTGACAACTCTCGTGATGTGGCAGTTTGTCATTATTTTGTAACTGTTTGCTTTAACACATCACCAATTTAAAATTGTTTTATAAGCTAGGAGAAATATGTTTTTTTTTAAGGTATCATTAATTCAGTCAATAGAAATTTCTTTGTAATTATGCAAATTTATCACTTTCTTGGACAAATCTGTTGCCGTGGCGAAATATTATTCTCATTTAAATGCAATAATAAATAAAAATAATGCTAGTATTAAGATAACGCCATAAATATTATGACAGTATTGATTCTTTTGCCACTGTTTTTGAACTAGAATAGTGAATTATTGAAAACAGACCTTCATCCTTATAACAGTTAAAGTTAACTATCTAATTAACTAGTTATTAGCTTGGAACTATAACTGCCATTACTGGTGTTGGAAAATAACGATTTCGCTCATCCCTAGCTGCTATCTGCGTTTGATGGTGGCGAGCAACGTTTGCGATTCAGGCAGCGAATTATAGCGGCGGGCGAGGAAAGTACGAGCGTGATTAGCGTCCAGAAATTTTGGAACTTTGTAAAATAAATTTTTTATTTATCAGTTTATTTATCACGCTCTTCATTAAGTTTCATGTTAAAATTTCGTGTTATACGTTTATTTGCTGCACGAAAAACTTGAGAACACATTAATTTGCTCGTTACCGAGGTTAGATGTGACTGGATTGTAGGCCCTACTGAAAAACTCACTCACATTATTTTTTTTTTCATTGCTAATCTTTAGTTTAGCTTGTTTAAAAGAAGTAATATATATATATATTAAATTATTGTTTAAAACTGTATAGTAAAAGAGGAACAGAAAAATGGCAGCAAGGTAGGCTATGTGTGAATTTTGACTTTCACTTGCCAGCTTCCAAATATCTGCTGCTGTCGACCGACAGCGCGTTGTGAATAATCCCTATAGAATTTAAAATGAAAGTCTAAAAACCTATAAATGTGAAACGTGCCGTTTTAATTGCTATCGCGTGGCTCCGTCATAGTTTCCCGCACTTACTGAAAACATCACCACTTGAATACACGAGGCTAAAACCAAGGCGTCACCTGCAATCGCTTCTGACACAACGTTAAAGCCACAAGTTCGATTCAGACAGTTTAGAGTTTAAGCTTTGTACCGCAAATCTGAACGCAAACTACGTAAATCACTGAAGAACCTTCACGGTGCTCAAGTAAAAGTTGGGACTAAAGCTTATCGAGGATTATGTTTCTAGCGGGTTGTTTCATGAAGGAGAGATATAAAAGGTTTTTGGGGCACGATGGAGGGCATTTTTTTTAAACTTTTGAGAAGAAAAAGTTATGCACTTTCAAAAAATTATAATATGTATAGGTTATGGTGATAGTATTTAAATCGCTAAAGTTTTAAAATAGTATTGCTAATAATATTTAGTTTATAATGATAATCAGTTAAAACATTTTGCACAATTTACTGCTAAAAATATTTTCTTTAACGTACTTAAAATTACGAACAGAGTTTATTTGAAAACAAGCTTAAAAAATTATCTTTATCTAGTTCCATTTCCGTATTATTATTTCATTCATACTTTTAAGTTGCAGACCCAAAGTTATTAAACTTATTTTTCTATGTCAAAGTTCCTATATTATAACTAGGGAGTAGTTTTTAAAGGTGATTTTAAAACCAAATGTTAAGATCAAAATCTACAGTAACACATATAAATTTGTTTGACAAAAATATGTTTAAGTAATAGAGTCGGTTCAAACTCTTTCAAAACGTAATGATAGCATAATTTTTACCTCCAGTTATTATGTACAATACATTTTCTAAAGATAATGGAACGTTAAGAATGTGTTTACGTCTGGACCATTTGTGTAGTGAATTGGTGATTCAATTCTTAATAATTTCACTTGTTTGTGTTAGCCAGTAAGAAAAAAAGTTAAACGAACTGTAGATTTGTGTGATTTTGAGGTAATATTCTTACTATCTTTGTTTAAATAAAACAAAATATATATTTGGTTCTTAAGAATAACCATAGTCGTTCTAACGATTTATTGAAACTGGCGTGACAGTACCTACAATTTGATAAATGAAAATGAGAATGTAAAGATATCTAAAAAACGCCAAAATTCGAGGATATACAAGTTTGCTCTAAAGCAAAAAAAAAACACAAATTATATTCTGTGAGATCTTAAAAAAATTTAATTTATAAATTTTTAGATTACTTGACCAGAGAAGCATAGAGATGCACCACAAAATAGTAGCACGTGAACTATTCTGAGATGACAATTAAATGTAAAAGAAAATTAAGGGTCACTCTGTGTCACTGAAAGAAGTTTGTATGTTCTGTGTAAGTAAAGTGAGCATTATTAATTAAATTGGTGATTACATTTAAATGACAGCAGTATTAGTGTTTTTTTGTACTAGAGAGGAAATAATGGCACTGTGCAGTAACAAACTAGTGTAATTGACGTTGTTTTGTGGACAAAATGCCAGTGGAAACATATATGTGTGTGTTTTTTTTCCCCATTAATTAAAAGCAGCGAGTGTTCCTCGCGGTACGCCTCAGGTGGAAGCGAGGCCATCGAGGGGGATGAAGCCACGGCTTCGTTGCGCACCGGGAGCCGAGACGTAACTTAATTATTCCAGTTTTGAACTCTGGGAAGCACTGAGCACTGGCTTTGCCGCCCAACTTACACGTCGGTGCTGGGTGACTCTGTGCGGATTCGCTTCAGGCGAGGACACGTATCCAGACATTATTTCTGAGAGTTCACTTTAAACAAAATACTTCTGTAATTTTTACAAAGATAGTGTATGAAAACTAGTTACTAGAAGATTATTTTCGAAATATATACATAACTTAAAATTATATTAAAAAAAAATAATACACCAATCTGGGTATGGTATAAATTTTATGGTTTATATAAACGTGAAATTTCCAATGTCTTGCAATTTTGACAAACATATAGTTACAGCAACAAAAGGTTTTTTGAAAAATGCACATTTTTTCGAAGCGCTAAAATAAAAAAAATAGAAAATTCTTCGGAGAATGATTCTTTTCTTATAATTATTTTAGATTTAGCCAAAAACATATATTTGCTTTAAGTCTTATCAAACACAATACAATGATTAAAGAGACAGTAATTTCCTAAATCTTTTAAATGTAGCCAGAATTACATTCCTTCACAGAACCCATTTTAGCTTGAATACCAAAATAATAATTCAAAAAGAAAATCTGGTGCGTGCACTTTTGTAAGAGTATTAGAAGTTATACTTACTTGGCGTAGTAAAAAAAAAAAACTTTTATTGTATACTAATATTTAATTTAAGTATAATAATAAAAGGCCTGGAATATATTATAAATACGGGCGGTAAATGATTCATTTAATAAAATTAAAATTTTTAATAAATACTTAATATCCAATATTATTTTAAACACGTCCGTAAAAAAATATTTCATTCATTAAAATAATTATGGTTAATTTAAATTTTAATGTAAATCAATAAATGTGCTGTATTTTTATTTTGATTAATTAATTTGAAATATTTATTACATATATATTAATAAAATAATTTATAACTTTTGATGCAAATAAATAATACATATGGAAACATAACCTACAAACACTCCCATGAAAACAGTCAGGTGAATACTAAACTATCCACGGAAACTACCTGCCAGGAGAATGAAAGCTTATAGGCAACCTGGCATCATTATACGTACGGAAACATAAACTTATTTTTATATACACAAACTTGAAAATACCATGAAAACGTTTTCAAACACAATTTTTATAGCTAATATTCACAATAAATGAATAGTTTTAATAAATGGTACAATATTCAGTATCATTCACTAAAGTATATGGTTAAAAAGCAAAACAAAAAATGATTTGTATGTAGCTTTCTTGTCAATTTTTGCTGCATGCTGCGCGCTCATCTTAAAAATTTACTTTCATCATTTTTTTTAATAAAGCGCCTAAAAAGTATAAAAAGAATAATAACAATTAAGGACTGCGTGTAGGCCTATAATATGTTTAAGAAATGAGTTCATAATCGAAAGAAACCTAGAAATGATTTTTTCCACATCTGTGACGGTGAAAACGAATACTTTTGTAATTAACTACATCAGTATTGTCATTTAGTACCTTTGATTTTGAAAAGGGTTATGGTAACCTCTATTCGTGCATACACTTCATACAATAGACAATATTTTTACCCAGTCAACCGTCATATGAGATTTATAGTGGTATCAGTCGTATACGTATAGACTATGTAAATTTCATGAGTGAATTGCACATAAAATATGTGTAGTTAAACAATATAAAGACACCCTTAACTGATACCGTTTGAAATATAGTTGTCATGAAATAAAAATCTAAACCCTTCAGCGACCATTCTCGGTATTTAAAATGGAATAACCAGTAATGCAAAAAATGACTCTTTGTAAATGGACCAGTTACATGCATTCTTTAATAATTTTAAACGCACTCTATAAATATTTATTTTTATGACTACTTGACGTCTAGAAGCAAAATTATAAAGGTAGTTATTCAATATTTTAATTTTTATTAATAATATATTTATTTTATTTTGGTGCAATAAATGAGCATTTTGAAAGTGAATCACATCAATGCCAGATCAACTATAATTGGAAAGAGATGATTTTTTTTTGTTTTCTGTCGCGTTCAACAATGTTAACGGCAAACATACACAAGCGTTGGGCACAGCGAATGAACAAGTGCAATCGTTGGAGCACTTCGGTATTTCTGACCCGAGCTCTCCGCTAGCGCGCGGGACACAGAGGGGCGAAGCTACCGGAGGAGCTTTATGCCATAGAAGGCACACATTTGTACGAGGCAAACGTGTCAAGTGGGTGGTTAGCAATTTTTTTCACCTCCTCGTTAATTTTAATTTGGGATTGAAGGCTTTTTACTAGTGGCAGAGTCATTGAAAGCTCTTTTTTTTCTTTCTGTGAAAGCATTTTACTCTATTTTGAAAATATTTTTCTGATTCGTGACGCACTTCAGCGCTTTTAGCACAAAAAACCGATGAGCTGTGAGAACTATGAATAGAGAAATAAGTAGTGTCATGGATAGGCTGGTGACCCATTCATGTCAGTGTGGTTTAAAAAGGAAACTAAAACGGTTGGCTGCCATATGGGTCAGTAATTTTTTTTGCCCATAAAACCATACGTTTTCGCAGATTTTCTTGGTTTAGATATTTTATTACATGTCTTATTTTTATAGTTATTAAAATTAAACATTGCAGTATTGTAAGTGTCTATCGTTGGAAATAGTATAGTCTATTTCTTAAACCCTACTGCCATGAATGGGAAAATGTAATTATTTATATTTGTTGTTGAGCAAAAGAAAATATTAATTATATTAACTGTGCTGATATTAAAGAAATGCCTGTTTTTATTCAAACATATAGTTAGGTAATAATATGAATTTTCGATCAAGATGTCTACAGAAAAGGTGTTATTGATTGAAAGCAGACAGATTAAAAGTACTTGTGACAGTACGAGACTGTGTTATGATGTACATGTAGTATTACTGGGTAAACATAACACTTGAAAATTAATCAATTGCAAATTAAAAAATATGAATAGATTTTATAAACGAATAAAATTCCCAAAACCAACTATCTACACTACTTATGTAGGCGGGAATACACACACATATATATGGCAAACAGTTTTTTTTCTTTATCTCTCTTAACTCAAAAGGTAATATTCATATATAGACAATAATTCATTTAACAATCTGATGGGGTTAGTAAATACAGGGGTTTTATGGCTTTAGTACAACGTTTCTTGTTACTGTCCTGGATAGTATGTAGGGCACATCTAGTAAGGAAAAGTCTTTATCTGTGTTTACGTTTTAATTTATATAACACGCTATCACGCCAATTGGTTCCTTATTACTCAAATTTATAAAAAAAATCAGGGTTCATTGCAGGTAAATTGAATAGAGGTGAGCAAATGAGACCATATAAAACAGGACCACTAGGCGTGAGAAACATTGCAAATCGGTAGTCAGTGTCTTACCGTTAATCGGTTCAATTGTAGAAAACGTTATCATATAACCCACTCAGTATATGTTACGTTATTGATTTGATTTAGTTCAGTCAATTTTTCGTATAGTAGGCAACATATCTCAGTGTATTAGAACAGTTGGAAAGATGCTGGAATATTAAATGTATGGGAGTATTGCAGTATCTAACCGTAAGCTACTTACTTATTCATTCTTAATTTCGATACTTAAAGAAATATCGCACTAACACTGGGTTAAAATACATTTTATTATTCGAAATAGCATCAACAGAATAAAATATGATACTGTAAACATCTAGAAAAATCGGATTTAATTCTAAGTTCAAATTAAAATCAAACAGTCTTCGTACACCAATTTAGAAACGGACCTTTTATTATTAGTTGAAAAATTATTTAAGCTAAAAAGCCGGCTGCTGATTGGCTGGCCAGCGCACTGGATCAACGTATGTTATTGCACGAAACACAACTAGACCGTCAAAAATACTGTCTATGTGTAGAAAGTAATTGTGCTACTGTAAAATCACACGGGAATTATAACAATTTACATAAAATTGCTATTTAATGAGTCTGTCGATAGTCAAATGGTCCTGAGAGTACATTTTATCTATACTGAACCAGGATGATTCATAGAGTTTAAGCGTCATAGATACCACTTAAGCTCATCGGCACACTACTCTTTGGCAGGGAAAATGTTACTAATGTGACACAATTAAAAAATGAAAGTGTATAAAAACTTCTCGGATACCAGTTATAGGCCTAGTACAGTATGTTCACAACAAAATTTAAAAAAAAAAATTATACATAAGCCTGTTTTAAAATAAACTTCTGTTTATTTATATTGAGTCAAAATATGCTTCCCACCTCGCACGTAGCCAAAGTGCACGACAGGTAATTAAACGTTCCGGGGTCTTGTGTTCAGCAATGAAGCAAGAAAGAAACTTAAACTGACTTAACTCCCGAGAGTATTGTGATTTCTGTCAAAAATTCACACACACTATTATACATTTTCATTTATAGCATACATATAACTTTATCGAACACAAAACTGAAATAAATAATTATTTAAAAATACGACTTGTTAAAATGTAATAAAAATTAATTTCAGGTGATTGTAGGCAACAGATGAGAGTTCCCTAAACAACGAACTCCGCAGCCATACATACATTTTTTCCACTCAAAAATACAGCACTTGCAAATTAGCAACATTCATCTGGCGGTAAAACTAATTGGGCGGGAATGAAATGTATCGTGTCCCCGGCAGCTGGGCGCTCAGTTCGCCAGTTGTCACCGTCACTCGCATTAGGAAACGAACTGAGGATAATTGCACAGTGGGCTCACATGCGCGCTGCGTGTCACGTGTTATTGAGGACATTAGTATGTGGTAATTCGTATTTAATGTCCTGTCAAACACACTTACATAAATGTCAACTGCTGGTAATGAGTATCTATTGTAAAGAGACTTTACGAGTTATTAAAGAAATGGACTGTGGATAATTTTAGCAAAAAACTATTCGAACAGCCGTACGGACAACATGGTTAAATTTATGAATTGGGTAAAATGTATGAATTAGGATTTAACGGGGTGATGAAATGATAATGTAGTATGGACGTAAATAATGTGTGGGAAAATGTGAATATACTGGGGGAAAAAAACGTAGGGGCTCATGGCAAACTTAGCCTATTGCAAAACAATCAACATTTTACTCCACCAGCTATCAAACACTGATCACCTTTTCGAGAGACAAGTAAACTGACACTTAAATAGGTTTTTTTCTTTTGTTTTAAATCTGGGATTGATTGGTATTTTTTTTTCATTACCAACATGCCTTGTTATTTGAAACGATCTTGTTTGATTTGGCAGTTTTACTGACATTGGAATATTCAAGCGATACATAATTCACAATGTAGTCTTATCCAGGAGACGAACCCAGAACCCCTCGCTTCGGGAGCAGTGCGCGACAGACTGCGCCACGGAGATTGGCTCTACTCGGCCATCATGGCCCCAGCTACATGTGTATGTAATGCACGTGTGAATATATATTTCCAGGAACCTGAATATGATTTTCTATCAGTAAACTTCCTTAACTCACCCAAATAGCGTTGCAAATAGCCTATTGACCGATAGGCACAATAAGAGAAAATAGAGGTTAGATGTTATGAGTGGATACGCAAAGTTTGCAATATAGTATCTAGTATTAGCCCTTTAAGAGTTTGCTTTGCTAACTAAACGCCAACCAGAGTGACAACAAACTTAAAAATTAGCTGCCCACATCATTGACCAATAACTACATAGATAGGTAGGCACATAGAGGTAAGTACATAGTAAGGGAGTTGTGCAATCTTTGCATATGTTAATATTTTAAGTCAATACTGGAACGATTCCCCACCCTACGTTTCTATTAGCTTGGCAAAACACTTTCAGGTTATAATACATTTTAACGCTTATTATTTGCATATGTCTTGGAATTTTTTAAAAAATTTTTAGTAAAATTTATTACATGATTGCATTTTTATGATTATTACAAACTATTTTTTTTTCAAACAATTAAAATAGTTGGTAGCATATTAGCCTCAATAAAGCTACGACTTGTTTTCCATCCAACTTATAATCAGTTGACTTAAACTTCAGAACAAACTCCCACTCCATAGACCACGGACATATAGATAGGTCTGGCCACTTCCTATCCTTTGCCTTGTTGTGTCTCGACACCTTAGTGAAGCTCGCGGTGGCCTGCGAACTAACGGCGCTAGTAGTAGGCAGGTCCACGATTAACATTGGGTAAAATGGGAGTTTAGTATAAAATATTATATCATTCCTAATTCCGTCTCAATGTTTGAAATATTTTCTCAGATTACTATTTATTTTCATTCGTCTGGGTGCTTGGTAAATGCTTAATATGTACCATGCCTTAAAGTTTTTTTTCACATTTGTTAATTAAGTTGAAGTTGTATTGCGCTTGGCTGTAATGAAGGTTACGGCTTAAAACCGTCAGGGTTCTTTCCTTCGTTTTTATACCTACCTAAAAATTCGGTTAAAATAAAAAAAATCATAGCGCTGTTTGAAAGCTATATATTTTTAAAATGATTTTGTTAAGTAAGTGGCATGGATAGAATCCTTAACCTGCCAATACAAATAGAAAATCATAAAATTCGTACAGAGCTAGTAGAAAACGGCCTTGTCGTAACTTTGCAAGACGAGGTTTGGAGCACGAAATACAAGTATAAAGTAAAAACGGGAGTTGGTCTTGCGAAAATGTAAATTAAAAAAGATATTCCGTCCTATGTAAACACTGACGGGTATCGGGGTGTAGTTACATACCCGGGTCAAACGCGAACATGTAGCTACTGCTAGTCCCCTGCGCACGAGCGCATTGCTTGCCCGAGCCTCCAGGAGAGAGACGCGCGTGCCACGCGCCGGTGGGGCGCTCCGAACACGGCTGAAGACAGCTCACGTAACCGTCAGACGAGCGACCTGGGTAGCGCCACCCAGTCGACAACAATATTTGAACGGACCTGCCAGACGGGGTCGTACCACCTATCAAGTGGCTCGCGATGGTCGACCATCCGCTACCCGGACGCCACCTGTAAGTGGCGGCCACCCAGTCAGTGCAGCCTGTCACACGACACCACTGAGAAGCGACCACTTCACTATGGACCTCGACGTTGAGGCATTTATTTATTCACGAAGTACAACTCCGCCCAGCTATTTGGGATGCTAGTATATCGGAATATTCGAATAGGGACAAAAAGAAGAAAGCATGGGAAGAGTTAATTAACATGTTTATGAGTAACAATGAAGCGGCGTCGAATGAAGAGAAAAGCGAATTTGCCTTCATCTTCTTTGATGCGTGGGTACAGTGTATGAAATAAGCTTGTTACCCTTCTCTCCATTATCATTGGATGTACCCAATATCGCTTTTTTTTCTTTTTCTCGCTAGCCAAAGGCATATATACAATTAATGCTATCTCCTCGGTGTCCATTCTTCAACTGGCCAGCCACTCGGGTCGCACAGCGAGTGGCGTGAATGAATGTGGTGCCACTTGGGCGGCGCCACCCAGGTCGCTCGTCTGACAGAGGCCTGTGTTGTCTTCTGGAGTAGAGGATTATCCTCCATTACACTCGCGTGACCGGGAACCACCAGTGGACATACCGACTGCCGAGAAAGTTGAGGAGCGAGCCGTCAACCTAAACTCACTTTTGACTGATGCGCGTAAGAGGAAGGCGGGAGAAACAACTGACCCTCAATCCACATATGACAGGAAAAATTAAAAGAGTCACAGGGTGGTTAAAAAATTGATAACGTATTGCAAAATTATTTGTGAGCGGATGTCTTGGAAGTAGGTGAAAATGTAAACTTGGACACACATAAAGTGACAAAAAATAGCGCGAAAGATAAAAGACCTTAAGAATGAAACAGAAGAACCAAGAGTAAAAGACTAGTAAGGAATAAATGGCACTATCACAATCAGAAAAACCCGAGAAAACGGACTGACGAGAATCCTTAGAACTTGCCAAATCAGTTATTGAAAAATTGCGTAATTCACAAAGACAAGATTGTCCGGAAAATTTTCCCGCAAACAGACATAAATAACAAGCATTGCGAAGATGAAAAAAACAACTCTTTCTCAAGTCTGCCGGACTGGTTAATGTTTGCCTCGGTTGTGAAGTTTTTTGTGTGTCTTGTGGATTTATTGTCTTTTTAATTCATTCGTGATTACAGTCCTCACTATAGGTAAGTTAAATATTTGTTTGGTCTCAGTCTCTGCACGAATAACTGCTCTAGAAACGTTTCTTAGAACTAAGGCTGTCGATATTGCATTCTTACAATAAGTGGTGACACGTGATTTTTATGGCTTTCAAACTTTCAATGTGTATACCAATGTTGATGATCGGGGACGGGGAACAGTGATAATAACTCGCGCTGGACTGTACATTAGAGATCTCTGTTGCCATTCATCAGGCCGGGTAATGGCAGGACGTATCAACGATGTACTGCCTCTGAAAATTTATGTGCCCTCCAGAACTCAAGCGAGATGGGAAAGAAAACATTTTTTCAAAATAGTTTAACTAACTAAACCAATCTTAGCATCTATTTATTTAAAAATCTTTAATTTGCATTATACATTAAAGAAAGCAGCCCGATTGTAAGCAAATTCTTCATGTCTTAGTTTACTGCCAGTGTTATTATTATAAATTTATATTAAAATTAACTGCTTAGCCTCAATTGACTGCAATTTAAACAATATGAACTGTGAGACCAAAGAAGTATTCGCTTAATACATTAGATGCATTAGAGAAATACCGATGGTTGCATTTGTACATTAAGGTAAGAGTTATCTTTTGAAATTATTAAATTCCAAACACCGCGAGTAAATAAAGCACTCACATTTCTTGGTAAAAGGTACTCGATGGCCATGTTCGCCAGCGTGCCACGCTCTTGCGTCGAGGTTCGTGAGTTCGAGCACGACATTCCCGACATGACTGACATTTATTAACGCTGAGTCGGAATCTCTAGCAGCTATTTATAAAATAATACGCCCGTTAGAAGCTATAGCTACCTACTTGGCGTGATTATTAACTTACTATAAATTTGAATGCAAATAATTCATAAAAAATATAAAAGTGCTAGAGTGATATTATAAATGCTTTCGGTGAACTATAAATTCAATCAATTTAAAATATTCAATAAATACTCAGTACTTAATATCAATATTAGCAAGTATACTAAATAATTATTTAATTTTGTAAAATAAAAGAGGTAAATTTTAATCAAAATGGAATATAAATCACAATGCCATATGTTAGTTTCAATTACGCAATTTTAATTAATAAATTTTAATTATTTAATAATTTCATAATGCAATAATTTATAGTTTATAATGCAAATATATTAAATATTTGGAGACATAACATCTTTTATATTATCACACACGAAAATAAACTTGAAAAAATGTATAAACACAATTTCTATCACTAAATTCACAATAACAAAATAGTTTCAATTATATCGGCCAGTATTCAATTACATTCACTCAAACTTATGATTTAAAAGCACAAGTATAATTTTTATTTATATGTAGGTTCTTTTCATCCCGTCAGTTTTGGTTGCATGTTGCACGCGCATCGTAAAACTTCGTTCTCATTATTTTCTCATAACGTGCCTAAAGAAGTATAACTTTACCCCACTTATATAATTACACTTGAAAATTCATTTGAATAAATTTTATTAACACAAGATCTATAACTTGTATTCACAACAAATTAATGTTTTAATGATGTGGAACAGTATTAAACACAAATAATTAATTATAAGTTTTAAAAACAAATAAATGATTTAAATATGTTTGAATCCGTTTAATTATACAGTTTAAAATTTTGGTCTGCAAATTTAATGATTCGATATTCGACGTAGCTGTTCCGGCAGCGAATTTTATTGACGTGTGCAGAAAGTACGTTTGTTTCTCGTCCAGAAATGTATTTCATAACACAATTTGCTGTTATTCATCACAGTTGGCATTATTTCAAAGAATTCTACGTTAACTTTCGTTCCGAATTTCTTATTATGTATAAGTATATTTTCAACCTTTGAACACAAGAATTCGCTCGTTACCGAAGTTAGATGTTGCACATCTCTGATGAGTACTAAAAGACTCGCTCACATGTTTCACTGATTATATATTTTATTTAAGGGTATATTTTTAAATTTAACTCGATATATGCCTGACACTTTTATGTCAAAAATTATTTTCAATTTAAATAAGTGTATGTAAAAGTTCGTTTGAATATTAATAATTATCATCACTTGCACGACTTTTTACACTCGTGATATTACCCTAAGTCTATATATTGTTATCTATAGTACGGAATATCATATACGAGTGCGTTTACATTCAACAAAACATCCGTTCAAACAAGACATTTATTCACATCCTGCACGATCAACTAAACACAAGTTACGAGATTTCATTAATAATGATTGAATACCCGTGCTTTCTGGCCTCACAAAAAAGTACGCATAGCTTTCTTTGTCAACCAATTGTGAACAGGAACAGTTACGATACGAACAATAGGATATGCCTTAAAAGTAATATCGTATCCTTTCAATAACTAGTCATAAAACATATGACTTTACATCCCAAGTAGGCCTTAAGTCGAATGCATATGTTGCTGTTAGTTGTAAATTGTCTTTCTGTTGGCATGGAATATTTAATTATTAGTGATAGCCACGAAATAACTTTAAATTTAAATTAATAAATATAACTTTGTACATATGCTCTTTAGACACAGTTCAAAAGCATTCTCAAGATGACTCGTTTTTTTAAGTTATTGAGCATCGTCTGTATTCCCTAGCCTGCGTGCTAGTGTAAACACCGCTGGCGACTGCGGTAACTGTTGCCATCGGTACTTGGCTGTCAGAGGTCACTTGCCAGCTCTAGCTGACCTATCACTGGGCCATATCGGCTCGCCAGGAGACACGGAACTCGCTGTCCTGGCTCGCCGCGGCCCCGGTGAGCGACGGAGTTTCGTCAGCCCCAGAACGACTCGCCGTCATTGTCGCAGCCCAGCGACGCCGGCATACCGCTCCGGGACTCGACCCGCCCCGCGTAATGCCGCGACGACTCGCCGAAGTATCCCACTCGGCCTGCTTACTAGCCGAGCGAGTGCCGCTAGCTGTTCGCGTACTGTAACATACATCAAAACCCCTCTGGCGGTCGTTGACTCGTCTGCTTGGAGTCACTCGTCACGTTACTCGCACTCGCTGGGCGAGTGTTCATCGTTTCCTCCGGGGACTCGAACCAGCCACGTTTGTCCAGTTGTCTTCCCCATCGGAAGCTAGCCGACTCCTACACTGAGAGAAAGGTTTGTTTGCCTGAACCAAATATTTGTTTGTATATGGCGAAATAAATATATTTTGTTAATTCAAACATATATTTTGTAGTAGGAAAGATTCTGTTGACCCAACAATTTTTTTTGTCATCTCAAATGTATATTTGGTTAGGTGTAACTAATCATTTTTTTTTTACTTACCAAATTTGGTTAAGCTAACAAAACATTTTGTTCCACCAAGTAAATATTTACTTCGCCATATATAAACAAACATTTGTTTGATTCAAACAAACATTTTACTCTGTGCATGATTGGTGCTACTCGCCGTATTACACGCACTCTCTAAGAGAGTGTTGCTCGCTCGTCCGGGGATTCAAACCAGTAACATATGTCCTCATGCCTCGCCACCGCTTTACTCCCACTCGGTATTCACTCGTTCGCTCAAATCGACTCACCGAGTATTGACTTGTCCACAACCCGACTCGATTCCAAGACCCTTGGGGCTGTGTGACTACTTCATGCCAAACCTTCGGCCGTGATACCTGGTGACAAGGTCTCGTGGCTGAGGCAGAGATTCACTGGTTCCCTCTCGCACTAGCAGTGCCGACTCTTGGTGCGTCGGAACTCGTCTCACCCGTCTCTGCAGGAAATAGGTTACATTTATCCACCCACGGGCAACGGCCATTATCAACCAGAATATTCTTTGCTTCGCTCGCCCAAGCTGTGCAGAAAGCATGAGCAGCGCGAGATACTTCTTAAGCCTGCGCGGGTTGTCTGACCAGCAGGCGAAGGCTCAGCAGTCTTTGGAGCACGGCGGATTGCGTCAAATCAGGGATGCGCCGTTACTCTTCTCATCCGTCGCGGTGCAAAAACGTAACGTTGTGGAACAGAAGACCCACTACAATAAATGTTAAGGAGGTAACAAATAAAAATTAAGAAATAAAATGTTCAAATGAAAGTAATGACAAAAATATCTAAATAATGAAACATGGCGTGTGAGACCGGGCCTTAACATTTTATCACCTGCTGGCGTCCATAATCAAATGCTGGTTCGCCAGCCAAAGTACAAGCAGATACTGAACATTTGAGAGCCGCAGGTCTGTGTCGCGTCTTGAGTGAAGGTTTGAGCACTCCGACATTCTGAAACTCCTGCACCTGCAGGCAACAGCACGCTCTCTCAACAGGTTGCCCCACGGCACCGAAGGACCTATCTTTCTTCCTATCTCTTTGTGTTCCATTATCTCCTTTGTTACTACTGTCACGAGGAGGAGTCGTTTAAGAAACTCTTCTACGGCAAGCGGGCAAATACCAGTTGAGAGTAAAGTAAATGTAACCTTTCAAAGAATAAAATTTTAATTACGCTGTCTTTCAGTGTGCAAGTTAAATAATGGAAGTATTACTAACTCACTCACGTGATGTATCTGACTAATACATCTATTAGCAAAAGTAATTATTTTGGTTTTTTAATTTTAAAATTCTTTAAGCCATTGTAAAATTATATCTTCTGGACACAAAAAAAATAATCAAATAAAAAATATTAGATCCGTTTAAGAACGGAAAACCGTAATTTCGGATTTAATAGGAACCTAATTCGAACGTAAATGTGTTGCTATGGTGGTTTGCGTGGACTTAAGTTCAGATATACAAATATATATATTTATAGTATTAATTGTATATTGAATTTTAACAATATGGGCAGTATTTCAATAATTTTTTTTTTTTCAATTAGGTCCAATGCTGGTG
The DNA here is from genome assembly GCF_032445375.1 of Bacillus rossius redtenbacheri. Taxonomy (NCBI): domain Eukaryota; kingdom Metazoa; phylum Arthropoda; class Insecta; order Phasmatodea; family Bacillidae; genus Bacillus; species Bacillus rossius. The sequence goes on along the minus strand of NC_086333.1, from coordinate 35,895,046 downwards.
TTTTGTATTTTTAAAATATTTTTTGCTTTAAATGGAGCCATTTAATCATATATTTTAAAATTTCGCTGTGCAAATCGAATTATTTGATAGTCGACGTAGCTGCTCCGCCAACGAATTACGGCGACGGGTGCGAAAACAAGGTATGACTCGCATTCAAAAAATTTATTTAAAAAAAATTTACTCGGCATTATTTTAAAGAATTCATCGTTAAATTTTTTTTTCCGAGTATTGTATTAGCAAAATGATAACACATGCGTTTGCTCGTTACCGACGTTAGATGTTACAAATCTCTGGAAAGTACTGAAAGACTCGTTCACATTTTTGAAGTGAAAGTTCATTGCTGAGCAGCTACAATTTCGAAAATTCAGATCGCATGAAGGGAATAATCAGGTACGTGGTGGGGGAACCGGTAGAGGAGGAGAGTGCTTCAGCGAGACGCTACTAAAACGCATGCGCTAGCGGTAGAATGGGAAGACGACATGGTGGGAGGGGGACAGGTACGTAGCGTAGCATGCTATACGCTAGTTGTAAAGGCTGTAAGGGGAAGTGACAGGGGAGAGGTATAAATGACGCACCAGTGATTCTATCGAATTCTCGTAACGCTGCTTGTTTGTATACTCCTCAGTTTTGACGCTAACCTTTTTATTTCAATTTATTTAAAGTATGTACAATTTATTTATTCGTGTGGAAATGAGTTACTCATGTCCGCAATTGGGTTTATAAGTATCATTCCTTTTTTTATGTAAATAGTCATATGGAAAATGTAATAAAAGACGTACCTATAGACTCAAGAGGTTACCTTTATAAGTGTAATTTAATTCTGATATGTGAACACTGTGATTTGAAATGTCAACAGGACTTATAGACTCGTGAGATAGACTTTATAAGCGTAATTTATGTTCGATTGAGGTGTTTGTTATTTTTTCTTTTATTCTTGTGTTCCTTTATTCTTTATGGAGATCGTGAATTAACATCATGCCTAAAAATAATTTAAAAAAAAGGCAGAAGCAGATAAGAGGTACCATTAAGGCAACGTGGGAATAAACCGCCAAATGTGGCGCCAAAAAGTGTCAGAGAACCAATGCGAGAGTACAGGGCCAGGGAAAAAAAAATATCATTTGAGATAATACCAACATCCTTAACATTTTCATTTATTAGTCTATTTATTGTTCAATTTAAAAAAAAAAAACTAATAATTTATCTCTATTCGTACCTAATAAGAAAGTAGTTGAACTTCTGTCGCGTGTGGCCTCCACTCGTGTGATCACGTAAAAGATTGCTCCTCGCTTGTCGAGTCGGGCGACGCTCTGCAGAAGGAGCGCTCCGCGGCGGGTCGAGCTTGAGCGCCCGGCCGCCAGGGGCGAGTCGGCGCCAGCATCGCCCGGCTCCAAGCGACAAGCTCCGCGTGGCGGAAAATAAGGGCGGGGGGGGGGGGGGGGATCTCAGCGAGGAGGGGAAGCTACCCGGCAGCAGTCGAAGCTAATGACCCGAGAAAAAAAAAAACCCCGATGCGAATCGACGTTTCTGAGGTTAGTGAGTTGTAACTGCCGCCAGGAGATAACGCTTGTACTCCCGGGTCTGCGGTAATGCGAAAGGCACATGGGCGCGCAGGTAAATACCACCCGTGGATGCAAAGAGCTGGTTCGTGTGTGTTAGAGTCTGAGGCAGAAATGGAGAGTGGGAAAGGGGGTGTGATGGTGAACTGGCTCGTTGGGGAGGTTCTCAAGGTTCTCAGATCGCTTAGGAGCTCCCAATGACTTCTTCCCTGTGGGAGCACAAAGTGACCATCGCCTCGACCAACGAGAACTAACTGGCGAATGCCCACCCCATAAGTAACCATTTTGCTTACTCCTTTAATAGGCCGTGCGCGGTTGTGTTTTTGTGATTGCGGCAATGCACGCATAACAGTTATATTATTTTTCTCCCCCTAAACGTCTAAATGCATGGACCCATTTGCGTTGTTCACCTTACACTAAACGGAAAAAAATACCTTCCATGGGATTCTAAATAAAGCAGCTGATTTTTTAAATTATATCTTAAACAATGTAGTTTTGTACAAAAATTATATTTAATATAAATTTATGGATATCTAGATAATTATAAATATATGTTTTAGCTTTAATCCAGAGAAACAACAGAAAAAAAATCTGTAAATTACTGCCTCAAAACAAACTTAGTTAATTTCAAAATCATTAATATGGTTGAAAAAATTGTTAACAAAAATAGTCGGTACTGCGTTCCAAATTCTGTATTTAACTCTGCGTTACAGTATAAAATTACTTTTGATAACATGTTTTTATCAACAGTGCTACAAATAATAATTTAGTTTTTTATATTTGTTTAATAGTTTTTCTAAATCTTAGGTTTTGAACTTTTCAGCATTATTATATGACAATTTTAAAGCAACGAAAAAATATAATATAAAAAAAATTAACAGATTAGAAAAATAAATTTTTTAAAAATACTAATTTTATTTTGGCTAACTCAATATTACACCCATTAATATTAAAATTATAGAGGAAAGAATTAATGACACATATAACTTCTTTTTAAACATTTTACTATGCGGTATTTTACTAAAAAAACTTAAACAGAGTATTCTTTACTTAACATTTGGTCAAAATGCTATTTCACTATCCACATCATAAAGTTTAAAATATTCATTGCAGAAATTCAAATTCGTTATTTGCGACGTGATTAATATGAGAAAAATATGTGTTTTCTTGTGAAACTGCAAATATTCATTCACTTTCCAAATTTTAACAAAAAAACTATTCTGTCTTACGACGTTTTCCAAGTTGAGTTTCTTTTAGTGATAAGTTACTGAAAATATATTGGCAAGATAGCATTTTATTAAAAGCTTGTTACCGAAAGAAATATGAATCATATTTATTGATCATCAAACAAGAATAAAAAAAATATATTGCGACGATTCAGAAATGAATTAATTTAATTGCGTTCAGGGACATTAATATAAAACTCTAAACTGAAAAGTTAAAAAACCTTTTTATCTCTACAAAAGTTTTAAATAATGTAGAGTAAATAATGAAAAATAAGAAATACAAAACATTTATGGCTATATATATATATATATATATATATATATATATATATATATATTACGATACTAGATTATAAACCGCGGCTTCGCTCGTGGCAACTTCAGGATATCGATGATATTGAACTAATATTAAACATTTTTGTGACTAATTCCAATACTTTTAACAAAAATAATCGCTTTGAATATCACGAAACTACACATGATTGAAATTTGTAATGTAAAAGTACCTCGATAATTGACACTACATGGATGGAATTGGGCTGCCACTTATAGGAACCGGCTGCCCTATCCGAGGGAGAATGCATGAGGGGAGATGAGATGGGATGTGAGTTTGGGGGGGGGGGGGGGGCGGACGAGAGTACCTGGAGAAAATTCACTAGTCATGGCATCGTCCGCCACGTTTTCCACTTGAGAAAATCCCGGTTCGACTCCACCGAGAATTGAACCACGGGCGGATTGTTGGGGAGGGGATGTTCTAACCACAAGACCACCTAGCCTATTACTGCTGTAAAAAGCAATATTGATTAATTTTAAATTTAGTTTAAGCACACCGATGTTATAACTATCGTTTTAGTGTGTTCGGAGATATATTACCTTAATAAAATTACATTTATCACTTTTTTTCATTTTATAAGATAGCGTATTTAAAAATATGTGAAACACGCGCATATGTAATTAATTTAATATATAATTTGTTATCACTGACATTTTCACTTCCATTTTATTTGATTTAATGCACAGAATGATTAAAATTAACATTCCCCGTTCTTCAATTCATTATAGACACATATGTTATTTCAAAATATTTGAAACAATGGCATATTAATTTAAATGTATGATACTGGTAACAATTCCTTTATCGTACATGTGAGTAGATTAATAATTACGCGTACTACTAAAAAATCAAAATTAAAAAAAAATTAAACCTTCCTCTTGGTCAATCTCATTTGGATGATTTCTTACAAAATTATTTGCAGAGTTTTCACGGTTTTCAGTTGTAGGTGATATGTGCCGTAAAAACCACTGCTACTATTATAAATTAGCAAAAAATTAAACGCCTTCTATTGAAGTGCAACTTTTTGTTTAAAAAATAGAATTAAATCATATTTAAAAATACTACAAACACGCTTTCATTGTTTTATGAAATGAAAACAAAAAAAAAAGGTCCTTAAACTTAAGTAATTTGTTCAACAGCGACAGAATGAACTATGAATAAGTATATTATAAATGTTGTAATAATTTCAAAATAAAAATCAAGTAATAAACAAAGCGTGAGATGCTTTATAAAAGATAACCTACATTTTCTATCACTTAAGTCTATTCGTTAGAGTCATTATGAAAATGAAAGAAGAGAGAGCACTTCACGCTATTATTTCATTAAAATTATTATTTTTTGTTTATTACTTGATTCATATTTTAAGCTTATTAAAAAAAATCACTATATTCTCAGTCGCAGTTCATTGTATCGCCATAGAATAAAGTACTTAAAATGAAAGATATTTTTTTTTTACTTTTTAGTTCATAAAACAACGAAAGCTTTTTTTTAGTTTTTAAAATATAAAACTATTTTTTACTTAAGTTCATATTAAATTAATTTTTTTATAAATTCCTCAAAATGGACCTCAATTATTTCATTTAAAATATATATTTATAAAATAATTTATACAGCATCGTAGTTCATTCTATTAATGTTGAATAATTTACTTAAAATTAAAGATTTTTTTGGTTAAATTTTTAGTTCATAAAACAATAAAAGCGTTTTTTTAAATTCAATTTTATATTTACTTTTTGATACATATTAATTTTTTTATAATTTCCTCGAAATGCACCACAAAATCAGTTTTCAAAGTCTTGAAAATTTGGGGGTAATTAACCCTCCCCCCCCCCCCCCAATTCCCCGCGAGGGGTCCGATGGTGTCCGAAGACCACGGAAGAACGTCGAAATCAAAGTTTAATTTTACTGACTTTAAAGAATTGGGAGCAAATAATCTCCCCCCTGAGTGGGGAAACAGGTCCATTAATGGCTTAGAAACACTTAAATTCAAAAGTAAAATGATTTCAAAAAATTTGACATTTTTTTATCATTTGATCTATTCCCCCCCCCCCCCCCCCCCCCCCCTCTTAACTTGTGGTCGGCAGTCAACGTCGGGCAAATTTCCCACCATGTCCCGGCCTCATGGATATACAAAAATCTTAGTTATTGACTATAGCTCGAAAGAAGTGGTTTTTCCCCTTCTGAAGCTCCCTCACCTTCCCCAATCCTACAGCTCATACTCAGAAATTATTGTATGTAATTTGTTGTACAACAAAATGACGATAACTCCGTTGAGGGCACACGTTCTTTACGATGCTAATAACACCCCACATAGCACCAAAATTGTGGTTTTTATGTAATATCTCCGTTTTCATAATCATACGGAATGCCAGCTATTAAGTCTAAAAACAAGCTTAGATATATTATTTTTGTTTAACATTGCTTGTAATTTAATATTATTGGTTACTTTTATGAGATTGTGTTGGGCTGTATAGCTGTAAAAAATACTTAAGTTTTTCTGAGAATTTGTATGGGTCAGAAGTATTTATCTAAAAAGCAGTTCACTTCAGTGTTTTGACTTGAAGCATTTGCCTGACTGTAAAACAACACACTACACCATAGAATTTTTGACACGTTTCTGACTGAAGAGAAATAAATTTGAGGTTATTAATTAATTAAGAGCATAGATTAAGAAATATTATGCAGGTTTCAGTCATGATCCCTCATTACATGTGATTATTTAGCTCATATCTTGAACGTATTCGGTTTCTTTCACATATTTATTCTAGAGCCACAGGCTTTGAGGTTTCATAATAGTCCAGACAAAATAGACGAAAAAATATACTGAGTTTGCATTCATTCCCATTAAGCTGGATTTTTGCACAGGTCTTGAATACGTCTTTCAAATGATGTATCAAAAGTTTTCATCGATTCCGCTTGTGCGTTGTTTTTTATTCGAGGTCAAAGGTCACCAATTGCTGTTTTTTTACGTACATCTCTGACATGATAAGAGCTACGGTGAACGTGTATCAGACAAGGTTTGTAGATCGTAACATTTTCTACAAAAAAGGTATTAATACTTTTTTTTTTCTTACGAATCACTATTCTCGAGTTGTCGCGATTTCAAACCTCGAAAATACTAATATGCACTCATATGCGGCCAGTATGCATCATCGGGTCTTCCATTTGAAGAAACAAATATTGGAGTATTGGTTTTTGTGACTCATGCACTCAAATACGGGGAAAATATAAAAATTTTGAGTGAGTCAACTATCTGTCCCTAATTCCATTGGTAGGTCGGCCTTGAGTAACATCTGCCTGCGACACTCCATTGTTCGGGTAGAAACCGGCGTATATATGCTTTTTCAAGGGACATAACTATAGTAAATCCAGTCAGTTTTTAACGGTTTTTCGTAGTGAATAGACGTGTTTAAAGATTATATTTTCATTTTGAACTGTACCGTTACAAAATTTTATAAAAATGTCAATAAGTTCGCTTCATTTTCAGTGAATCTTTGACTGAAGGCGAAATTGTGGTTGTTGATCGTGGAATGAAAGCTTTGATCGATTCGAGTAATGAAAACAGTGATGGTTTTGATGAATACTTGAAAGACAAACAATCTGTAACAATCCATAAGCAGTGTCGTAAAGTGTACACCCGTAAGAGCAGCATTGCTGCAGCTAAAAGACAACGCGAGGTGGAAACAGCCGGTACATCTGGGATAAGTCTTCCTCGTACTAGAGCGCGAGGGAATGATTCTTCTTTTTGTTTCAAAAAATAATGCTTCTTTGCGGCAATGAAGCAGATAAAGCGGCTGAAATAATGAAAGCGCAGCATCTTCGGCGTAGAGTGTCCCAAGTTTCATCACTTGCATTTAAAGACGCCGGCCGTCTTGAAGGTAGCTCCAACTCGTTTTTATTAATAAAATATTGTCCCATCAAATTTCTTTGATCGAAATATATCGTAAGGTATTAATACTGGGGAAACCACGTTAAAAAAAAGCGCCGAGTACACTACCTCAGAGGTAGTGCGGAAATGTGTGCATATAATTGAAAATACGACATTCCTTATGTCTGAAGTCACGATATCTCGAAAGCGGTGCTTCGTAGAGAAAAAAAGTATTCATACCTTTTTTGACGTGAAGTCTAATAAATCGATGAACGCCGGCTGCACGCACGAAAAAGGATGACTCATTTCCCCGTTACGCACATTGTCCCGTTACGCTTAGTCCCGTTACGTTTATTGTACGCTTGCGCCGCATCTATCTCTCTTCCACTCGTTTGGAACAACCATCGATTTGACTTTTTCGAAGCACATTAAACTTGAAACACTCCCATTCGTTTCCTACTTTTCTTATCATCGTACTATCCTTAACAGAATAACACAGATTGAAAGAAGTTAAATAGCAAACATTTATAAACGTTATAGTTAAAATAATTTGTTAGTTAAAGTAATAAACATATTTGAATTAATGAGTGCAAAGAATAGTAAATTTATCAATTAAATTGTAGATTTCATTTCACTCCTTCTTTGCATCGATACAAAATAGTAATAATTCAATAAAAATGATTCAATTTTAGTAGTATAGGATAGCCGGTCCTGAAACTGGCTTCTGGCTGTGGTGCTTGGTGCCGAGCCACATCTCTGACGTCACGTCTATCTGTGACGTCACGGCGGCCATCTTGGATGAGTGTAACGGGACACAGCGTAACGGGACATAACGTAACGGGACAAGTAGATCACGGCAGCCATCTTGGATCCGCCATCTTGGATCCGCCATTTTGGATGACGTCATTTTGTTTTCTCGAACATTCCAGCATTTTGTTGTCCGCCATATTGGATTATGATGTCACCGTTGCAATTTTCGTTACGTCCGCCATCTTGAAAATCCACAATTGTTATGTTAGAAAATCGGGAAAAATTTTAAAAATCATTAAAAAATTATTTAATCGAATTAAAAAAATATTAAAAACCACTGTTGCAGTTATCGTTACGGTTGCCATCTTGGATTATATAAATGTTACATATTTCGTTACACCCGCCATCTTGGTTGAGTACCATGTCATTCTTACACTTTACGTTACGACCACCATATTGGATCCTATTAATGTTGCAATTATCGTTATGGTCGCCATCTTTAAATTTGGACGCCATCTTGGAAATCCGTAGTTTTTATGTTAGAAAATCGGGAAAAATTCCAAAATTCATCAAAAAATTAATGTATTTAAATTCTGTATGATTATATCGATGTACGTCCTTGGTTCGATTCCCGACGAGAGTAAACGGTCGATCCTTCCTCCATGAAAGCTACCTAGACTGATCTACCACCACCAGTACCAAGGTTTATATCATCAACTGGTATGACATCATGTCCACCATCTTGTCTTCATCCGCTGGAGTCCACCATCTTGTTTTCGTCTGCTAGAGTGTGCCGATACCATGTAGTATAATTATCTGGTCACCATACTTTTGTCCTCAACTGTTGACATTGATCATTGACTTTGACCTTGACCTTTAAATTTGACCTTGACCTTGAAATTTGACCTTGACCTTGAAATTTGACCTTGACCTTGAAATTTGACCTTGACCTTGAAATTTGACCTTGACCTTGAAATTTGACCTTGACCTTGAAATTTGACTTTGTCCTTGAAATTTGGCTTTGTCCTTGTCGACCATCATGGATCCGACATTTTATGTTCAGTACATGCTACCAGGAGCTACCACCTGCCAGAGTACTCCATCTTGTGTGTGTACTTGTATTATGGAGTACATTTCCATCTGGTTAATTTTATTCTAACCCGCTACAGTGCAGTAATCATTTATTACCGAGGTGCCCCCGCCATCTTGAAATTTGACCGCCATCTTGAAATCATGTAATAATGTAGCTAGAAAAGCGGGAAAAAATCCAAAATTCATTAAATAAATCACTCATTATCTTACATATTGATTCGATCCGCTCCCGTCCTTGGTTCGATACCCGATCAATGCAATAATGTTTAATTTTATGAAAAAATAATAATTTCAATATACCATGTTCATCATTCTTAAAGAGACTTTAAAACCTCTACTAACATCATCCTATCAGACATCAAGACCACCATATTGGAAATTCATAATTGTAATGTTAGAGATTCGTGAAAAAGTTCAAAATTCATTAAATAAATTTGTAATCTATATACTGATTGATTAAATCGACTAAGGTCCTTGGTTCGATCCCTGGCCGATACAAATCAACTTTAATTTTAAAAAAGTACCAGAAAAGTGTAAGGTTCGAGAAATAAAACACCTCAAAGTCTTTTACAAACATAATATTTATTACACAATTTCTATCCTACTACAGAATCACTTGCGGAAGCCAGCAATCTTATAAACATTTAGCCCTGCATAGACGTGCATCGACTACTTCTTAGCTCCAAATGGCTACAAATGCTTCAAAAGGCTCCAAATGCTCCAACAGCTCCAAAAAAAGGCTCCAAATGCTCCAATAACCACCAAATGCTTAACACAGCTCCAAATGGCTCCAAATGCTCCAAACGGCCTCCAAATGCTTGACAGCCTCCAAATGCTTGACTGCTCCAAACGGCTCCAAATGCTCCAAATGTCTCCAAATTGCTTCAAATGCTCCAAACGGCTCCAAATGCTCCAAATTGCTCCAAATGTTCCAAACGGCTCCAAATGCTCCAAATGCTCCAAATGCTCCAAACAGCTCCAAATGCTCCAAACGGCTCCAATAGCTCCAAATGTCTCCAAATGCTCCAAACGGCTCCAAATGCTCCAAATGTCTCCAAAAGGCTCCAAATGCTCCAAACGGCTCCAAATTGCTCCAAATGCTCCAAACGGCTCCAAATGCTCCAAATTGTTCCAAATGCTCCAAACGGCTCCAAATGCTCTAAACGGCTCCAAATGTCTCCAAAAGGCTCCAAATGCTCCAAACGGCTCCAAATGCTCCAAATGCTCCAAATGTCTCCAAAAGGCTCCAAATGCTTCAAAAGGCTCCAATTGCTCCAAACGGCCTCCAAATGCTCCAAATGGCTCCAAATGCTCCAAATGGCTCCAAATGCTCCAAATGGCTCCAACAGCTCCAAAAGGCTCCAAATGCTTCAAAAGGCTCCAATTGTTCCAAGAGCTCCATCTTCAATTGATTCCAACTGATTCCAATTACTTTTCTTATCGAACTTGGCATGGTTACTAACATGTCTTTATTAGTATACATTTTGACTGGCAGTGGTAACGTATTTTGCACCTTTAAGTTATAAGTTTTATTTAGAAATCAGATTTCGATAAATGGTAGATACCATTTGGAAAGAAAATATATTAATTTATCTTCAAGTTTATACACATTTAATTTAAGCCATTATTGTATGTAGCCAGCTTCCCTCAGTTCTTTGAGTATGAAGGATATTTCTTTAATGTTCGAATAGTTTCCTGCACAAAGCGATCCATGTAGTAGTCGTAGCCTGTCAACCAATATGTTAGGATCTTCCCATGAGGTATAATCAAACTCTTCTGCTGCGTTCATCATCCTTGCATGTTTATAATAAATATTATTATCTCTGGTGTCTATCGTTTTAACACCAACCTCAAGGTCACTTTCGTCATCGTGACAGTGATTATCACAAGCTTGATCAGGATAATTTATTTTATTACGACGTTTCCATCGTTTTGGTCTCAAACCACCATCACAGTCTTCGCTCTTGCATGCTTTTGGTGCTTCAGCACAGTACTCAATCATGTCAGCCTTAGATGTGTCAGCACAGTCTTCGTTCACGCCAGCTTCTGATGTGTCACCACAGTCTTCAATCATGTCAGCACCACAAACTTGATCAGGATAATTTATTTTATTACGTCGTTTCCATCGTTTTGGTCTCAGACCGCCATCACAGTCTTCGATCTTGCCTGCTTTAGGTGCTTCAGTACAGTACTCAATCATGTCAGCCTTAGATGTGTCAGCACAGTCTTCGTTCACGCCAGCTTCTGATGTGTCTCCACAGTCTTCAATCATGTCAGCACCACAAACTTGATCAGGATAATTTATTTTATTACGTCGTTTCCGTCGTTTTGGTCTCAGACCGCCATCACAGTCTTCGATCTTACCTGCTTTAGGTGCTTCAGTACAGTACTCAATCATGTCAGCCTCAGATGTGTCACCACAATCTTCAATCATGCACGCTTCAGATGATTCATCATAGTCTTCGACCTTGTAAGCTTCAGATGGTTCTCCATCTTTCTCATTTTCATGGAGACGACTAGATATTGGAGTAAATATATTTTCATTTCTAATGTGGTTACAACTTCCTTCGTTTGTTTTAGATTTTAAATTATTATCTTGATCTAGATCAGTAATTTTAGCATTAGCTTTTTCGCCTTCGTTCCTCTTCCGCGATGTTGTAGCCCAGTCTTCGTTATCTTTATTCATCTTAATTGTACAGGTCTTGTAATGTCTATCCAAGTAATATCTTCTACCAAAGGATTTCTGACACTGACTGCAATGAAATGGTTTTTGACAAGGACCCAAATTACACTCGCTTCTCTCATGTCGTTTAGCATTCTTTCTCAAGGTAAACACCTTGCTACAGTATCTACAGTGATGACGTTTCGATACAGCGTCAGATCCTAAATCGGAATTCATATTAGTTACCGAGACTAATGCCAGATGCAAACTAAGATTTTTAAATTAGATATATTACTTAAATAGAATTTTTTAATTATTTCATCAGCGAGAATTAATTTATCTCATTCAAAGGTACTTTTTGCAAGTAGTTCTGCTTTTCAACAACAGATGTCGCCACATGTTACTTGCAGGTAAATAATATTTAGTTCTTTTATGCGGGATGCGGGATGCTCACTAACGATCGAAATAGAACGATGGCTTCGCTAGACTCCAAGGAGAAGGAAGTTCGTCCATCCTGTTAGTGCTTCTTAGATTTCTCAGAAATTATTTGACTGAGTAATGATAATTTTTTTTTTTTTTTAATTTCCGCCTGATAAAAATATTACAAGTAATGATTGAGTAGCAGAAGTTCACTAATTATATGCAACCTTGAATAAAAAATGACATGCTTCATTAAGTAAAATAATCCTTCATGCAGAGATAAATTCCTCATCAGTAACCAGAAGCACTCGGAGAAAACCATCAGATGTATAGTCAGGAATAATCAGAAGCACCCAGTGAAAACCATCAAAATATTTATTGTCAAGAATAATCAGGAGCACACGGAGAAATCCATCAAAATATTGTCAAGAATAATCAGGAGCACACGGAGAAATCCACCATAATACTGTCAAGAATAATCGGAAGCACACGGAGAAAACCGCCACAAGTTTTCTTTGATATCATAAAATTTCAGGAAAAAATAATAAAAAATAAAAATAAATTAATAAAAAATTTAAAAAAATAAAATAAAAAATACATAAAATTCTGGCTTGTACTAGAACTATATCTTTGCTCAACAATGAGAAGTTCACAAGCTAGCAGAATCTGTTTATGTATTTTTTATTTTATTTTTTTAAATTTTTTATTAATTTATTTTTATTTTTTATTATTTTTTCCTGAAATTTTATGATATCAAAGAAAACTTGTGGCGGTTTTCTCCGTGTGCTTCCGATTATTCTTGTCAATATTATGGCGGTTTTCTCCGTGTGCTCCCGTTTATTCTTGACAGTATTATGGTGGATTTCTCCGTGTGCTCCTGATTATTCTTGACAATATTTTGATGGATTTCTCCGTGTGCTCCTGATTATTCTTGACAATATTTTGATGGTTTTCACTGGGTGCTTCTGATTATTCCTGACTATACATCTGATGGTTTTCTCCGAGTGCTTCTGGTTACTGATGAGGAATTTATCTCTGCATGAAGGATTATTTTACTTAATGAAGCATGTCATTTTTTATTCAAGGTTGCATATAATTAGTGAACTTCTGCTACTCAATCATTACTTGTAATATTTTTATCAGGCGGAAATTAAAAAAAAAAAAAAATTATCATTACTCAGTCAAATAATTTCTGAGAAATCTAAGAAGCACTAACAGGATGGACGAACTTCCTTCTCCTTGGAGTCTAGCGAAGCCATCGTTCTATTTCGATCGTTAGTGAGCATCCCGCATCCCGCATAAAAGAACTAAATATTATTTACCTGCAAGTAACATGTGGCGACATCTGTTGTTGAAAAGCAGAACTACTTGCAAAAAGTACCTTTGAATGAGATAAATTAATTCTCGCTGATGAAATAATTAAAAAATTCTATTTAAGTAATATATCTAATTTAAAAATCTTAGTTTGCATCTGGCATTAGTCTCGGTAACTAATATGAATTCCGATTTAGGATCTGACGCTGTATCGAAACGTCATCACTGTAGATACTGTAGCAAGGTGTTTACCTTGAGAAAGAATGCTAAACGACATGAGAGAAGCGAGTGTAATTTGGGTCCTTGTCAAAAGTCATCCAAAATGGCGGATCCAAGATGGCGGATCCAAGATGGCTGCCGTGATCTACTTGTCCCGTTACGTTATGTCCCGTTAAGTTATGTCCCGTTACGCTGTGTCCCGTTACACTCATCCAAGATGGCCGCCGTGACGTCACATATAGACGTGACGTCAGAGATGTGGCTCGGCACCAAGCACCACAGCCAGAAGCCAGTTTCAGGACCGGCTATCCTATACTACTAATTTTATTCATAAAAGTATGCAATCATTTCTTCAATGTTTTGTTATGACGTTGTCACGTTAAACTATCGTCCGTAAACCGACCTTACAGAGAACCAATTTATGTAAAGAATTCCGCGATATACAAACTTTGTCTCATCCTTTTTTACGGTAGCCCTTATCGTTTCAGAGATGAACGCAACAAACAGTAATTGGTGACCTTTGACCTCGAATAAAAAACAATGCCCGAGCAGGATTGATGACTTTTGACACATAATTTGTAATGACGTATTCAAGACCTCTGAAATTTTTTTAGCTTGTTGGGAATCAATGGGAACTCGAATGTCTATTTTGTCCGGACTGAGAGGTTCTCACGGACTGTGTTACTGCTAAATGTATGGTAACGACCGCGTGCTCCGAGCAACCTTTGTTTTGGCTTCCGGTGAGATGAAGTGAAAATTACAGGAGCTTCGTGGAGTGGAGTAATGACAAAGCTGTTTTCCGGCAGAGCAGGCCCTCGCAGCTTGCCGCAGTTTTCCTCTTGTTGCGTAAATACAGGCGCTCGGTATTGATTCAGTGTTGCTCTGTTTCTACAGGCACAGTTACTTAGTAGGCAGTAGCGATTTCGACGGACTGTTACAACGTTTATTATACAACAGAACGTACAACATATGTTTATATTATACTTGTTTAACTTACGTTATATCTGTGAATTTAGTTTTCTATTTTGGGAATGCACATAAAAACGAGTGATTTTTAATTTTAAAATTTCTTGGTCACAAATCTATATTTTAGATGAAACACAATTACGTTAAGGCAAAAAAAAATATTTTTTTCTTCAGTTAAAAAACAGTTTTTTGTGCATTGTTAGATAAAGTCAGATATACACAAAACAAATTTTAATATATTCAAAAGCTTCCAATAAGGAAAATACACTTAATCTCTTTGGATTACCATATTTGTGAATATTAACTTTCTTGTTTAAATCTTTTTAATGTGTTATCAAAATTTTAAAACTTTTAAGTGTTGTGAAAATATAAAAAATTACTTATGAAAAATTAATGAACACAATCCCAAATTATTTTAATGTTAAACACAGAAATTTCATCTAAACCCTAATAAAATTATTTTCAAACGGAATATTTTAAGTTATTTGCACATGCACAATTTATAATGACATAAAAATTTACATAAATTTATTTACATATTTTAAAACTGAAATTTAAAATATAAATTTTAAGTTTTACAACCCGTCTCTCACTACTACCTCAATGTTAAGCTATTAAGCATTGCAAACTTATAAGACAAATACAAGTGAAGTTTCTGTTAATTAAAGAAAATCCTATTATCAGTGGCGGCTTGCTGGATACTTCCCCTTCCACGATGATTTGCCATTGAACTCGGAGATTATCTGCTGGTTCGACTAGTTCCCAGAGCCTCGTATGCATGAAGTGGCGTAACTAGGTCGCCATTGTTCTCGAAGCTTCGAGTGTAAGGTCGGGGATTCTGTAGATGCGACACTTGGCAGGGCTAAGAGACCTCTCCAGGTCGGGACCTGGCAGGTGTTGAAGATGGAGGCCTGCCTGTGGCGAGCAGTGTGTGAGTGACCGAGGCGGTGGATCCTCGGAGCGATGAGGGCGGTGAAGTGAAGACGGCGAGTGATCCCTCGGTGAGTGAAAGTGGACGACGAGCGACGGGCTTCGTGTGAGAAGATTAGTGCATCGGGGAACGAAGCACATGGGACGGGGTTGTGCGTATGACGGACGAGTGAATAGTGCGAGGCAGTGAGTTGGGACAGAGGAGCGTGGTGAGAGCCACTGTCGAACCGACCTCCAGTGGGGAGAGTAAAACGTAGACTTGAGCAAGGGAGATTTATTTTAGGACAGACAGTTAAATTGTTATAACTTAAAGAAAAGTGTAAATATTAGTTAGTAAAATAACTCTAGTTAATTAATTGTGCATTACTTTTATAATCTGTTTCTCTAATTGTAACAATATTGATGGATAATTCATGGTGCACTTGCAGCACCGAGATCCGTAGCAAACAAATCTTTAGATATCCTGTCCCACAGATATCTTAGTGTAAATATTCTGCATTCGGCAGATGATTGTTTAACCGTCAAGTATATATAGGTTTCTAGGTATATGTGTGTACATAAAACTGGAAGCAAAAAGACGCTTTTGTATATTCCTTAAGTCAGCACATTGCTTGGATGAATACAATGCTGCAAACCATTTCTAGATTTTTGCCACCGCTCAAATTAAGCAACATCCCTTGTGCTGCGATCTGAATGTTTTTAAAAGGAATTAACACCTTTAATCACAGCCTACAGGCGTAGGTAGATTTATAAAACTCCATAAACTTTTTATAAACTCCAAGAAGATTTTAAGAACTTATGTACATAACATCCTATATGTTAGCTAATATAAAAAATTATTCATTTTTTTCTCATATTCCGTGCAGAGAATATATTTCAAATGTTAATAAATTAATGCATCCAGAATCGAATCTATTAACGATTTTTTTTATATTATGATTATAAAGTAATAATTAATTTACTTTTGACATTGAAAAATATTTTTCATATCTTCCATTAATACGTGGTCATGTAAGAAAATTTTGGCCAAGGATTTAAGGTAATATTAAAAGGGTTAAAAATAATTACAACGAATTTAATACAAAGGATTTTTTTTAATTTCAACCCCTGTTTTTACGGTAATAGTTTGTTTCTTTAAAAATTGTTTCAGCCAAAGGTTTTAGATAAAGTTTAGTGGTTTTACAATATATTATAAAGGATTAATAGTATTTATATTATAAAATACGTTTTCTTTCTACCCTTGTTATTTCCACCCATTCCAGTAATGGTTTGTTACATAACATTAACTTAAGACAAACATTTTCAACAATATTAAAAATGATAAAATAAAATTTACATTTATATGATAGATTAGATGGTAGGGAAGTATAATCTATTTTATTATTTAAACCAATGTTTTTTTTAACCTCTTGCAGTAATGGTTTGTATAATAAAAATTCTTTCTGGCAAAATTATAAGATTTGCGATAATGGGAACGGATTTGATGATATGACACTCAGGGAATTATTAATTTAGTTTTTTTCCCTCTGTATCCATCCTTTGCTGCAAAGGTTGGTCGTATAAAAAATTATTCATACGAATGTTGTGAATAATAATTGAAGGTTATAGAATAAAACATAAAGGGTTTAATAGTGTTCATGATAGGAAAATAATGAATTTTCTCATTTCCACTCCTTAATTTTTTTAACCCATTGCAACAATATTACATCTTATCAAAAATTGTTTAAGAGAAATATTTTAATATAAAAAATATAAGATAGCCAAATAATTTTATTGTGTACCTACTAAGGGAGTTGCGATTTTTTTTTTTAATTTTACCCCTCTATTTTTAAACCTCTTTGCAGGAATGGTTCGTTTAATCAAAAATTGTTTCAGACAAAAGTTTTAGATAAAAATTATTAGTTTTACAAACAAAAAGTACGAATTTGATAGTGTTCTTACTAAGGGAGTTATGATTTTTTTTATTTCACCCGATTTTTTAACACCTTGCAGAAATAGTTAGCCTAACCAAAAATTGTTTCAGACACATGTTAGGAAAAATTATAAATTTAACAAACAATTTGTACTAATTCGATGTGGTGCCTACGTAGGGAGTAATGAAATTTATTCTTCTCCTACCCTAGTTTTTTCAACCCCTAAAAATTTATTCAGACTAATATTTTGGTATAAGTCTTTAGAAATATATTACGTTCAAACGAATGTGATATGTCCATACTATGGGAATAACGGCGGGATTTTTTTTCTTAAAAAAACCTTCTCGATTTCTACCTCTTTGGTCGGATATTACCCATTAACGAACTCAACTAAGAAATTATTTCTCGGCTAGATTTTATGTATCAGCTTGGAAGTGATTTGTAAAAATTTGCGGCAGTTATCGAGTCCAAAAACTATGATATAATATGCTGTGATAATAAATATAAATTTTTAGTTGACGATGGTTTTTGGGTCTATGGACCATGAAACAAAAAATTATATAAAGATTTTCCGGACGTGGCACCATGGTAATGGCTACAATAGGTAGTGTTTCTTTGAAATCTACCTAAAACATAATGGCTAAAATACACGTCAGTTTATTAACAAGATTATATTTGACTGTAGCTATTGCCGACCTACAGTCACACTTTTCAGAACGATTAATTTTTAAATGTATGAACTAGTTGTTATATTTTGGTATTAACATTTAAGTTTGAATAAATACACACAAAACCTCTTTTACAGTAGGCGCACATGAAATTATTTAGCATGCTACAGAAATATAAATGTTAATCTTCAAAGATTGCACGCATAGCAGCAATAGGAAATATACCTTCCTAATCAACATGGTGGTCTTTGTCTACATCAATTGTCCTTGTTGCTGCTGATACGTCGTTTTCAGCTCGCTGTGTCCAGCTGGGTTGAAATTATATTTTCACTTATTCTTTCCACGGTATTTTCTGAGCTGCTTATGTTCTTAAATTTTTTGATGTTGGCTGTTTTTTGACTTGTTTTCTATGTGTTTGCGTTGTCATATTCTTGTACATTCATATTTCTTATGACATTCGGTGAAACCAAATATCTTAAATTAATCTTACATATTGAAAGAACCATTCAAATAACGTACCCTAGGGTATCCATGTTTTCTTGTAGAAAATCTCAGTCATATAACTATATTCCTCACAAAAGTACCTCGGGTGAGTGAACGTATGCCGTTCCCAAATCTGTTTTTATGTAATTCATAAGTTTGTTTGGCATTTGTTGGTGGCAAATAAACTTGGATTGCTGCTCTTATTTACACAGATACATTTCAAACTTCTAGAAGTAAAGTCACATTTGTCTCATCTTTCCTAGTGAGTATTTATGTTACTCTGTTTATTTCAAATGTTCACTAGTTTTGTTTAGTAATCTTTAACCATGCTAAAATTTATTTTCTCACCATTTTCCGATTATTATATTCAAAATATTTTGATATACATTTAAAAAGTTTAGTTGGTTGCAGTGTACTTGTAATGATTGAAGAGTACGCACATGACAACTGACGATACAAACTTAGATACTTAAGGTTGTAAGTCCCGTTCGATTCATTGTTAAATATTTACCTTGCCACGGTTAATTTTGACCACTTTTGGAGTGGCTGACTATCACAAAATAAGAAAAAAATATATATATTGTATACTTTTTTCCATAAAGCAAAGCTGTATTTTTAACGTTTTGTGCAGTAGGAATAATGAGAATAAAATTGTATGCACAACTGGAACTTTTTATGTTAAAAGACAATTTAATTGGCTTCTATGTGATAAGGTTTAATTTCGTTCAGAAAAATTATTTATAATTTTTACCTGGCCGTTTGTGTTAACAGAATTTTGATTCTTTCAAAAATTTAAATAAAATTACTAAATTTTTCTGAAGTAATTTTAAAACTATACCACACAGTAGGTACGTGTATTGTATTTAAATACAAATATTTTCAGTTATATATTCCCTTTGATTCTCCTTATCCGTAAAAGGTGTTTACAATTCAACTTTGCCAAATAATTTTGCAAACAGTATCAACTTTATATTATTCTTTTATCGAATTTCTGATAGAAATGTCTTTAATCTCGGGTTGGGTGTCACTTCGGCTGAGGAAACGACACCGCATAATACTCGTAAACTATGAAAGTACAGAGTTTAAGTGAATACATCTTATAAGAGCAGACGTTGCTCGTGATCGTTACGTGTGACTCACCCTGCCAACATTTGCAGTGATGACGTAATGAGCGTTTGTGGAGAGCGTCGAATTGAAGTCAGTGAGAGCTGTGACTCCGGAAGTAATAGACCCATTTGCATGATTTGAACTTTAAGCTGCTCGTGAGTAAGCATTGAATGGCGCTAGTTATGGTGAATGACAACTATGTTAAAGTGTTTTGTTTCGGAGCCAATAATCGAAAAATGCTAAGCGAAAACACGTTTTGTTAGAGAGAGAAAAAAAAGAAAACAAGCGAAATCGCCCGAGCAGAAGCAATTTAAAACGCAGAAAAGTCTCGTAGGTATGGAATGAGGCAAAAAGTAGCCGAGAGAAATGAGGCAGTGGTGCAAAACGGGACCCCTAACGAGGCGCGAAATGTGCGCTCGAGCGAGCCTCAGCCGTCTACCCCGCGAGGAGCGACGGGGAGAATGCAGAAAATTGTTTGGTAATGAACAAGGATATGCTCTTTAATAATGATGTTTATACGGAGTCATATGAGCCACGGATTGTGGACGATGGGTCGAGTTTGTCACGGTTTGGTGTCGGAATTTTTTTTTTTTCCGTCAGCCGCCAAACTCTCTATTCAAATATAAATCAAATATAATTCCCGTTCAGAGCGATGGAAATTCACGAAACAAACCCCTGTCGTCTGCAGTCAAAAATACAGCTTACCGAGTTTTTTCTTTTCATTGTGTTGCGAGTTTGGCCACTCAAAGGAGTCTACAAGTTTTACTGATGTTGAAGGTAAAAATTGAAATAATGACCTGGAACAGGACGTACCCCCTTGAACGGTCCAGCGTATAGGCGTCGCGAGCTCAGAAGCACTCGGGCGCCGGTCGAGAGACGGAGACAGCCAAGCGCGTGCTTCTGGCGAGGAAGGAGGGCTCTCGGAGTGGAGCGACGACAATCCAGCCCCGTATGCCCTTTGAGCTGCGACACGTGCCGTCTCTGGACTGCGCTCGCGTCGCGCTTGCTTCTCCAGCTGCCCGCTACTCTATGACAGGCGTGCTTCGCGCGCGAAGGGCAGCTCTTGAGACTGCGCGAATAACGAACCCTTTCAGCTCGATGTCTAAAGACCACACTTCATATGTTAGACAACCATTTATACATGTCGATCAAGAATTTCAAAAATTTCCATTGCATTTCCAATTGCTTTAAAAAATTTGTGTTAGAACACAATTTCTTGGACATACGCCATTGCAGTTTGCACCGTTTGTCATAGGAAAAATCCACAAATGCAACAAAAAAAAATTAAAACGCAGATCTACAGAAAACAGGCATAAATTAGCTGATGTCAAACAGATAAACACAACTACTAACCTAAACAGGTATTATGGAGAACACTACGACGACATCTAAGACGAACACCTTCAAGCTTAAAAATCAGACAGCGCAAGAGTTCCGTGGAAGAAATTTAGTCATGAAAAATGTTATATAATCACAGACGAACACAGCTTGCTAACAACGACGAGACAGTTTTAGCAATAACGGTAAATGCAGACAGACAACAAAACCGGGAAAAACAGATATTACGAACAACAAAACTACCATAACACCGACGAACACAGTAGGTTTCCTATTATAAAACGGTTGCAACGTTTCCTATTATAAAACGGTTGCAACGTTTCCAATTATAAAACGGTTGCAACGTTTCCTATGATAAAACGGTTGCAACGTTTCGGAAACTGGCATCTGTTCCTGTCATAAGGCACAAACAGACTGATCAGTCAGAACTTAAAAAAAACAACAAATATTTATATCGGGTTTTTATTTATGTTTATCAACAAATATACAATAATCTTTCATCCATATAAATTATATCAGAGTGTATTTATTTAAAAGTTATTCTGATCTCCTTTGCCCAATGAAACTACTTAAAATTGTAATGGAGCAGTGATTTGAATTGTATGATATTGAATGTGTGACAATGAATTTTTAGACGCGAACATCAATCAACCAAACACTTTAAAAAATTTTTTTGAATTAGCTTGAAAGGAGTTTTGGTAAACCCGGTAAATCCATATTTAGTTCTGTCTCGTCTAACAGTTATAATTCAGCAACTGTCTCCATAAGTTATTAAGGGCTTACTATGAAGCATACCTGTAATTAGCATTACTGCTACATATCGTTATTAATACATTTAAATGACTAAATAAAGCAAATGCTATTACAGGTTGCAATTATGTTTAAAATATTTTTTAAAAGAACTTTTAACTGTTAATCAGCCTGTCCCAATAATCAGCTGTATTTTGGGTGTTCATTCACGTAAAATGGCTGGAACTGCTCTTGACATTTTCCTATCTGTTTCCAGAAATATGATTTTAATTTTATTGGAACTGTAATATTGGCAATAAAACTTTACGCCGTGTTTGATCGTCGCATGGCAACTTGCTCTCTCAAAAACATTGAAGTCCTTTATTCAAAAAAAAACGTAAATCATTTTGTGAGTAAGGAGCATCGTTAATTACAAGAAATATTCATTAAAATATCTTTATCAACTTTGTTCTCTTTGTAAAATTTTAGTAAGTACTCATTATTTATTTGCATCACTAATTCGTTTTTAACGGCTCCTCTTGTTTATAAACATCATTCCAAACTATGTTTTACCTATGTTAATAAAATGTTTTTGGCATTTATGTCCATACATAGTTTGAACTAGCTATTCACCATTTTAATTTTTTTCTTAATCAAAGTCAATAGACGAAAGGTGACTTCAGAAGACCGATATTAAATATTTCCTTGCTAGGATTAATCTATTCTTGTTGCAAATAGTGAAGATTTTTTTCTATAAACTGTATAAGTTGATGAAAAATTATTTTAAAATCAGTATGTGGAAAGAGAATTTCCTTGCTAGGATTAATAATCTATTCTTGTTGCAAATAGTGAAGATTTTTTCTATAAACTGTATAAGTTGATGAAAAATTATTTTAAAATCAGTATGTGGAAAGAGAATTTAGTTTAAAATGTTTTTAATATATTAATATATAAAATTGAGTTACAGCTGGAGAAGCAGGTGATAACGGAAATAACAGAGAGGGTCACTGTAACCAGACACACATTTATTCATAATTAAGGAATTAACTATTAATGGATGACATTGACAACATTTCAATAATTTGGTTGAAATAGCTTATCAGCATACACTGGTCGTTACTAGGTGATTACAATGTATAAAATAAATGTTACGCTACTAATGCTGCCTTCACAAAAATTATAAATTTGCCAAAGGATTTCCAACTGAGTAATTAACAATTACCAATCACAGTGAATGATGATTTCAATAGGGCATATAAAATCTTCAAGGGTATATATAAAAATATAAAAATAAACAATACAAGTCATATATATCTAAAGACATATCTTAATTTCCAGGTCCTCATCTACACATTTTTAAACAATAATTAATACAAATATAAACTCATAATTAACACTTTAACAATTATGGGGATAATAATCCTCATACAATAAGCATGCGCAGTTGGAAGGTAAACATCAGCTGTTATACAAACTTTGTTATACATACGCGCCCGACTACTGATGCGAACAAATATATTTAGAACAAATAAAATAATTTTACTAGGTTTTATGATGACGTGTATTTAGTCAATGTTTGGCAGTTACGCAATACACCTTTTTGGCCCACCACTAAGTTTTTGTGATTTTGAAACCTCGTCGTAACTTTCCTTAAATTCGGTCGCGATGCTAGCGAGTTGCCTCCCGCTGTCGCGGACCCCAGTAGTCGCTCTCCAGCGACTCGCTCTGCAGGCGGAAGTGTTCGAGCCAACTGAACCCTGACACCAGGCTGCTAGACACTCTCGGAACCACGTATAGGAAGAGGTCCGTAAACACTCGTGTCTGCACTTGGAGTAAACCATAGAACAGGCACACCGCCTCTTGCGTGCTTCAAGTATTTCTCCCTTCACCGAAGACTTCAAACAAGTACTCCACTCGCGTTAGTAATTGCACTGTCTCTGTACGATTGCGTGTGTCTTACGTAACTTATTGTAAACATTTAGGAACTTACGAAAAACTATGTTGGACATTGATTTTAATGAATGCCCCGCCATGCTGTCTCAAATTCAGCATAATGGTTTTTCGCTTCATAAGCGTATCATGTGTTATATGCTTACGTAACGTACTTTAGGACTGGTAGTCACCGTAGTTACGTTAAAATAATGAAGTACACTCTGTGAAAGCCACGTGGCTCTAGTGCCAGCTACCGACCAGCTCAAAGACTCCTGCCTCAACCGCCGCCAGCCACTACGTCCATGAAATATGTCACCAATGACACGCAATGTCCTCAGATAATGGCAAAGCCAAACTCGACTTAGAATATTTTCACCCAACTCTTGCAGCGATCCACCTATTAAATATTTTATCAGCTCAAGTTCCGAAATTATTCTGACTTAGCCTTTCGTTGCCATACCAGACGTGCGTAGTTCCAATGGCCATCAGGCGGCGTGACGGCGTCTGTGGAGTCGGGAGCGACGGCGGTCGTAGTGACGATACTCGGTGTGGGAGGCACCGGCGGACTCTGCTCTTACTCGCTCCGGAGGGGCTTATATACCTTTGGTAGCGACGATCGGCCCCGAAGAGAACCTTCCAGAACAGTCATCTCTGGAACACTTTTTTCTTCACAACGAGCCACCACTGCTCGCCTATACGGTAGACTTTTCTCTAGGCACGCAAGCATGGCGGGTTGTGAGCCCTGCAGGTGTCTAGTACATCTTTGCACTAAATAATAACAAAATATGTAAACCACGGGATAGGGCGTGTACCTAAAGCACAACATTTTTTTTAAAATTAATATATTAAGAGCAATCATCATTTGGCCTTCAAAAATATGCCACATTTCTTAGAAGTGATTTATGAGGCTGTACACGCGAAGCATCCCAACCCCCTTAACACCCTTAAAACCACGAAGTAGAATTCAACACCCTGTCTTTCGAAACCAAAGCAAGTTTTCTACCACCTAAATAAACACTCTTCAAGTTTTACAACTGGGACGTGTAGAGAGAAGCCTGCTAACACTCAACTGTTGCATCTATATGCACACGTAGAGGTCCTGCCGTTACGAGCGGAAAGTGTTTTCCAGCGCATGTTCGCCAACCCGCGAAGTCTAGCAGCTCCCCGTGTAACAGTTTAATCAACAACTTGTCCCGCCCGCGCGCGGAGCTAAAGGAAGCAGTATTCAATGAGGTGGAAGGCAGGGACGAGAGCAAGTTGGCGGGATGCGCTGGTGGAGAGGGGCGAGGGAGGGCAGAAAGAGCCCGGCAGTAAATTACTCCGAGCCCGTCCTCGCGAGCACAGAAGATAAGGCGGTGCCAACGTCCCGGCATGCGAGGAGGGGGTTGGGACGGGGAGGGTGTGGGTCTTAAGGTGGAGGGAGGTAAGTGGGGCGAAGAAGGAAGTAAAGGGTGGAGGAACTCTCCGGTGCACGCCCTCCGCTAACTTACAGCTCCGTACAGCCTTTTGGTTACCCGAGGCCGTCCGGGAGAAGGGCCGTCCAACATGGTGTCGCTCCCTCCGGCGAACAGAAGAAGTCTCTGCCTGATACACCGTATTAGTTTACTGCACTCTGAAGTCACAATTAGGTTAAAGGGCAATTCCTCTGGATGCTTCACTACACAAACAAAGTATATTTTGTTCATTTGTAAACTTTTCCACGTAGATACTGCATGTTACCTTCTACTTGCAATTTTCAGGTAAGTTTTAATAATATATACCTATATTTTTTTTTGTCGCAACCTCAAATAATATTATATTTCTATAGATGAACAATTATAAAATGTTGGCACTTACGCACCTACACTCCCACTTTAAAAAATATTTCTTCTAAAAATGGGAATCAGCAAGACTCTTAAAATCTAGCGTGGCAATTAATTCTCAGATATAGATTCCAACAGAACCCAGGGTTAAAAAACCCAGATCCTGGGTTGGATCAGAGATTGCAGTAATGTACCTGTTTTACATTTTGTGACTTAACAGGGCATAATAAATATTTTTTTACAATTGTTGAAGTAAGTTCCATGGACCAAAGAAACAGTTGTAGTCAACGGCGTTCAATTTAAATTTTTTTCTGTTGACGTAAACAGATGTAAATATTTTAGAAACATATGACTGTTAACAGTATGAGAAGCTTGGAAAGTATGATATCATAGTGACCCAGTTATTGAAAAAAGGTTCGTTTATCACGTCAAACACAGTATATTAAAAAATATTTTACTGAATGGTAAACAATGGCGACACATTTTGACGTCCGTGTGAAGTTATTCCACAGCAAGTGTATATTTCGCGTCTTGACAATATCTTCATTTGGTGATAAACCCGTGGGTATGTTATCAGCAGCAGGTTTTTGCATCTTTGTATCTTCAAAGCAATCTCTTCATTTCCAAAGAAGGATAATCAGCTTATGACTAACCCTGAAGTTTCTGCCTTACACGGAGACTTTAATCATTGTAACCACTTGGCTGCAGTACTTTTACAGGTGTTTAATTTGGGTGTCTCGTTCCTCCTTCAGCATCTACCACAGGCACGGAGTCACAAATTCCTCTCTTTTACTTTCATGCCCAACTGATTTTCAGCATCTTCGTCTCAATCATTTCAATCATATTTGACCTGATTGACCGCTTTTCCAGTTTTCATTACTGGATAACAAAATCATATCGTGAACACTAATGTTTTATAGCTGTAATTTATTTTTAGTTCATTTTCAAGGGTGTGTCGTTTACAATTCAAAAACGCTCAGCTAAAAATTGAGACATAGCTCTATGGCTAAAGTAAGAAAAGTGTTAAAGAATTTTAAACATAAAGTTAATTATTATTAATATGCATAATTCTCACTCTATCGAATTATAAAAAGACACGGTTCATAATCAACGTGCATGAACACGAACACAGTGTAGCACTTTCTGTGTACAAAACTGCATTTTAATTGTGAGTTGTAAGGGCACAATATTAACGGTTTTGTATTTTATGATAGTGATATTGATATTGATATCTTTATTAGCATACAAAAAAGTGAAATGCAGACACAGAGGTAAAACAGACGTAATTTATTTCTAGATCCCATTTACATGCTAAAGACTATTATATAGTTTCGTTATAAACAAAGATTATTTAGATAATTAATTTCCTGTTTCTCTTGAAAAAGAATAAATATATTCTGATATAGTTTAACGTTTTATTTTTGTAATATTAATATTTACATTTTTTTAAAATTATCAAAAATGTTTTTACAGTCTTAAACACTTCAGCTAGGATAAATATTAAATTAAAAATTGGACTAAATGTGAGATTTAAGGCTGCGCTTAAAAATTTGCAAGCGAAGTCGTTCTTAGTAAATATTTTAAGCTTTAAAACTATACAGACTAAGTTTGAATTTGACTGACTAACTTCGGCGGCAGGCTCATCATGTAAAATATTTTTGAAAACACACACACACACACACACACACACACATATATATATATATATATAGCTAAATATGTTTTCAAAAATATTTTACATGATGAACCTGCCGCCGAAGTAAGTCAGTCAAATTCAAACTTAGTCTGTATATATATATATATATATATATATATATATATATATATATATATATATATATATATATATATATACGAATTGTGGTCTAAAATCCTGGTCGACTGATATAGCTTACGCCTTTGAAGTTGCAGCAGAACCTGTTGTTTATTGAAAATAAATAAGAAAGTATTTTTTTTTATCGAACTCCAAGCGTCTGGATGATTTAAATGAACAAAGTTCTACAAACACTGCAAATTTTGTGACTGAGGAATATTTATTTATATGAAATAATTTAGGGTAACAAACTAATATGTGATAAATTTTTTTTATGCGGGAAATATTATGTAGCTTTTTTAATTATGATTTTTAATAAACATGTTAAATAAACGAAAAAGTACGCTTTGTTGCATTACACTCTACCGCAAAGCTCTCGAGAAAAAAATAAAATTTAGAACGAAATACTTGACGTCTTGTATGTACGCATGCATGCCGCACTTACAAGAAACAATTTTAAAAAGCTGCCTAAAAACAGGGGCTCTTATTGTTAATGAAAAAAAGAGTATATCTTGGTTCCTTCAGCAACAGGAGCAAGAGGTGCTAGTGTCAGCCACCATTTTGTATTTTAATGTCACTCCCACCATCT